>NC_143399.1:44447297-44755104 GCF_052110815.1 Crocodylus siamensis
GAAATTAAATGTAGTAAAATAAAATTACTAGTAAGAAAAGCCCCAAGTTCAGATTTGGTTTTACAAAAATTAAACACTTCCCACTGTTTACTATAGAACTTTAAAAAGTGTGTCACTTTGCCATGATACGTATGGTAAAGGGACGGTATTTTTCATTGCAACACCCTGGCTTTCTTTTGGGTATTACGGTATTGATAAATTCACTTATTCTACCCTTATGAAAGAAGGAAAAAACATTCTGGGGTCATTAGATTCTTTCACAAACACTGCTCTTTGACACAGAGATACTGTTAAATGCAAGAAGCTAATTCTAGCTAGGGTTGTCTGAAATAAATTGTGTGACAAGTCAGTGGATTTCTATAGTTGCCCTCCTCAGAGATGAATGCAATTCAGTTCATTCCATCACTCGGTTCTCAGGAAGCAAAGAAAAGCCCTTTCTGTTCCGAACTTCATTTGTCTTTTAGAATATTTTTATAAAGGACAAGTGAAATAGACTGCCAATGGTTTTCATTTCTGCATCATTTCTGCATCATCATAAGTACTTGTGAAGCTTTTTATAGAAAGCTTATGCAATTTGTTTTAAAACCAGGTAGGCTGGAATTTCAGCTGTCAAAGCATATAAAAATATGCATACTGTTCTTTCGGGTCTTTTCAAGATCTATTGTCCGTTAAGGTAAATATTGGCCCAAAAGGGTCATTAAATCTTGAAATCTATTTCAAGAGAAGAAATTGTTTGTATATTATATAAACTCTTGTTCATCAGTTAAGTGGTCTCATTGAGTTTAAGGGATTCAGCTAAGCTCATACCATTGCAGATTGGTGGCAGAGCTGGAAATAGAGCTCAGGAGTCCTGGCTCACAGTTCTGTGCTAGATAACACTTCTGCCTAGAGAAGTGCCTGCTTTTGGAGGTAAGTGCATTAGATATCATCTTGGGTCCGGTCAAAGACTGTGGTCAAAATAAAGAAATAAACATCAAACTAAGATATTCACAATAAACATATTGGACACTCTCAACAACTACAGCCTTGTTCCCTTCCCAAGTAGGTATGTTATCAGCAGAGATCCGGGTTTTCTGTTGGCCACAGAAAACTGTGGATTTTCTCCTTTAAAGGATAAATATGTGGGAAATTGTGGGTTTTCCTTGTAGGCTGACAGATTTCCAGCCTGCAAGGGGCTGCTGGGGCTGGGGGGAGCATGAGGAGGGTGAGCACAGGCAGGGGGAGCCATGTGCATGTGCGTGTGAATGTATATGCACAGCAGCCAGGCAGTGGGGTGGAAAGCGTCTCCTGCAGCTCCCTGCAGGTAAGTCTATGGGGGGTGGGGCATAGGTAATGTGTCGGGGGGGCATAAGGGGACAAGTGACCCCCGGATTTTTGTGCCCACAGCAGGCATGGGGCTGCAGCCAGGCTGGATCAGCACAGGCAGGAGCTGCCACCGCTGTCCAGGGAGTGGGACCTGGTGTGGGAGTGTGGAGTGGGGTGGTGAGACTCATTGCTCCTGCTCCTGCTGCTAGGTCCCCTGCACCAGCTGTACCACCAGCAGCATGAGGAGCAGCATGGGAGAGGGGTCATGCTGTCTTCACCTCTTCCCCTCATCAGCTACTCACACATTAGGCTCTACCTCACCGCCATGGCCCGACCACTGCTTTCCTCAGGCCGTGGCTGTAGCCTGGAGGGGAGGTGGGATGGAGGGAAGCATGGGCAGCCTCATGCGAGTGGCAGCCAGGCCATGGTGGCAGGGTACAGTCACAGCCTGGTGCACAAGCAGCTGGTGGTGGGAGAAGGTGAAGGCAGCACCCCTCCTCAGTCCATTATTTCTTGCACTGCTGGTGGCGTGGCTGGCATGGGGGCCCAGTGGAGGTGGCAGCTGCAGCAGCAAGGAGTCTTCTCACCCTGTGGCCTGCTGGGCCACAGAAGTGACTCTTGCCTTTACCATTCTGGCCAGGCTTTGCCTTCATGCCCTGCTTGTGGGCATGTGCACCCCACGCTCCCCTAACATCTTGCCTATGGCTAGGCACCCTCCCTGCCCCACACACCTCACCTGCCCCACATACTGGGAGGGTTGGGGCTGGGGTTTGGGAGTGAGGGGCACTAGCATATTAGGGCCGCTTAGCACCACAAAAGTAGCAGGGGGGATAAGTGCAGCTGGACCTGCATCCTGGTGAGCAAAGTGGGAAGGGGGAACTCTGATTTTCTATTATAAAAAAGCCAAAATCAAATACAAAATATATAGTAATTTAGAATTATAATTTATTATAATGATTGGTAGGCTTCCAAATTGTAAATATATCAATGAAACACTGTGTTGAACTGATACCACTATATATATATAGTGGCATTTCATTTTAATAATGGAAAAACGTAGATTTGGGGTTTTTTAATCAGAGATTTTTTGGATTTTTTTAATTAGAGAAACCTATGGTCCCTGGTTAATCAGCTCTTTCTGTGACAGTAGCTAGCAACCCAACTCTGACCAAACAGTACTTCACAGGTCTTGATCTCTTCTCCCCTCCGCTCACAGTTTAGTCAGAGACATATTCTGTTGATATTTTCTGTCCTCTGTGTGTGATATATCTATCTGTATATCTAGAGATAGATATGGATATAACCAACGTATTGGCTGCTGTGTCACATCAGGAAAAAATAATTAGCTTCAACAAGCCTTTCTTTAAAACTCTGGCAGAAAGTTATACTATTGATTTGTATACATGAAGTCCAGAAAACATTTTTTGTTGAAGTCTGAATCTCTGCATAATACAGGGCAATTTCACCCAATGGTTTCTTGCACCAAGCCCAATGATTTGTAATTGAACTGGAGCAGTGATTTTAGGAAAAAAAATCTAGTTCTGATTTAAGAAGAGTCCAATGGGTGTAGGATTCATCTCATTGTGTAATAAATTGTTCTTCTAGTTCAGCTAGCCCCCTCCCCCAACCCCAAAATCTGATGAGGTCTGCACCTTCTTTTGAGAAATATAAGGATTCAGTCCCCTGAGAAGAAGTCAAATGTGAAATTATTACCTTTTAGAACTGCATTGGCATCTCTCCCCATTTTTGTTTTCTCAGTTATCAGTTTTATCTGATTTAGGCCTGCAAATTCACTGCAGTAGAGACTATATGCCATACCTAACCTGGTGTAAAGACCTATTGATCACCATGGTAGTTTTCAACACTAAAAGCTAAATTGGATCATGCTAGTTTATGTTTTTCCCCTTTTTATTACTGTATGTGGATCACATCATACCCATCCACTTACCCTTGAAGACTCTTGTGGCCCAGCGAGCCTGCAGTTCTGCTGTTGGCATGATAGGCCCAAGAGGCTGTATAAGCCCAATGACAGCCAGTGATGGCTTTTCCAGTTGAGGAGGGAAGACATGTTTATACAGAGGGGCTTGATTGTTTTCTACTTTGATGACAGACTCCTCAAGGAAGGGGAAAGAGAAGCTGTATCCTGTTGCAAAGATGACAACATCAACATTCTCCATTACAGTTCCATCTTCAAAGATGGCGGAGGTTTCAGTAAACTCCTTCACGACAGGCTTCACCACCACACTGCCGCACAGGATACGGCTTGGCAAGTCATCATTGAATACTTGTTCTTTCATCAGGGCTCTGGAGGGAACCAAGGAGATAGAGACATTTGATTTACTGATATGATGCAAACTACAAGCCAAGGTAGGTTAATCCATGTAAATAAATAGCAGAGTCATAGACATTAGACATTAGGGCTGGAAGGGACCTCGGGAGATCATCGAGTCCAGCCCCCAATATCCAGCAGTACGTGACACAGACCCAAAACAAATTAACTGTAGTGAAGCAATTAAAGTTAAGAATGCCAAGTAACCTGGAGAAAAGTAAAACTGAACCACTCACCTGAGTTGAAAAAAAACCCTGTGTCAGTCAATTAGAAGGACTACAAACAAGACTCCTCCACTAGAAGTATCACTTTATTTATTACATCCTCATTTTTAATAGGTCAGATTCCTCATACAACTTCAAGGAACCATCTTGGCATTCCAAGTTCCATATCTCTGGGACAGTTCTCAATGAAAGCTGTATGATTTGCTTGGAAGTTAATGTTAGGTTTTGTTGGGGGTGGGGCATGGTGTTGAGTTTTTTTGTTGTTGTTGTTTTTTTTTTAACGGATTCACTATTTTGAGAAATGCACATCCTGATTCTCAGGGGCATGAAACACCTGTTACTCTTACTGACATTAGTTGCAGGTGCTAAAGGAAAAAAAAAATCAATTGCAAAGTTTTACTTAGAGGCGACATGTAGGGGGCATACCCCCTGACAGGGTATGCTCCCCACTTAGGTGACGGGGCAGGTGGAAGCACTGATGCCCCTCGTGAGTGCCAGCTAGGGAGTGGGAGCACTGGTTGAAGCGCTGCAGCCACTTCCAGGAGTGCTGTGCGCTTTGGCCACTTCAAGCGCGATCGACCGTGGGGGGATCCCCCCAGTTTGTTGAGATTGGCCATGGGGGACCCCTGATCCTCCCAGTTGTGGACTGGTCACTGGGGGGGGCACATGCTCCCTCTGACTAAGGTGGAACCAGTCACCCATGATTTTGCTTATGTTGAAAAATCAATTTTAATTAAAGCAGGGTGTGAATTTTAAGTGCAATAGCTAGTCCAGGTTAAATCCATGTAGAAGCATTCCTATGCTAAGTTTAAGTGTACCTTTCTACAGTTTATTTTAATTCACAAAGGACATAGTTGTATAAGCAAATCATCACAGGGTAAAAAGAGAGCAATCTTTACCATAGTTTCATAGTTTCTAGGGTCAGAAGGGACCTGAGCAGATCATTTAGTCCGACCCCCTGCCATGGCAGGAAAGAATACTGGGGTCAAATGACCCCAGCAAGATGTGCATCTAACCTCCTCTTAAACACCCCCGGGGTAGAAGCCTGCACCACTTCTCTTGGAAGCTGGTTCCAGACCCTAGCTGCCCTGACTGTTAACTAGTGCCTCCTGATATCTAACCTAAACCTACCCTCCTCCGCCAGCTTGTGACCGTTATTCCTGGTCACTCCTGGCGGTGCTCGGGGGAACAGTGGCTCCCCCAATGCCTGCTGATCCCCCCTGACTAGTTTATAACAGGCCACAAGATCCCCCCTCAGCCTTCTCTTTTGGAGGCTGAACAGGTTCAGGTCCCGCAGCCTGTCCTCATAGGGCCTGCCCTGCTGTCCCCTGATCATATGAGTGCCCCTTCTCTGGACCCTCTCCATGGTGTCGACATCCCTCTTGAAGTGTGGCGCCCAGAACTGGACGCAGTACTCCAGCTGTGGCCTGACCAGTGCTGCATAGAGGGGGAGGATCACCTCCTTGGACCTACTCAAGATGCATCTGTGGATGCATGCCAAGGTGCGGTTGGCCTTCCTGACTGCCTCCCCACACTGCCGGCCCATGTTCATCTTGGAGTCAATGATGACCCCCAGATCCCTTTCCGCCTCCGTGCTGACATACATCAGCTCTTCTATGGTAAGTGCTAATATACATGCTTTTACCTTACAGTGGGCACACCTACACAAGGCGCTATGTCACTGTAGCAATACACTACATCACTGTGGCATCGGCAGTCACGAATCGTGACACTGTGGCTACATCACCATACCAATGCACTCCCCAGTTGTGGTGAAAAAAAACCCATGCACTGCTGGCACAGTGCAGTATGGGCTGCTACTGTGCTGTCATTTAGGACTTACAAAAGGAAGTCCTAAATGGCAGTGCAGTAACAAGGGCACCATACGGCCACATGTAGATGCACCCAGTAAGTGAAAACAAAACCAGACTGACTTGCCCCTTTGTTTTACTGAAGGCAAAGTTATGAGGTGTCCCATTTACTGCATGGTAAAATTATGCAGGCAAACTTATAGTGTCCACGTGTACAGTTATCCCACGAGCACTATTTTGGAACAAAACAGGGAAGAAATGCACTTTATAGATTAACTGAATAAAAAGGTGCATCTCTACCCTGCCTTCTGCCTGACTTCAGACTAACATAACTAACTACCTCTCTGGGTATGTCTACACATTCTATTAATTCAAGGTTGGCTTGCTTCAGAGTAAAAATACTGTGCAGTAAGCCTACCTGGGAGCAGATTTGCTCCCACCTCACTCTGCCCTTCTGTAGCAGCCACGGGAAGCACCACAGCAGACATCACAAGCCAGCTCTGGTTGGCTTATGGACTTGGAAGGCCGGGAGAAAAACCAGGCAGATCACTTTCCCCAGGAAGGGGCAGTGTGCAGGCAGAAACAGACTGCAGCACAGTTTGTGTGGCGGCACAGAGTTTAGCCAGAAGAACCCAGAGACCAGGAGTGAGAGAAACCCAGAGGAGAGCTGGCGTGGTGAATATGGGTGACATGGTGGCTATGGGTAGCTGCATCAGAAGTCAAGACAGGGACCAGTGAGATGAGTCAGAGGAGTGACTAATTTAATGATCAGAAGGGGGCCAGGGAAAGGAGGACTGGCTATCTAAAGGAAGAGAACTGATTTTCTGTCTAGGAGTCTGACAGAGAAGAAGTGAGTGAGAGCCCTTCAGGGAAAGAATAATCCATTGATGGAACTAAGAGTAAACAAAGCCAGGTGACTAAAGAATAACGTATTCTTCAGGGGTTAGATACTAAGTAATTGAGACTGGATTAGTGCCATAAATGACTGAGGTGAGGAATTAACTGATGACTGACAGTTCCTATGAAGGAGAGAAATATATGAAAACTGAATGAAGCACAGACTAATTTGATTTTGTAAGTGGGGATCATGAAGGCATTAGATACATCTAGAACAGGTGTGATCAGGACAGGATGTAGGGAAGCTGGCGCCCTATGGAAGAAACTTCATTGGACTTGCGTCTCAGTACAGACCAGACTGACAACTAACCTCCCCATTCTTGTATTTTCTCTAACATGAAGGTGTGGCAGGAAAGTGAAGAGGAGGATAGGAACAGGGATTTGTGTGTGTGTGTATGGGGGGAAGGGGTGGAGAGCATCAGATGCACCTGTGAACAGTGGCTTTGATTTAAGCAGCTATATAGTAGATAGCATATTATCTCTTAACTATCATATAGAATCTCCTCAATCATCACCTTTTGAAAGGAAAACTGCATAAAAAGAACATTTGTTTCTTAACGTATTCCAGCCTGGATGTTGTACAGAACTGTAGTGGTATTAAGAAGAGTTGTTCCTTAAGGAGATGATCCTCCAAGCCTAAAGGGTGACAATCCCAACACAGATCAAAGTGGGCAGGAGTGCTCAAAAACCCCCATGGCTCACCAAAAGCATCCAGGAACATCTCAAAGCTAAAAAGGAGGTGTACACCCAATGGCAGGGAGGGGCCATCACCAGGGAGGATTATACCTCCTTGGCTCGAGATTGTAGAGGGGCTGATAGGAAGGCTAAGGCAGAGATGGAACTGGGACTAGCAACCTGGATCAAGGATAACAAGAAGTCCTTTTTTAAATACATAGGGGATAAAAAGAATGTACCGGGCAATGTGGGGCCTCTGCAGGATGTTAGGAAATCTCATGGTCACACCAGATGACAAAGCTAATCTCTTTAACAATTTCCTTGCCTCCATTTTTCTGAGCAGGGACCGAGACATCCCCCCCACCGGGATCCCCAATGGTCCCAGGGGAGGCACAGCCAGGCCCAGGGTCAGTGAGGACCTAGTTAGGGAACTTCTGGTGGGACTAGACACATTCAAATCAGCAGGTCCTGACGATCTCCACCCCAGAGTGCTGAGGGAATTAGCTGAGGTCACTGCAGGATCCCTGGCATGGCTTTATGAGCACTCGTGGTGCTCTGGCGAGGTGCCAGAGGACTGGAAAAGGGCCAATATGGCCCCCATTTTCAAAAAAGGGAGGAAGGAGGACCCAGGAAACTATAGGCCCGTTAATCTTATCTTGGTTCTGGAGAAGCTCTTTGAGAAAATTATCCAGGAGCATATCTGCAAGGGACCAGCAGGGGAGATTATGCATAGGGGCAACCAGCAGGGGTCCATTAGAGGCAGGTCCTGTCAGACAAACCTGGTGGCCTTCTATGACCAGGTCACAAAATCCTCGGACGCAGGGGTAGCAGTGGACATAGTCTTCCTGGACTTCTGGAAGGCCTTCAACACTGTCTCTCACCCTATTCTCATTAAGAAACTGGGGGACTGTGGTGTCGACACCTACACAGTCAACTGGGTCACCAACTGGCTGAAGGGCTGCACCCAGAGAGTGGTGGTGGATGAGTCATTTTCGACCGGGAGGCATGTGGGCAGTGGGGTTCCCCAGGGCTTTGCTCTTGGGCCTGCACTGTTCAACATCTTCATCAGCGACTTGGACAATGGGGTGAAAAGCATCTTGTTCAAATTCGCGGATGACACTAAGATGTGGAGAGAAGTGTGCACACTAGAGGAGAGGGACAGGCTGCAATTAGATCTGGACAGGTTATAGGGGTGGGTGGATGAGAACAGGATGAGTTTCAGTACTGACAAGTGCAAGGTATTGCACCTAGGGAGGAAGAACCAGCAGCATACCTACAGGCTGGGGAGCTCCCTTCTTGTCAGCACAGAGGCAGAAAAGGATCTTGGAGTCATTATAGACTCCACAATGAACATGGGCCGACAATGTGGGGATACAGTCAGGAAGGCTAACCACACCTTGTCAAGCATCCACAGATGCATCTCGAGCAGGTCCAAGGAGGTGATCCTCCCCCTCTATGCGACACTGGTCAGGCTGCAGTTGCAGTACTGTGTCCAGTTCTGGGCGCCGCACTTCAGGAGGGATGTGGCCAGCATTGAGAGGGTCCAGAGGAGGGCCACTCGCATGATCGGGGGCAGCAAGGCAGGCTGCATGAGGGGAGGCTACGGGACCTGAACTTGTTCAACCTCCACAACAGAAGGTTGAGAGGGGATCTGGTGGCCATCTATAAACTGACCAAGGGGGACCAGCAGGCAATGGGAGAGTCCCTGTTCCCCCCGAGCTCTACCAGGAGTAACAAGGAATAACGGCCATATGTTGATGGACAGTAGATTCAGACTAGACATCAGGAGGCACTACTTCACAGTCAGGGCGGCTAGGATCTGGGACTAACTTCCAAGGGAAGTGGTGCTCGATTCTACCCTGGGGGTCTTCAAAAGGAGGCTAGATAAACACCTAGCTGGGGTCATTCTTTCCTGCCCATGGTAGGGGGTCAGACTTGGTGATCTGCTCAGGTCCCTTCCAACCCTACCAACTATGAAACTATTATTTTTCCTCATCCTACTTCTACAGGAAAAAACCATGCAAATATTGAACCTTATAAAATCAAGAAAAGTCAGTAATGTTGTACATGGATAAGACACAGCAAAAAGTTAAATGCTCCCCTAATAATGAGCTAAAATCTAAATTCCTTAGCGTTGATTCCCTCAAATCTCCCATTTAAGTCAAGGGTAGGCTCCTAAGTGCATGAGTGAGAACGGGGTGCTGAATAACAAAACATAAAGAGAGACAACAGAATTGTAAAGGGTCTGTAAAAAGATGGGTCAACTGACTAGGGGAGAGATTGGAAAGACTGGAACCACATACACTGAACAAGTAAGAATATGTTAGGAATGCACAGAACAATGAATAGGGTACTTACAAGGATGATTTATATCTGATCTACTAAGGCAATTAATAAAGAGTTAGGCTGATTAAGAAATGAATAAAGCACAGAGTAAAGACAGGATTTGACCCCACACTTGTAATAATTAAATGATTTTGATTCCTTTTCCTTTGCATTGTCCAATGCATTAAATGATTTAAGGTACATTAAAAAAATGAGTACCTGTTTTGAGGCACAAGGCCATAGTTTTCATGGTCAAACCATTCATTCATCTTTTTTTCTGTCACCCATTTCAAAAGGGTCCATGGGAGGAAACTTCTGATGAGATTGCTATATCGTGTGTGAATAACTGTGTCCCAAGGGTAGCCATTGTCATATACACGGCTTATTACCCATGAACCTCCTCTGGTGCTGAGATACACCTACAGGGCAATAAAGAATTCAGTTTTAAGTATGGATAATCTTTTATGTCATATTTATTGCTGTACTGCAAATCTAAGTCAAGGTTTAATCTTCTCACTGTTTAAGGTCACCAAAGCCAAAAAAATATAGAAAACTAGAACTGGGTAAGTTTTCAACCAAAACATTTTTTCTGGCAAAAATCAAAATATTTTTCAAACGTGTTTCTTTCATCGAATTGTTGATAAATGCATTGAAAGAGATGGCTTTTCATTTCAACATTAAAAAGACTTTTAAAGAGATTTTGAGATTAAAAAAATTGTTTTTTAAAAAAGTTTAAACATAAGCATCCAAGATGAAATATGTTTTTGTTTTAGATTGAGCAAAGCATTTTCCTTGACCCAACATATATATTTTTAAACTTTGATTTATCAAAATGTTTTCTTCAACATTTTAAAATTCTTCACAAGATAAAACAATACTTTCTTGTGATGCACCAATAAAACCAGTGCCTCAAGAGAATTAGTGAAGCTGGGAAGAAAAACTCCAGAGATTCCTTTTCAAATTCTCACAACATTGACTTGGGGTGGTTTGTTAAAAACAGCAGCAATATATAGCAGATGCAGCAGTCTCAAAAGAAATGTGGTCCTCACAGTTAACACATGGAACTGATGCAGAAATCTAGGTTCAGTTCCTTGTTCTGCCATAGATTTCCTGTATGTTTATGCATTGGTTTTCTCTCTATTAATTTCATTTTGGGGCTTTTTAAAACAAAACAAAATGTGTTTTAATTCTATGCAATGTCCAAAATTATTTTATTTCCAGGAATTTTTTCCTTTCTTAAGCAAGGCACTTTACCATAATAGCCCTCAATTCTCATTTTACAGCTGGGTTTATTGGGAGTTTTTTTGCATTAAGTTTACCTTGTCTATTTAAATTGTAGGCTTGCCAAGTTAAAATATTTTATTGGGTGCATTCCCATATACATTGTTCTAAACAGAATGCTCCCAATTTCTGCTGGGGTCAATAGGCACCATTGGAAGACATATAATGAAAAAGAACCACTATCATGGCCAGCTAACTACATTGCTTTACTAACTTGTCCATGTTTTTCTTTTTGCTCCAGGAGGCATCCAGAAGAACAAACTGAACTCCAGTGTTGCAGGATGCTGCTCACTCTCATAGATATTTAAGCCATTGAGATGAATGCTATTAATTTCCTAGGCCAAAATACATGGTTGTGGCATACAGCTTACTTAATTTAAAACTGACACGTGCAATTAAACCTTAAAAAACCCCATACCCTGCCACTTAAGCATGGCAGTCTAAACCACTCTACCTGTGCAGCTCTCTGGCAGAGTTCCACTGCTATATCTGATGCAGAGTTTCCCATGCCAACCACCAAAATGGTCTTCCCTTCAAATCCTTCTGGGGTTTTGTACTGCCGGCTATGGAAATATTGGCCCTTGAATTTTTCGATCCCTACAAGGGCAGAAGAAAGAATCAGAATATTAGTGTTAGAGGTGGGCTTGACCTGTAATATTCATAGCCAAGATCAGGAATGCCTTAAAATAGAGGAGTGTTTGCACCCATGTTTGAGGTAGGGAGGGAAGAAGATGGAAAGAGTAGAAGTTATTTTGGCTCATTATAGTTTTACAAGTCTGATTATTTCAATTTTTTACCTGTCCCTACTGTTTAGAGACACTTAGATCTAGGGATTTGGTTCAAAGATACGTATTATCTTTAACGTTAATAATGAAATTATTATTACGTTTTATGTTTAACGTTAAATGAAATAAGGCAGTAGGCATGTCTACATTCACTATTAATATGTTGTAAGCTTGCTGTGCAGTAAGCTTTTCTTGGCAGTGCATCTACATGCAGTGGTGATGTGTAGGGGGCACACGGGAGTGCACGTGCACTCCCTGACTGGCTGTGCTCCCTGCTTAGGCAATGGGCAGGAGAGGCAGTGTGGGAATGCTAGTGTGCCCCCTGTGAGCACCGGCTGGGGAGTGGGAGCACCAGATGTAGGCTGTGGCTGCTTTTGGGAGCAGCATGGCTGGTCGTTGGACGGTAAGTTTTGCTGTGTGTGTGTGGGGGGGGTTCCCCCCACTTAGTGAGATTGGCTGCAGGGGGACCCTCCCCCCAGTCAGGAAGATTTTCTGCAGGGGGACCCTCCCCCCCCAGTCACTGACTGGCTGATGGAGGGGCATGTGCCCCCTATAACTAAGGTGGCACCAGTTGCCCATGTCTACGTGTGTACCCATCAGGAGCAAAGTTGCTCGTGAGGGGAGCAGTTCAGTGCAGGGCTGCTCCAGCCATCCTATGCCCCGCTAGAGCAGCCAGGAGGAGCTCCCTGCTCTCCCAGGTGCCAGCTCCAGGCTGGCAGGGGGCACCAGGGTCAGGCCCTAGTCTGCAGATTGCAGCATGGGGCTAGAAAACAGCAGATGGGGGATGGGACATTTTCCCAGCCCTGTGCCCTGATCTGTGCAGTCTACTGCACAGTGTAGTGTCTTATGTAGACACTCCCAGTTTTATTTATTGCTTAGGAAGAGAACAGGATTAGTATTGCTCTAAAAAAGTAGCTTGAGAGTCTCACTTCTGAAAAGGGCTGTTTGAAAGTGGGGAGAATGGATCTGGCAGAACAGAGCAAAACACCTGCTATAGAAGACATAACAGTTATTCCAGGGGTGTTTTAGCTCCATCTCATCTGGGATCAGGGAACTGGAAGGATAAATTTAAGTCACTTGTCCTCCCCCTCCCTTACCCCTGCCCCATGTTGTATGTAAACTCACTGCAGTGGAGCTTTGTCATCTTCAGTCACTTCTCTCTCTGACAGTTAACTGTGTGGGAATGCCAGCTGGCCCATGGCATTTGTAAAGAACAGATTAAATATTTGAAGGGCCTTGGTATGTTTAACTGCTCCACTTGAAAGGACAAGCTGGCCTCTGATGTCCTGTGTCTCTGCCAAACTAAGATTGTACTAACAAATTTGCCTCATTAATGGGACTAAAAGAACTAGTTTAGATAAAATAGAAACTGAACTAAAACCTTGGAAAAAGTCAGAATGTAACCCATCTTGACCTTAAATAACTCCAGCTTTGATTCTAGATTTAGTAGAATTAAATTTGGAGTGGTTTTTCTGCCCAATCAGGAGAGAGTGGCATCATGCAACTATTTTGTTATTTCAAGAAGAGGCTTTTGAAAATAATTCCATTTGAGACCTATAGGGTTTCTAGTACTATGTTTCTTTATTGAATTTTAGTGATCTAATTTAAAATATGAAATCATCATAACACAAATCAGCAGTATGGGTCTCAAAACTACTGAAGTCAAGGGACACACTTACATTGGCTTCAGTGACCATTAGACCATGCCCAATATGTTTGCTGAAATATTGATAAAAGCAATCAAATAACCTACTGTCATACTTCAAAGGGCCTAGGTCTTCCCCATAGGAGGGATAAGAAGGAATACTGAGATATTGGTGAATCATTAAATTCTGGCCATGCAATGTTTGAACAGATGGATAAATAGAGCAGCCAACAGGTGCACAGGAATAGCTTCAAAGCCTTGAATGTGCAAAGACAGGTTACAGTGGGGTAGTGGCCAGAAGTCCTGTGCTATTCCTTTGCTCTTTTCAGGATGACATTAAACTGTTGCATTTAGCTGTCACTTTCCTTCCAACAAAGACAGGCAGAAGAGGGCTTGGGAGTAGGGCTGTGTGAAATTTTGCTGGCTGTTTCGTTTTGACACTGTTTCAGCTCATTTCGAGGTCGAAACAGCAAAATCAAAATGTAACAATGGGCTGTGAAACAGCCTTGAAACAAAACAAGACTAATTGAAACACTTAGACCATAGCACTGGGTAAACGAACTCAGCTCAGCTGGGCTTCTTCCCATCTCTAGCACTAGATTGTGCTGGGCTGACTTCCCATCCCCGGCGTTAGATCGCCCCAGGGTCGGAAAATCAGCCCAGATGGGCTGACTTCCCATCCCTGGTGCTAGATTGTGCTGTCCCCAGCAAAAAGTTGAAACAGCTGTTCTGTTGAAACAGAACGGACTAGAACAGCTGTTTCAAATCGAAATGAAATGCGAAATGGAACACCATTCCATCAAACTGTTGAAACTCAAGACGAAACAGAACGGTGCTGTTTTGCACAGCCCTACTTGGGAATATAGCATCAGTAAAACTGTAACCTCCTTTGTACAGAAGTGCCAGTGCAGCTCTCAAAAGTATAACCCAAAGCCCTGAATCCCAGAGCCAAGAGTGCACATAAATTGGGATCCAGTTTTCTTTTGAGATGGTAAAGGAAATGATTGTTACCACGTGATATTCTAGCAACTTGTTCACCTAGTTTTCAAATATACACTGTCACACAGCTTTACAAACAAGACTCTTACCAGGAAAAGACTGCAACGGCACATAGGATTCTATATGGTGACCAATGCAGACCATAACAGCGTCGAATGTATCCGATACCTGTTTTCCATTGCTCTCAGTGACAACAATCCATTGACCAGTGGTAGAAAAATCCTGACATTTTCTTACACTGATGACTGTAGTCTGAAAGTAAACCAGAGCAAATGCATCACACCTTGGCCCCAAGACAGTATGCTACACAGATGCTTAACAAGTCTATTATCTCACACGCACAGAAGACTCCAAGAACTAGCAGCACTCTAGGCTATACATGCAGGACTGCCTTATGTAAATAACATTAACTACATAATTAATGGGTCAAATTTGGTCTGGTTGGTACATTTATCCAGCTTCAATGACAGAGAGAATTTCCAGAATGCAAGCTTTCACTTAGCTAAAAAGAAAGATCATCTTTGCCAATACAGAGCCTTTATTCCAGCTCTGAATGGAAGACAGGCTGAAATTGCACACAGGAGCATAAACTGCCCCAAATCTTCTTAACTATTAAGCCTACTGGTGATGCTTTAGCTGTGACTACATTAAATTTCCATGCCACAAGTTTCCTAGTAGGCCTCTCAACTCAGTTAGTGGTAAAAATGTCAACATTAAACCTGATGAGTTTCTACTGTTAGTGGTCTTTTAATATGGCATTGCTTGAGGCTGTTCAGCTCAGGTCTTATTGATCAAGAGCAGTAAAAATGCCACTTGATACCAACGTCTTGTCTACACTACTGTTTCCCAAGTGGTACCGCTGATGGAACTGAACCATTGGCAGCAATGCAATGGTAAGAAATTCTGACTAGAAGCCTAATACAGAAGAAAGTTAGAAGGGGCAAGTTCTCACATAACTGACCTGATAATTGTGCTTTTTGTCTGCATAGACAGCCATTTTACCTGTACAGCTGCAGTGCCTAAGTGTATAAGTCAATGCCAAAACAGGGCAGAAATGAGAAGATTATCAGAAAAACCTGGGAATGTTTTCTCCACTTTCCCAATAAGAAATGATACTTTGATTTCTTTTCTACTATCCCAGATGTTGACCTTTTTATACCACTCAGTGCCTTGATTACTATAGGAAAGTCTGATTTACTGAGTAAATTCCATAAACTCCACAACTTCCCTTCTTCTTCTGGATGTGAATGTTCAAATTAAGACAGGTCAGACCATAACTGGATCCCAATCTGAATCTCTCTAGTGTCTCATCTTTGTCCCTATCTATTTAGGCATTTTTCCTGCTACTTTTTTCTCTCCCTCTATCAACTTTTCAGTAATGCTGGGTCAGGTCCTGGAAGATGTTTAAGCATCTAAATAGCAGTTAGTCCTAGATGCTTAATACTCAACACAATTGAAGACCAAGGCCTCTGAAACAGTCTCATCCCTGTTCAGCTGTGTGCATTTCTTCCAGAGTTGGTTATGCTTTCTCTCCATAGGATATTTGAAACAGCATATTATCAAAAATACTCTGTTCCCTGACAGACATATTGGCACAGTGTGGATATGTTTTTGTAGTTCTGGACACAACTGCAAAATTTGTGGTTTACATTATGTAGCTAGATTCTCTGATTCTGATTCTGTTGGGCACTGCAACTTAACATTTCTATAAGTCAGCTGGTGACAGGAGCAGTGGCCATTTTGTGAGGCAGAAGCGATGTTAGGTATCACAGAAGAGATATTCACTGTGTTTTCCAATGAAGATATTACTGTTCTTTCTTATTTTGCTGCTTTCCATAATCTAAGAGAAAAATTATAAAGTTTAAGTAAAGTGGTTGCTTTTATGTTTTGGGGGAAAAATAGCAATCCCCTCTTTCTATCAGAACATACCTTGAATTGGATATACTTCAGAAGATCAAAGTTCTTTGCATATAGTTTCAAGTATTCCAGGAATTTGGTGTTGTGCAAGAAGTTTGGAAAGTGTTCAGGCATTGGAAAGTCACTGAAGCATGACATCTCCTTGGAGGAATTGGTGATCACGGACCTGTAGATACTGGCCCTTCCTTCTTCCACCTTTTCCTACAGAACATAGACCAAACAGAAAGATGCCTTTTGAAAAAAAATATTGCTAGATAGGGCAGATTATGTGGAAGCTGACTTCACTAGGCCATATGGTTGCTACATAAAACAGTAGAGTTGGAAGGGTTGTAGGGAGGTCAACCAATTCCCTGCTCAAGGCAGAATCATTCCCAGCTACACTATCCCAGCCAAATATCTGTTTAATCTGCTCTTCAAAAGACTTCCATCCTTGGATATTCACAAGGTAGCCATTAGGGCTCTGCGAAGCTTCAGTAGCAGATTCGATTTGGAGGAGATTTGGCCCAATTCAGCGACTGAATCTCTGAGTCCAAATTGAATCAGGAGACCCACTAGAAGGTCCAAATCGATTTAGAAGCCTCCAAATCGATTTGGAGATTCAGGCATAGACTATACAGGCAGCAGTCCTCCACGACACTGGACACAGCTGCCTCCAGCTGGTAAGTCTGTTGTGGTGGGCAGAGTTGGGAGGGAAGGGGTGTGGAGGGGGCAAATCAACAACCCCACAGCAAGGGAGAGATTGGGGTTGGGACAAGCTGCCCAGCCAAGATGAAGGGGATTGGGGGGGTGGGCAGGACTTGGGGAGGGGGGTTCCTGCCAATGCACACTACTGGTCTGGGAGCTGCTCTTTCAGTGGTTCCTCCGGCAACTCTTGCTGCTGGTCCAGGAGGGCATAGGAGTGGGCATTTGCCTTGGATGTGCGTGGGGTGGATTGGGCCGGGCTGCGCTCCAGGAGGCTAGCCTCAGGTGCCTGCCACTGGGTTGTGCTCCGCAGGGTGGGTGGAGCCAGGGCTGTGCTCCGGGTGGCTAGTCCCAGCCACAGCCTGGAGCCCAGCCCTGGCTCCACTTGCCCTGCATAGTGCAGTGGAGCATGGGCTATGGGGAAGCTGCAGCCCCCCTAAATTCCCCATAGCCCCTGTCACTGGCCCCACCCCAGTCCAGGTTCATATGCCTGGCCCCATGGCCTGCCACTGCTCTCCCAGCTAGGGCGAAGCTGCAGCTTGTTTGGGAGGCGCAGAGAGGCTGGGCGAGCAGTGGGAAGGCATAACCCCCACTCCCAGCGCTTTCTGCTGCCCATCCAGAGCACAGCCTGGCCCAGCCCACCCCGTGCAGATCTGGGGGCACATGCCTGCTCCCATGCTTCCAGGACTGGCAGCGAGAGCCGCCAGAGGAGCCATTAGAAGAGCAGCTCCCAGACAGCGGCATGCAGTGGTGGGAGCCCTCCTCCCTGAGTCTCATGTCCCCACGCTGCAGCTGGGCAGCTTGTCCCAGCCCCAATCCCTCCCTTGCTGTGGGGGCATTGATTTGCCCCCACCATGCCCCTTCCCCCCCACTCTGCCTACCACAACAGACTTACCAGCTGGAGGCAGCTGTGTCCAGTGTCGTGGAGAACTTGCTGCCTGTATAGTCTATGCCCGAATCGGGGCTGAATCTCTGGATCTGAATCGGCTGAATCAAATCGGGACAGTGATTTGAATCACTGAATTGAATCGCTGTCCCTCCTAATTGGCCAAATCCAAAGTAAATACTTGCTGCTTCACATAGGCCTAATAGCCATCAGTACTTGTTTCCATCCTACACACTTTATTGCCAAACAATGGGTTTAATCTTTTGAAATGTTTGGAGCATCTCATTGCTGACCAGTCCAGCAAGTAAAATCACAGACGAGGGTTACAGATACATATTCAAATCATCCAGGACAACCCTCCCATATTCGTTTTCTTGAAAGAAAAACTGGCCTGTACGGCAGTTCAGACAAAAAAGCAAAGAGCCTGCAGTGTGGACACTGGGCTGCCATGGGCCCCCAGAACACACAGTCCAGAGAGCTTTGCAGACTTTTGTGTGCGCGCGTGTGTGTGTGTGTAGGCAGGGATCGTTAGGGTCAGGAGAGGTGGGAGTAGAGTCTGTGCCATGCACAGAAGTGTCCTCCAACTTTCTCTCCCCCATGAAGTTAGAGCTCAGGTAAAGCTGGGCAAAGCATATGCTTGTTTGCTTCCCTACACCCAAGTGCTGCAGTGCAATTTAGGCAGGGAACAAGCTGAGAGCAGAAAACAACCCGTAAGTGCTTCAGTGCTAAACTTTTCTAACCTGAAGCGGTCAGAGGATGTGTGGCTTCCCCCTTCCCCATCCCCTCCCATCTCCCTTCTTGGCTAAGACTGACACAGCTCTCTCTCCCCGCTGTGGGAGGGCACAGGAGCAAAGCACACTGAGACTGTGGAGGTCAGTTCTGCATCTGTTGCCTCTACGGAAGTTCTGTCTCCTGAGAGAGATTCTCCAGGGAGCCACTTCACTTTGGTTGTTCCCAAGTTATTTTTCTCCCAGAGTGGCCACTTTTAGTCTGGGAAAAAAATTATGAACTTATGTACACGTGGTTTCTCCTGAGAGAGCCTATACATGTGCTAGAATGCCTCTCAGGAGCCACTCTAATTAAAAAGTCCCAGCATCTGGTGTATTCAATATCCCGTTTCAAAATGGTGGCAGCCCCTGCTCATCAAACAAGCTTTAGTTAAAACGCTCCCACCACCATTTTGAAGCAGGATACTGAATACACATGACATTGCAGTACACTGGAATGGAGCGTTCCAATTAGAATGCTCCATCAAACTTGATTAATCAGATTAAAACAGATTAATTGAGTCAACTCAGACACATTCTAACCAGAAGTCATCGGAGCATATGTATAGGCATCCTAAATGTCTGTCCAAGCCCATGGTTTAGGTGAAGTTTTATTATACAGTGGTTACAGTAACTTAAGACCAGACAATCATCTCTCTCCTTCTCCACTCTTCCCCATCATTTTGAATACCATAAACTCTTTCCAGCCATCCTTCTGTCTTTCTCTTCATTTCATGTCATATTAAGCTATTAGCACTGTAGAAACTATGAACTTGTAAAAATTTAGTTCTTGCTGCCTGGTGTCCTCTTCTGCCATGTATTTATAACAACACCTAGCAGCTTATAGGAAGCATGAAGACTTCCTTGGTTATGTACCCCTAGCCAGCTCCCATGTCTTCCCTACACACAGTCCAGGTCCTCTCAATCGTCTTTGGAGGGATAAATGTGTTTTTTCCATTAGTTTTCATTTCTTAGTTTTGAGAAGTTGGAACTTTTTTTACCTTCTAGGCTCTTCCAGATCCCCACTCATATGGGAGGAGAAGAGACAGGGGCTCAGATGGCCTCCAGAAGCAACCAGGCTTCTGAGATCCTGGTTCAAAGGGGCCCTGAGATCCTGGCTCCTACTACAGGGTCCCAGGGAAAACATCTTGGAGTAGACATTCCCACCCCACCACCTCCAGAGGCAGGGCCCTCCAGATGTCAACTTATGTGAGAAAACAGTATCAAGTGTCCCCAGAACAATAGTTCCACCTCCCTATCCCCGCATATGTGAGGAGAACAAGAAGAGGGATTTAGATTCTCTCAGAGGGGCAATGGCTTCCAGATCCCAGAATAAAATAGGACAAGAAAATATACAGCTAACAGACTTATGCTCTATTTTGCTCTGCTCCCCTTGCCACTTGGTAGGAGTGGGAAGGAATGGCACTAGACCATCTGATTTGGACCTAAACTGTCTCCACTCCCCTACCATCCATCACCGCTGTTCAGTTCACAGTACTCAGCCCTCTCTTCCGTTCTATTACTTCTCTAGTCCATTACTCTTCGAAAGTCCTTTCCCAGCAGGCAGTCACAAGTGCAGTTTATTTTATTTTATTTCAGGAAATATTCGAATTTACCCAGCCAGTGTTGGACTTTCCTCAAGGTCAAGCCAGAAACAGATTTCAGCAATAGGCCTCAGCTCACTCTCAGGCTTGTGCCAAAGATAGGGTATAAACTTACATTATTTGGACAGTGTTCAGGTCCAAACATCACAGCACAACCTCTCAAGCCATCCAAGTCACATTAATAGGGCTTAGGTAAAAACTCTTTTAGATACTCATATGCACCATAGTTTGCTATGGAACCTGTCCAGAGAGCTTAACTTTGAGTGACACTGTCAACAGTACTTGGCAAAATGGGTAGGGGATTCTACTGTGCACTTGGTGGAACAAATGCCAGGCCATTGAGACAAGATAGCTCGAGCTCTTCTACATCTATATAATTGCAGCTAGAAGTCAGTCAACCTTAAGAAATCCTTCCTTTCCCTCCTTGCTCCTGCCTACCACATGGTGCTGTTTTGAAAACCCTTTGCTTAAAAAGGCCTCGCATTTCAACCATTTTTTATGCTAGTTTCCTATAAGCACAGCAAAAAATTAAAGGTAATTTGACTGAGCCTGTGGATTTTAGGGCATTTGCAAATTCTATTTTTAACCAGAAAAGGCTTATCCATTTTAAATATTACCAAGCTGACATTTCTAAAACACATTGGGGTCACTGAGACCCAAGGGACAATTTACAGGTGACAGGACCAGACATTTTCCCTGGATAACTTATGCATTCCTTGTTGAGATGGATATCATAAGATAGTCACTGGGGAAAAGTGCCCTTGTAGTAACTATTGGAGTGAATGGGACTTCAGACCACATTCAACTCAAACAGGAACTTCGCATCATGTTCAGAATAGGCATGGTCAAGGGGCCAGTTAGAAGAACAGCAGCAACAGGGTTTGAGTGGGACACGTGCCTGAGATATAAATTGTTTTTTCTTCCATCCAACTAGCCTAGAATGCAACGAAACCCAGGCCTAATGCTTTAAAAACCTTCTTAAAGCACTGTTCAGAAGATAAATTATGGGTCTGTTCTGTTTTTCCTCTGTCTTTTAGACGGACAGAGGCATCCATGAACAGAATAGGATTTTTTTGGTTTTTGTTTTTTTACATTAGCAATTAAAAGTTTGTCTACCTGGGAAGACTATGGAGAGCTGAGTGAAAACTAACCAGTTGACAGGGAAAGGAAGGCTAAGCAAACATCTTTTAAACCCCCTTATAACCCAATCACTTAAAGACTGCTTTGTGAAACATTCACCTTTCTAGCCTTTCGGCTAAGAGCTGACAAGAGTTCCCTCTTCATTCCCCCAGTAAACAGGAAACAACTTGATGCTTCTGATAGCCTTAATGTAAAATGCAAACAAAGCAATACAACTGATATTTTCTATATCACAAAAGATGCAGAGAAAGGGCACACCCTATTTTTCTATCCTTGTAGATTGCTTTAAGCTTGACACTGCATTTTCTATATTTTCCAAAACTGTTAACCTCCACACCAGCACAAGTACTCTCCGTAACAGGAGACAGCAACCAATTATACAAACAACAATGAAAATGTACAAAGTATAAGAAACAGCCCCAGATAATGTTATGCCATTTAGTTACATTTAAAAGGGAAGCACCTACTCTGGATACCTTTAAGAAATGCTTATCTTGCTGGGGTGATCTGACCCCAACTGACTTTCTGCCCCTGGGGCAGGGGGCTGGACCTGATGATCTTCCAGCCCTACTGTCTAAGAAATCTATGAAGAGGTAATCGTTTGACCAATAAAGTCAGAATTTATGACGAGCTGAACTCAGACTTCTTGAAAGAATGAGCAGTGAAAGTACAGCTACTTATTCCACATCTCAGCCTGATCCAATTGCCTTAACTAGGCATAAGCCAGCTGTTACATGACAGGGCCTTGGACTGGAGTCCAGAGATAGCAAGTCTGGAGCAAAGGAGCCAGGAGCCAGGAAGTTTGGAGCAAGTACTCAGTGTAAAGTAACCAGGAAACAAGGCACTAACAAGCAGAGACCAGGACCAATGAGTAAGAAGCCTAAGGCTAGAGGGAAAGGCATTTGCTCTGTTGAGAAGCCTGCTGGTCACTGAACGAGTGGTTATCAGTAGTCAGTCACACACCTACAGGTACTTGAGCCAAGTGAAAGTAGTTAGGCCACTGGTAGCCAGGCTTACTCAGATACCAGGGCCAGCTGGGGGTTAATAAGCTGGTCTTCTGCCTTGATAGTACTCCCCTCCCTACAGCCCTTTCTAGGGGCCCAAGGAGCAGGATTTCCAAGATTTGGGAACCCCAACCAAACTAGGCCTTCAAGGCTCTGGGGACACAGCAGGGAGAACCAGCATGGCTCTAAAGAGGTTTCTACAACCTAAGGGAACAAACAGGACACAGGTATTCTGGGTTTGACCCTAGAGGATCACAGCCCAGGGAATCAGGAGCACACAGGGTTCAGACTAGACTAGTCCTAAGTCTGGGGATCAGGAGACCAAAGTCTACAAGGGACCAAAATGTGGGCAGTCACTGTGGTAGACCCATGAGCCAGAAAGCAGGTGTCTGGTCTGGAGTCATTGGCCAGGGGATGCAAATCAGAGAGTGGTAAGTGAAGGGGACCAGCACATGGACAGTCGCCAACCAAAGCTGCAAGCCAGGAACCAGTTGTCAGAAGACAGGGGTCTGGACTGGAGTCAGGAGCCGATAAAGGGATCAGCAGGCAGGAACCAGGACTAATGAATCAGAAGAGCATCTGTCCTATTGAGTAGCCTGCTTACCACTGAAGGAGCCTTATAAGCAAGCAGCCATGCCTGTGCAGCAACATGGATGAGCTGGAAGTAGTTAGGCTAATGGGCAGCCAAGCCCACTTGAGTAATTAGTTGGTCTGCTGCCCTGCCTCCTGCCAGTGGCTCAGAAGTGTACTTGTTTTTAGAACTGAACAATTAAATGCAAAGTCTGTACTGGGGCTGTGTTAAATATCTGAATATATGAAGTGGGAAAGTGGAAAAAAAATAAGGAATGAAAGAGGTCAGACTTGGACCCTTCCTTGTTTCTTAATTTTAAGAAGTGAATAATGACTGGAATACTTTTTTTGTTTTCTCTTTGAAAACTGGAAAGCTTCTAATATTATGATGCAATAAAAATCAAGAGAGTAAAACAAAAGTTGAACTGAGAGGAAAATGGATGTTAACTCCATGTGTCAGACTGTTAACATCTTTTGCTTTGCTTTTGCTTTTTTAATATCTATTTAATGTCTATTGAACATTTGGGAGACAAAGTATCATTGTTAAAATGACCAAAAAGCTTCCAACTACATTTCATTAAAGATGTGAAAACTCATAATGTATAAACCCCAGCAAGTGCCCTGCAAAGCCAGGGCAGAAGATGCATTCCTGATATCTTTAATACAAAAAAATCCTCCAACTCCACTCCTCTTCTTCTCTAAGCTTTCAAGCCCTCAATAAGCACCAAAAAAAGGAGACAATCTCTTTACACAGAATTTCTCTGTGTCACTTAAAAGTTCCAATAGCAAACCCAAGAGAGTCAGCCTGACATAGGACACTCCTATCACACTTTTCTTCTCCTTTGTGGGCTGGAGGCAGCATAGCAGAACAACCAGTGACATTTTGATGGGATTTCTGAGAGCATGTACCACAAAATACAGCTGTCCCATGACCTTGTCCCACAGCTTTGCTACCGTATCTTGTTACAATGAGTAAGGCAAAAGGCAGGCAAGGTCATACAAAAGAGACCTGTACTTGAAAGACCAGTGTTACATGCTTGAGGCTTGCAGAATCTGCAAGAAAGCTGGCTCACTCTGGCTTGCATTTTTAAGGCCTTGATAACACTTCAAACTCAGTTGGTCCCCAAGCTGGATTCGTTTTTTCCAGTTCTACTCATATTACCATGTGACCCGATACATGGAGCACAGAACAGCTCAGAAAGCAAAAGGAATGTGCAAATAGGATAGTGCTCCCCACCTCCCTGCTGCTCCTCCCAGGGCTATTTTACCCACTGTTTCTTTTTTTCCTTTGTGGCTCCATCTGTACCTCACAGCAGATGGGAATTTGGGCCCTTTTGGAAGGTTGCACAACAATCCAATTTATTGAAGGCAGTCACTGCATTAATCTCAGGCAACCACACAAACACACACACACACACACACTTACTGTGAATCTCCAGAGTCCCCCGATATCATCACTTCTCTCAAAGCAGGTTGGCTGAAGTCCCTCATCCAGACAGCATTTGATGGAGGTCAGTCCACTCACACCTGATCCAATAACTGCAATTCTCTTTGCCATGCTGGTCTGTAGTACAGGAGGCTCCCTCTAGAGACTTCTCAGTATGGAGATTTATCAAGGTGCAGAAACCTTGCAGTTTCAGCAGAGTGATTTCAAAATTCAAATAATTATGTCCTGGGTTTACAATAAAGGAGAAAGAAGGTGAACATTTCTGTTGAGGGTACAGATGAATAATTTTGCCATGAGCCTTCCAGCATTTGCCTGCTTCTCAATTATACCCTAGAAATGATTGTGATTACCAAGATGCCCCTCAAGAAAGGATAAATGGTGTTGGCTGACTGGATGGGCAAATGCTGAGTGAGAGTCAACTGAGTTTTGAAAGTTTTGTTTTAGTCAGGGGAGTGCCAGATACAGAGTCTGGACAAGCAGAAGCACCATAAGAAAAGGAGATGCAATAAACTGAGTAGGTGACTGTTTTAGTGGTGCAGAAAGTGGCAATCAAACAGGGCAAGGATAATAGATAATTTGACAGGGGAGGAGAGCATCTGTGGGGACAGGAGATAAAATAGAGATAAAGTACAAAAATAGTAAGTAGAGAATAGGAAAAAAGGGAGGGCCATAAAAGCAATGGTGTCCTATTGTTTTGTGCAAATGACTGCTTTTATCCTATTTTCAGTGGGATGCTTGGGACAGGTGTTTAGAATGGGACTCAAACAAGATGGGACTCTTTCAAGTCCCCTTCACTCACTGTGGTGCTCTGTACTCCTCCCTACTAGGGAAATAGTCACACTTTCTATGGGTGCTTCAGAAACATGAGTGAATTAACCTCCAGAATTAGCCCCAGCCTGCAGAGCCTTACTCCTATTCACATAACAACAGGGCAGTCTGGAGTGAGGGGGTAAGAGCACAGATTGTGAGTATACGTCAGTGATTCTCAACCAGGGTGGCACAGCACCCTGGGGTGCCACCAGATGTAAGGAGATAAGTAGATAAGCTAAGCAGATGAGTGCAGACTCAGGTTTATCCTTGCCTGGCTGATCTCCCACTGTCCAGCACCTCTTGCACAGCAGTAACCAGTGTAATATACAAATTAATTTCTGAAAGTGGTTGCCTCTCAATTCACAGAAGTTTTGGTGGGGGGTGCTGAATTCAAAAAGGGTAAGAACCACTGGTGGATATAGCAAGGAATGGTTTTAAATATGGGATAGGCTTGAACTGGAGATGAAGAGGAGTTTGGACAGAGGAAGGAACTGGGGAAAAAACTGAAAGACAAGTGGGGAAGAGAAAACGGATGAACTGGAAAGTGAAAGAGGAGAGAAGAAATAATATGGGAGGAAAAATAAATAAGAGTGGGCAATAAGGAAAAGTCAAAAGGGCAGAAGTTAGATCAATGAAAGGAAAAGTGAGCTGTAAAAGTGAGAGAGAAAAGGGTGCAAGAAAAGATACAGTGTGCAGGGATGGGGGGCAGTAGCATTAAGGGATAGAAAAAGCAAAGAGAAGGTGATGTGAAACCAAAAAGCATGGGGCTAGGTAAAAATAAATGGATTTGGAGAATGATGGCAAAATCCAAATGTGGTCTGTAATGTATGTTCTCCCTCTCACACATACTGCACAATCCCACATGCATACCTTTACCCAACTGTCCCATCTCTCTCCCCAGCTGCTCTGGCTATTTGCTTGCCCTGAGATCCCCAGATTTAACCTCAAACTCCTTTAACATTTCTAGATCTATTTACTGGGCAGTTCCACTTTGGGTTGGGGTAGAGAACTAGAGCAAATCAGCCCGTGATGTGTCTGGTAATGTCACATTGCAGGCAAGTCAACTGTTAGCTATTTTCTCTGTATCATATTTTTTTCCTTTGTTCCTCCTCTTGCTAAAAGGTTTGTGTCCTTCCAGTTCTTACCTTTTGCCTCCCCTCTGTTCATGCACTTCAGCTACCTCTTCACATCTGTGCCTTTATGGGGCCGCAGAGAAAGTAACATGCTGTAACAGAGCAAGGCACTTTATAAAGGGGAGGAGTTTAGGTTGGCCTTTCATAGTGTTTTGTCTTGTAAGCACAAACATGTGGGCGTGCAGGCTTAAGAGCTACAGCGAGCTTAGGATCAGAGCTATAAAACTTGACTCAGAAGCAAATGAATAGCCTGAAAGATTTTTTTAAAATTAAGTTTAGAAATGGTAGAGATTTTAGGAGTAACTAGAACACTATATGAGTAGACTCTATCAGCTCTACAGCCCACATTACAAGTTTTTATTCAAGTTAATCCATCTAGAATTAGAGAATTCAAATGCAAATAAAGGAGAACATTAGGTTTGGATGGCAAAGACATTCCAATACACAGCACAATAAATGCTTGCAGTTGCAAACTTCACAATATACCAGGTTTTACTGAAAGCCTCAGCTCCTAGAATCAAGTAGTTATGCAAGAATCTCAGTTTTATTTGGGGGGCTGGCAGGGGGGAAGGGAGAAAATTTCTCGCGGTCGTCATAGAATCATAGAAGTCGGGTTGGAAGGGACCTTATAGATCTTCAAGTCCGACCCTCTGCCAGGGCAGGAGAAAAAAACTGGGCTGAAATGATCCCAGCTAGGTAGACATCAAGCCTCCTCTTAAGGATCCCCAGGGTAGGAGCCAGCACCACTTCCCTTGGAAGTTGGTTCCAGATCCTAGCCGCCCTGACAGTGAAGTAGTTCTTGAGGATGTCTAATCTAAACCTACTCTCCAACAACTTGTGGCCGTTATTCCTTGTCATGCCAGGGGGCGCGAGGGGAAACAAGGTCTCTCCCAAACCCTTCTGGTTCCCCCTAGTGAGTTTATAGACAGTCACCAGGTCCCCCCTCAGCCTTCTTTTGTGAAGGCTGAGCAGGTTCAGGTCCCGCAGTCTCTCATTGTAGGGTCTCCTTGTAGTCCCTGGATCATTCAAGTGGCCCTCCTCTGGACCCTCTCAGTGTTGTCCACGTCCCTCCTGAAGTGTGGCGCACAGAACCAGATGCAGTACTCCAGCTGTGGCCTGACCAGTGTTGCATAGAGGGGGAGGATCACCTCCTTTGCCCTACTTGAGATGCACCTGTGGATGCACGACAAGGTCCGGTTAGCCCTGCCAACCGTGACCTCGCATTGTCGGCCCATGTTCATCTTGGAGTCAATAATGACTCCAAGATCCCTTTCTGTCTCTGTGCTCTCAAGAAGGGAGTTTCTCATCTTACAAGTGTGCTGCTGGTTACTACTGCCTAAGTGCAGCACCCTGCACTTGTCAGTGTTGAAGCGCATCCTGTTTTTGCTAGCCCACCCCTGCAACCTATCCAAGTCTTGCTGCAGTCTTTCCCTCCCTACTAGCGTGGTCACCTTACCCCAAATTTTGGTATCATCATCAAATTTAAACAGGGTGCTTTTCACCCCGTCCTCCAAATTTCTGATAAAGAGATTGAACAGCGCAGGCCCAAGGACCGAGCCCTGGGGGACTCCACTGCCCACTTCTCCCCAGGTTGAATATGACCCATCCACCACCACCCTCTGAGTGCAGCCCTTCAGCCAATCTGCAATCCATCTGACTGTGTCATGATTATGAAGACAAACATACACACAAGGTAATGCTCCCCACTAAAGAATAAAGACAAATACAAAAATTTACTGTTTTAAAATCTCACAGTTTTAAAGCCCGGTTTATGAACTCTGGGGTCCCAGCTTGTGATTTTTGTGGTTAGTTTTACTGAGGTTCTCAGAGCCTCAGCCAAGCTGACATCTGACATTTCATTTTGACCCAGCTTGAAATGGGAGGTTTTGGTTTAAGTGCCTGTTAGTAGGCCTGTGTGAAGTGGCTAGCTAGTTTTCACTTCGGATTCGGATTCAGCCGATTTGGGGGACAGGGATTTGATTCGGTAATTTGAATCAGTGTCCTGAATTCATCTAGCCAAATCTGATTCAGAGATTCGGCTGCTGCTGAATCAGCCGAATCTCCAAATGACACAGGCCCCATCCCCCACCCACTCTCCCAACCCTGGAAATGGCTGCCCCACCCGCCCCAGCTCCCAGCTCTTTGAAAAAAAAAAGAAAAAAGCCCCCACTCACCGGCTGCTGTCAGAATGGGGGCAGAGGTAGGTGATCCCCGCTGCCCCCCACTGCCCCATGCCACATGGGGGGGTTCTGCCACAAGTCCCCCGAACCATCCCATCCCAGCCCCCCCATGGCTGCCCCACCTGGCCCAGCTCCAACACTTAAAAAAAAAAAATACCCCAAATCCCCAGACTCACCTGGTGCTGCCCAGCGTGGGGCAAATCCTCGCTGTCCCCCACTGCCCTGTGCTGCGTGGGGAGCTCTGCACAAGCCCCCCCAAAGCCCTGAGGCCATTGCAGCAGCTGGTGAGTGTGGGTTTTTTTTTTCTTAAAGGGTCAGGAGCTGGGGCAGGTGGGGCAGCCATGGGGGGCTGAGAGAGCAGGGAGGATCAGGGGGTTCATGACAGAGCCCCCCATGCAGCATGGGGCAGTGGGGGGCAGCAGCGATTGCCCCCTCAACTGGGCAGCAGCTGGTGAGTAGGGCTTTTTTTTAAACAACTGGGAGCTGGGGCTGGTCAGGGCAGCCATAGGGGGGCCCTGGGGGAGCGGGCAGGGGTTGGGAGGGGCTGGGGGAGCAGACAGGAGATGGAACCTGGTGGGGGTCCCACCATGGTCCCCTTCCCCCTTCTTGGAGAGGTTCAAATCGATTCGGACCTTTTAATCAGTCCACTGATTCGATTCGGATTCGGAGCTTTGGCAACTGAATCAGGCCAAATCTCCTCCGAATCAAATCAGCACCTGAAGCTTCTCATAGCCCTACCTTTTAGTGGTGATAAAACAGTACTGAACAGAAATATACAATTAACCCACCCTGCTCCTGAAACATAGGCGTTAAGTCAAATGGATGTGATCAGAAGGGTACAGACAGAAGAACAAATATATGGGACTAAAGATAGGGGGCTCTATCTATCCTGAGGTACGTGGAAGTTAAGTCAGAATCAAACAACTGCTAGATTACTACATTTTAGCTTCCTCTTACCACAGGTTAGAATCAACATGAGGAGAAATACTTACTGCAAATGGACAGATACATATTAAGTCCTCCCACCTACTCCATGCATTCATTTTGTGTCAACGGTGTTAAAGGAATTGCAAAGTACAAGAAATCTGGTGCACCCAGTGATGACCATACTTCCTCCACCAGTCCCACAGAGGGAAACTAAAGTAATGTGCTCAGAGTCACACAGGATGTTAGGGGCAGGAGAGGGGGAGAGAATGGAACCTAGATTTCACAGGGTCCAGACAGGCAGCTTTGCCATCATGCCATTTGTCCTCCTTCATTTTTTCTCTCTCACTTTGAAACTCTGTATAATTTGTTTAGCTATTCACATCCTAAATTATAATGTTTGGATACATATTGATCATATGATCATCTGATCCAGCTTCCCTAATCTTTACATCTACATTATCTTCTGTCTTAGATAATTAAGCCCCTATGTTTCACCTGTGATGCATGAGGTACATACTGTCCAAGCACTGCCCCACACTGGAATGAGCTCTCCTAGCCACCAAGGCAGGATGACCTAGTTAAGCAAGTACAACAGGCAAAAACCCAGATAACTCTGAATTCCATTCTTGGCTCTGGCAGTAACCTGATATAAGACACTGGGCATGTTGCAAAACTCAGGTCCCCTTTGTTATATTTTTCCACATCCCAGAGCTGAAAAACTTAGCACTGACACAACAGCTGGCCAGTGTAGAATAATATGTAAGTGCACAATATTTTTATGTACAGTATAACTTTCAAATTGCAAATAGAACTGCAGTTTATACATGGCATCACCCAGTTAATAACTTCTCTGCCCTACTCTGTGAAAGGAATTATAATATAAGCTAGTTCAGGGGTGTCAGACTCACCTCCATCTCCAGACTGAATGTAGGCCGTGCAGCTCCTCATTGGTCAGATCTGGGAGGTGGTGGTAGTGCAGGGCAGTAGTTGGTGATGCTTCGACCCCGCCCTCCTCCTTCTGTCATTCTTGACAGGCAATTTGCTAGTTATTTTTGTATAGATCACCATCACATCCTAGCTTGTAACCCTACACAACACTGTAGCTTTAAAAAAAAAGGCCTAGTATTAAATAATTCATTGCTTGGTAGTTGCAAGAGAATTAGAAAACCAGTGAAAAGATTCCAATTCATCTTTATTTGGATATTTTTACATTTATTTTTTAAAGATGCATTAGGAACCTAATCTACTATCCAGTGTCTCTCCATTGACTGCTGTAAGATCAGGACATTAGATCAGGTTTTAAGGCAGGAGAGTTACTAGAGAATGTATTACCACTTTAGGATTGTTGGTTGTAGCTGTGTTGGTCTAAGAACACAGGCAGACAAAACTCTTTGTGTAGAGGTGATATCTTTTACTGGGCCAACTAAAGAGTTGCAAAAAAATTGCTCTTTGCAAGCTTTTGGGCTTACACGCCCTTCATCAGGCAAGGGAGAAAGTAAAGTTGTTAAGAGTTCTCCAAGGTGGAAAAGAAGCCAATTTGTAAAAAGCTGCTCTGTGAAAAATGGAAATGTGGAGTACTCTCACACTTTGCAAGTAAGAAGTTTTTGGAGCCTGTAACAGAATGGCATCCAAGGGCAGCCATGATGCCACCTAGCAACTGCCTCAGTCTGGTCTGGCTCCTGCTTCAGTCTCCCAGAGTAAAATATGTACACTGTCTCATCCTGCTTCCTTGCCTGCATGCCTTGATCCAGGGCAAGGCTGCTCTCGGTTTGGGTCAGCTACCTGGTGTCCCTGATCCAAGGGCAAGTCTTTATACTGTTGGCCACTTATTAATGCCGCTACAGGAGGGGTGGGCAAAATGGCAGATCTGACCAATGGCTGGATTCCATTTCCTAGCATCCCCTGCCTGTACCACTCCCAGCTCTCGCCATGGAGATACCAGGAATGTGGGGCCATGACAGCTCTGTCCCACCCTGGCCCCTTGCCCCATGCTATCACAGCCCTGCCCTCCTGGTGAACCCATGGAGAACAGCTGGGAGCAGCACAGGCAGGATACATGGCTGGTCTCTCCCCCATTCAGTAGTTTCACTCACCACTCCTTGATGTTAAAATTAGCTGGGGAGGCTGCACAGAGAGCAAGGCACACTTCTGAAGAGGCGGGCCTTTTCTGGTCTGAGGGTGTCCCCCCAGGTTTCACCCCAATTTTACTTTTGCTGAGCCCTCTAGCTCAAGGCCGACTGTTTGGGGCTGCCAGCTCTTGGCTCAATTCTAGTCATACTCTGTGACCTCAGGTTCCAGCACCTGCAATATCCACTGCATAGGCAGCTAGGGGCCTTGAATCCTGTTTTCCCCCTACTACTTCCTGCCTTACAGTCCAGGCAGGCATGGGCTCTTGAGGCCACAGAACACACTCTAGTCATGCCCTGTAACCTCAGGTTTTACTCAGCATAATTTCAAATTCAGGATGTCCCCAGTCACCCCCATTCAGTGGCCTCTGCCTCCCCTACAGTCAGAACCCAGACCTCCAAGGGAAAACAACCCCCGCCCAACATGCAAGCGCCAGTCTCAGTTCAAAAGAACATCCCACACAGGGTTCGCCATACTCCTTGGTGGTGGGCCCCACCCAGAAAAGAAGGGAAAACAGAACATGCCCAGGGTACTTAGCTTGCTTCCTATGCAGGTCCCCAGCTTCTCTTCATTTGGGGCTGCCACCTCAGACCTCTCACTGCAGTCTGGACACCAGTCCTCATGCCTCTCAGAGGGGGTTCCACCCCAGATGGCTTCCATGGCCAGACTGCTTCCCCTGGCTTGAGGCTTGGGCATGTACAGGGCTCTCTGGGTCACATGCCCCCCCCCGCTTCCCCTCCCTGGGTCATCTGGCTCTTCCTGCATATGAACCCAGTGGCCATCTTGCTTCAGGTTCACTTGCCTGTGAGTTTGCCTCTGGGGCACGACCAGGCCACAGGCAGAAGAGACGCAGAGATGAAGTGGAAGGAAGCAAAATGGAAAGGGACCATATACCCATGAAACCAGGGGGAAGGGACCTCTATGAGGGAAAGGATGCACTGAAAAACCCACAAAAAGTAAGGGAGGAACAGGTATCGGGAGGGAAGTGATGGAGAGGAAAAGGGCCAGGGGTAGCTAGTCCCATTCCCAGTGCCCTCGCAGCAGCCCTGTGGTCTCCTCTTCACCCCTTACAGCCACACCTAGTCTACTGGTTATACAACAGGGTTTGAATTACATGCGGTGGGCGGGGGGGTCTGTGGTGGTGGAAGTCAGAAGGAGCCATCACTGCTGCCTCCTAAGCTGTTTAGAAAGGCGTGAGAAGAGGGGGCTCTTGGGAGTTTTCTGGGGGGCTCTCATCTCTTATGGGGAGAACTGTTACTCAAGTGTTACCCCTAACTTGATTTGCATCAAAACACAACCCCCCTGGAATGCAGTGGTGATTTTAACATTGAGTTGGTTGCCCCATTGGAGGATATAGACAATAGCTTAAGTCAACAAAGGTCCTCAGCCGCCAACACGACCACTGTGCAGCTCAAGCATTATTTTGTTGTGTGGCTACTCTCATTCCATGTAGGAATGAGGAGGTTAAAGGGAAAAAAAAAGGAAAAACAGGAAAAAAAATCATGTGAGGTTTACATACAGTGAAATCTAAGGCATCAGTTTTCGCTTTTGGTAAACTCACCAAAATCAACTCCCTACCACTATGTGAGGCACTTCTCAGTACCTTAGGTCTAGACATCAGAGTTTTGCCAACATTGCTGCTGGCTAGAAGTGTAGAAACATCATACTTTTTTGACGCAGTTATGCTGCCAAGACTATAGGCTTGATCCATCTATGCAACAGAACACGGTTTCTGCCAGCTTAGCTGATGCTGTTGGGACAGGTAGTGTACTTGTGCCTTTTCTAAGTTGTCATCTGAAGCTGGTGCCATGCTCACTCACCCCTAGTTATATTACTGACCAGTGCTAGCAGAAAAAACCCTCTCTGCATTTTCTCTAGAGGGGCTTTCCTGACATATTTGTGTCAGTACAAGCATAGAGGCAGTGGTTACAGAATGACTAGAAGCCCAAAGGCAGCTTTTTATTTAACAGGGAAGACAAGTTGTAACTCAACTGTAGATTTCTTGAGTCAATGCTGCAGTAAATATCTGATTGGGAAAGGGAAAAGAGTAAAAGAAACAAATGGGCTGTTAAACATCTCTTAACATTTTCTGTTACAGTTTCTCCAAAGGCCACAGGTAATGTTCTGTATTATGGCAGTCTGGCTATTGTTTTTGATAACTCTAACCTGTATGCATTTTTGTGTGCTGTAAGACAGGCTGCATTTAACTTCTCTGTTAAAATGAGTGTATTATTAGAACTGAAGGAAATTTCTTTGATGACAGGGTCCCCCCCATTCAAAAAAAATAACATTTTGACCAAAACAAAACATTTTTCTACAAACATTTTTATTTTGAAGTTTTTTATAATGCAAAAACCTGGAAACTAAAAAATTATTTTTTGTTAAACATACCAGTTTATAAAAACCAAAGCATATTGGGCATTTTTACACATGCATCAAGAGGCATGGGGTGGGGGGGAAGGGGGCAACACTTTAATTAGCGAGCTGTGCAAATTAAGGGCACCACAGTGTCACCTGTATCAGTGTCCCCACACTGAAAAATGGCAGCGGGGCACTTTGAACTAAAATTCATAAAACAGGCTTTAATTTACAGTGCCTTGCCACCATTCTTCAGCGCAGGGATGCTGATACACGTGATGCTGGAGTCTGCTGGAGTGCATTAATTTCCATGCTCCAGCAGACTCAATCAAGTATGCTCTGCTGCACTGGATTTCCAATGCCTCGGAGCAGGCTCCGTGCACATGTATAGGAACCCATTAGTTTAGATTTTCCTTAAGAAACAAGACAAAACAAATACCATACAGAATTTAAAAAAAATAGAGAGATTTAAAAAAAAAATCCTGGATACAATAAATGGCACTTTTTGACCAGTTCTATCTTACACTATTGAAGAACCATGTCATAAGAGCTCTTGAATTTAGAAAGCATTGAGACTATATCTTATTTTTATATATATTTTCCTTGTCATACTTTCTGTTTCCTAGTCATACCTTCGACTTTTAGTAGTTCCTAGCCTATAATTAAAATAGCACAAATCATAGGACCAGCTTCTCATTAAGTGAAAATTAACATAAAATGTTATGGAGCTCTTTCACTTTATATTAGATGGGGATCTGGACTATAGAGTTCATATCTGCAGGTGTTGTGTATATATTAAGGCATATCTATGCATATGTAGATACATTTGAACTGGGAATGTCCTCAAATGGCAAAAGTCTTTACTAGCTTTGGCAAGACAAATTTTCTTCTCTATATACAATTTTCACTTTGAGACTCTGAAACCACTTGATTTTTAGTTAAACATCAGAAAAACAGCAATAAGGAGAAGAGGGAAAAAGAGTATTGTAAGCAAATTTAAGAGGGGGAAGCCTGTCTTAGAACCATGAACAATTCGAGTCCTTGTGACCTTCAGTGTCCGGTCCCACTGGGTCAGGATAGCATTTCTGGCTCCACTCCAGCTTCCTGGACCTGTTAGACGAAACTGGTATGGACTGCATGGGCCAAAGTAAACTTCCAGGGCCAGTCTTGGGTCCGTCAGAAGCAGCTTCAGAATATTGGGTTTCACTCCAATGGCAGAAGCCAATTCATCCATGTAGACTATGTAATCTGTCTGTAGGGTACTGCTGTTTCCAAACCTTAAGGTGGGAAAGGAAAATATACAGACCATTGCTAATTATTATGTAAAAGAAAGATACTATAGGATAAAGAGAGACTTTTGGATAATGCCTGAATTCTACAAGGAAGTTGGGCGCTGGTGGAGGGAAGGGTTCAAATCAAGTTCAGACTCCAGGTCAAGTTCTTTTCCTCAGCCCTGATTTCTCAACAGAAAGAAGACTCTAAAACAGAATCAAAGCAACACCAAAAACTTTCCAGTTTACAGGAAAGTGGACAAGAAGAAAAAAGACCCAACTTTGTAAGAGCTTCTCTTTGGCCCCAACCCAGACCATTCATGTAAAGGGCAGTTCTAGATATGAGAAGCCTTGATTTCACTGGCAATTCCTATGTGAAGGAACTGATGGACTGTCTTTATACTTTGACAAAAATGATAATTCCCTGCCATTATGGCATGTCCATTCAGTAACTTATCTTCCTTTAGCAAAGCTTTCCTTTACCAAAGCTAGTTGAGAATTTCCATTTCATGAGAGATTCCTTGATTTTAAACAAAAAATTAATTCTGGAAGAGAATATAATCATTTTTATTTTTTTTAAATAAAGCGAGATATAAAAAAATAGTTTGGGGTCAATTAAGCCATGCAGGTTTGACTCAGTCTGCCAATGCAGAAGTTTTTCCTTTATTTTTCTTTTCTTTTTTTCCCCTGAAATAGCTGTGCTGGAGTATATGCAATATGTACACTGTCTGGTAAAAGTGAGGAACCAGCGGTGATCCAGTGGGTAGCAAGACGTCACGGAGACATCTGACACAACCATGGGTGCATCTAGGGTTCTAAAAAGCGGGGTGCTGTGCATGTGGTGTGGTGCATCATCCCATAGCACAACACATTTTTTTCCAATCAAAAAGAACTAGAAGCTTTATTGATATGCTGAAGACTATAGGCTGTATTATTTAGTTTAAGATCCAAGAATGAACTAATGCAAATGTGTTTTGGAGGGGGACAGACTGCCAGCTCTAGAGCAGGGCAGCTACCTTGTGCTATGGGAGTACATCTATTGCAAGACTGCTCTCTGCTCCCTCACACATGGGTCCCCCCAGGCACTCCAATATGCCCCAAAGTGCTCCTCACTGCCATTTATGTATTGCCCTTGGCACTTCAAATGCCCTCTGGCTCCACTCTGTCCTCTATGCATAAGCCCTATGCTCAGCCCCACACCGTCGTGCCCTAAGTCTCATCACACTCCACCATTCCCCTCATGCCCCACTGAGTCCTACCCTACCCCCTCACTACCTCCATAATGACACTGCAGCCTGCACAAACCTGCCCTCATCACCCCTGCCATCCTGCCCCCTCATTCCCTTATGCCTCTGAACACGCAAACTTCAGTGCAGCGTTTCACACCCTCTGGTGCCTGTTTACCCACAATCTATCTTGATCCCATACCTCCCTCATACCTCAGTTTACTCCCAGTTTACCTCATTTGCCCCTCACACCCAGGGGTGGATCCAGAGGGAATGCAGTGGCGTAGTTGCAGTCCCTTTCAGACCACACTGCAGGAGCAGTAGCTGGGGACTTTTTAAGTCCCTGAATAAGTCACAAATTCCTCCCCTCCCATTCCTCCTCACTTCTGCCCCCCCGCTATCAATGCCCTTGCTATCTCTGGCTGACCTGAAGGCAGGGGAACAAGGCTCAGCCAGGGACTGCAGCAGCAACTCAATGGGTGTGTCTACATGTACACATTTACTACGCAATAACTAAAATTACTGTGCAATGTGGGCATGTGTGTACACTTGAATGCCTGTACTGCGCAGTAAATATAGTGACTTATGCTGACTTGAGTGTAAATTTGAGACCTGTATCATGCAGGTCTCAAATTTACCCCCAATTAGTTACTGCACAGTAACACACATGTAGACGACCTACTGCACAGTAACACCATGTGCGTGGACTGATTTGGGATTAGCTTTAGTCCCAAATCAGTCCGCGCGCAGCGTTAATGCACTTTAACGCCTACACATGTAGACATCGGCCTATTCCTGCTTACTGCACAGTAACTTACTGCTCAGTAAATTTAAGACAGCATAAATGCATGTGTAGACATGCCCAATGGGTAGGTTTCCCCTCCCTGCCCAGTTCCCCCAGTTGTTTCCCACCAGCCTGGGAGCAGGTACAGGGAGAAGGAACCTGCCTGTTGCCCCCACATGAGCCTAGCTCCCCATATAACACAGCCCTACCTAGAGCAGGGATGGAGCACCTCTGGAGCTACAGCTGCCCCCAGGGCAACTGGAGACCATGGCAGATCCTGGCAGGGGTAGAGAATAGGAAGGGAAGGAAGGTACTGCTCAGCATAGAGGGAAAGGGAAGGGATGCTGAAAGTGGGGTGAGGTTTTTACCTGAGTGAGGGACTTAAACAAAAACTCCTGACTACTGTTCCCCCAGCGAGGTCTACCTACCTCAGTGGGGGAAGGGGGGGGGAAGGAGGGGTTGCTGTTCCTGCACCTTGTTTTACAAAATCCTGGATTCATCCATGCTCACATCCCCAATAACACTCCAGCCCCTTCTTACCCCACACTGCTCTACCTCATAGATCCTCCTCCCCACAAAAGTCCTTTAGTGCCTATGACCCCCTATCTAGCTCTTCACAGCTCCTGAAAGCCCCTTCCCCCCCAGAACCCCTCCCAAACAGTTCCCCCAACCCTTCATGACCCCTGACTATGAGACAGATGGAGGCAGGACTGCAACTTCTCTCCTTTCCCCCCATGATCTCACAGCATGCTTATAGCTGGCCTCCACTGCTCTCTACAGAAACAAACAGCTGGGGTTGGGGAAGGACTCACTTCAGCCACTTGCAATGCCACTACCCAAGGACCAACCTCTCTGGATCCTCTCATGCCCAGCTTTATGCCACCCTAGCTGCAATGCTGGTTCAGGGTCATACAGCCGTCATCATCTGCTGCTATGAATAACCCAAGGTCACTTTTCTCTTTGCATCACCTTTCAACTTCTGCCTTTAAATGCTGTACCACAGCACAGCACAGCACAGCACAGCACGGCACAGCCTTCCTGCAGCCTTGCTTATTCCCTCTCTGTCCCTGATCTCTTATGAGTTTGAATCCCTTAGGAATAAAGCCACCCAGTACAGGTCCGTAAATAGCACACCTTTATCAGACACGTGGAGAGTGTGAACAGAGGAACATTACCAGGAGTAGACAGCAGGCAGGAAAAATATACAAGGATAGCTTGATTAATGAAAGATCAAGGATTATAAACACCTATGGAATGAAGAAATCAGCAGGAATCAAGTAGATTAGGGGGTAGATTAGGGGTGGTCAACCCCCAGTCTGTGGGCCAAGTTTGGCCCACAAAGCCATGGCATTTGGCTCATGGACCTCCCCATAAGTCAGGAAATTTGGCAGTGGGGAAGCAGTTGCAATTAGTAATGCTATTCCTCTCTGGCTACCAAATTCCCAAGCCCTATATGGGTTGGGGCTTGGCCACATGCCCTCTCTCACCCCCACCTCCCCTCCTGATGCAGCCAGGTTCGGGCCGGACTGCCCTCCATGAGCTTTTCACACCCGCTGCACCCTAAATCAGGTCCACTGGCCAGATCTTGCCTGTGGACAGAATGGGTACTGCTTATCTGGCCCACAGGACAAAAAAGTTGGACATCACTGTGTTAGGTAACAATGAGCCCTGAAGTCAACTGACTGCCTCAGCTCTACCTAAATAGAAATGCAGCTGCTCCTAAAGGGCAGATTGTGTTAAACTTTGAATGGAGCAGGAGTTAAAGAGGGATGGGAGTTACTGTACCAATGCCCCTCACCCCCAGATCTGCCTCTGGATAAAATATATAAATTATAAAGAATGGAGCACATAATTATGTGGGACTTGCTCAGAAAATACAGCCGTTGTTACTCTTAGTCATGCAGACAGAGTATAGAAAGCTGCTTGAGAATGGCACCTTTCACATACCATTTGAGTTTCTTCCCCATTTTTTCATCAATATCATCCATCATGCTGCTTACTGGAGGAAGCTTAAATGATCCTAGAAAAGAACAGGTTCAGCGTCACCAAACATGTCATCCCCTAAGTACTGAAATATACTTTCTGCCCCACATGCAGGGGCACATATGCTGTCACCCCCTAAGTGATGAAATATTTTTCTGCCCCACACACAGGTAATTTAGTTCAGCTCTCTCTGACCAACAACTCCCACTGTAACCCCATCATATCTGTAGGTATACAAATGTATGCATGCCTTTCTTTTCATATCAGATTCCCAGTTTGTGTCTGCATGCAGCTGTGACCTGAAGAAGAATGCTAATTTCCACTGCCAGGAAGTAAAGTAAAATATATCAGGGACAGTTTTCCCTGTTCACCAGTTTTCCATTCACATACCCTTAAACACCTTGATAGCCCAGCGAGCCTGGAGTTCAGAAGTTGGAATAATTGCACCAAGAGACTGGACCAGCCCAATGACAGCCATAGTTGGCTTCTCTAGTTGAGGAGGGAGAATGCCTTTGTACAAAGTAACCTCATTGTCTCTGCATTTGATGATAGAGTCATCTTCCATAAATGGATAAGAATAGCTGTAGCCTGTTGCAAAGATGACATAATCAATATTTTCCTGCTTGGTCCCATCTTGAAATATAACTGATGTTTCCGTGAATTCCTTCACATTGGGTTTTACCACCACCATCCCACAGACAATACGGCTTGGGAGGTCATCGTTGAACACCGGCTCTTTGCGCAGAGTTCTACAAACAGAAAACGTGTAGGCCTCTATTTAAAAGGACTTCTTGTTTCCTATCTGGGATATGCAAAGGGTGAGAGAGCCATACTACATGCAAATCTTCTTGCATCAGAATGTCAGACCAAGACTCTCACTATCCTTGAACCAAGAGTTATCCACCACCAGCACTGCATAAGCATCAGCATACCCCTACAACAATCTAAGTTTAGAGATGGTTAAGGTTGCCAATAGCTGTTTCAGTTTATTTGCTGTCATTACTAGTTGCAACAATGTAAGTTTGAAAGCCTGGAAGTTAAAGGTTAAAGTTGTAGAGCCACCATTTGAAAGTTAAAATCGTATCTAGGATCCACAAATAACCATAACTTTTTCCTTTATTCCTAGCCACTGTCCACGTATTAGTTTGCAGTGTATTAACTTACGGATCCTCTCTTACAATCCTGTTTCTGTTTCTGTGCATGTGTGTGTAATGAGTTTCAAATCTATTTTCCATGAGTAGTTCTGCATTCAGCTTTTCACTCTCTTTTACAAACACAGTTGTGTCAGTGAAATCAGTCTTATTTATCCACCTCCTAAAACAATAGGGTTCTTTTCCACTACATTAGCTCGCTATTACTACTACTACTACAAAGAGTAAGCACACGTATTGCTTTAAATGAGACATTATTTTTCTTATTCTTATTCTTTCAGCACGTAGTAAAATGAAAATTGCTTACTATTGTGTAGTGAGATTTATAAGAAATTTCAACCTGAACTTCCTCAGTGTTCTGAAATCCCTGCTAGTGCTAAAACAAGAGGCATTTCAAATTAAAGGCAGCCTTGAATTACCTACAAAAGACACTGATTTTCTTGTATGAAACAGAGATAGACATGGTTTAAGAAAACAAGTTATGTACTGGATCAAACCATTATCTCAGCTAGTTTGGTGTTGTCTCTCCAGTAGTAATTCAACAGAACCAGTCACAAAATGATAATGTGCCTGTCTAGGGGTATAACTCCATATGTATATAGATTAGAAAGATTCCTTTTAAGCTTTTGCAAACAATCAGTGTGTGCCCTGAAGCATGACATTTCCTTTCCTTATCCTGCACTCTTCTTTTTAAGTCAATCTGCTAAAAACTAGGGCTGTGCGAAATTTTGCTTAGTGTTTCATTTCAAAGCAGTTTCAATGTGTTTTGAGCTCGAAAAAGCAAAACTGAAACGAAACAAAAAGCTTCAAAACAGCTTCAAAATGAAATAGGACACTTGAAACATTTCAAAAATTTCAAAACATTTTGAGTTTCAAAGCAGCCTGGTGGTGGGAGGTGAGGGAGAGCCAGGGCTGCGCTCCAAGTTGCTCTGCCAGGCCCATGGAGCTCAGCCCAGTGGCAGGAGGCAGAGCGCAGCCCTGGCTCTCCCCTGCCTCCCACCAGTGGGCTGAGCTATGTGGGGCTGGCAGAGCGGGTCAGAGTGCAACCCTGGCTCTCCCCCTCCTCCGGCCACTAGGCTGCACTCTGAGTGGCTCCGCTAGCCCCATGGAGCTGGGCCTGGCAGCAGGAGGTGAGGGAGAGCCACTGGCTAGGGCTGCGCTCTGAGCAGCTCCACCACTGGCTCTCCCACTGCCTCCTGCCACTGGGCTGAGCTCCCTGGGGCTGGCAGAGCTGGTCAGAGTGCAACCTGGTGGCAGGAGGCAGGGAGAAGCAAGACTGCGTTCTGACTGGTTCTGCCAGCCCCACGGAGCTCAGTTTGTCCTCCTAGTACTGCCAGACTCCTTCTGGGGGTGCAGGCCCCCAAATCAGCAGTCTTTCCAGCCCTGGGCGCGGACTATGCCCAGCACTGGTCCCAGGCAGCAGCAGCAGCCTCCTGTCATCCTGAGCACAGATCCAGGGGCCTGCACCCCTGGGAGGAGTCCAGCATAGCCCCACAGCCCTCCTGGGGGTGTGGGCCCCCAGATCTGTGTGCAGGATGACAGTAGACTGCTGCTGCTGGCAAGCGCCATGAGTTTTACTTGTCAGCATCTTGAGGTGCAATTTCCCAGAAACTTCTGCACCTATCTATTTGAAACCTGACAGGCTTCATGCCCTCAGAAGGGGCTACCAGTGCAATTTTCATCTGAATCAGACAAGAAATGACAATGTTATAGGCATTTTCATGATTCCCCATTATAGCCTATGGGTGAAACGTCAAAACATTGTTGAAACAGTTTTGGCGAAACAAAACGGAAAAGTGCTTCAAAATAAAATAAAACATCAAAATGAAACACTGTCTCATCAAAACGGTGAAATGGAAGTCGAAATGAAATGGTGCTGTTTCGCACAGCCCTACAACCTGTTCAGTGGCAATGCATAGAGGGTACATGGGGGTGCATGTGCACCCCCTGAAAGTGATGGTGCACCCCCTCACAGCCAGCGTTCCCCACTTAGATGATGGGCAGGGTGAACAGGCAGAAGCGCTGGTGCCCCCCCTAAGACCACTGGCTGGGGAGTGGGGTGGCAGGAGAAGTGCCACTGGTACTTCTGGGTGCACCCCTTCTGGCCACTTGACCCCCCAGCCACCAGTCAGCAACTGGCGGGAGTGTCCCTCCATGGACAATTGCGCGGACTGGGGGAGGGGAGTTCCCACGCAGCTGATCGCCACTGCTGCAGCCAGTAAGTGTAGGGTTTTTTGGTTATTTTTTAAGTGCCAGGAGGCTGGGATGGGCAGGGGATGGGGCCAGGCAGGGCAGCCACGGGGGCTTTTCCCAGGGCTCCCCCTGCCTGGTGGGAGGCAATCAAAGCCAGATGACCCACGGGAGAACTTGCAGCCACCTGGCTGTGCCTGCTCCTCCCCAGACGATCCGAATCTTCGAATCAGCGCTGAAACAGTGCCGAATTTCCGATTCTGATTCAGCCGAATTGAATGGGGGCAGTGATTCGAATCACCAAATCAAATCACTGCCCTCCGAATTGGTTGAATCTGAATCCGAATCAAATATTTCCTTATTCACACAGGCCTCCTTACCGGGCGCATCTACATGTTCATTAATGTACTGTGGTTACTGCATATTCAGTTTAGTACTTGCAATTACAAGTACTAACTGAATGCGCAGTAACTGGCACAATAGTGCTGGAACACCTTTTTTTTTGTGATGCTACTGTACAGTAGACTAATTCTACTGTGCATTTGTGCATTAGCATGGCTTTTGCTGTGACATGCTAATGCATAGTAGAATTAGTCTACTGTGCATTTAATGTCTCATATAGACGCACACCCACTGTGTGGTGGATAAAAGCTAAACAGCAGTAGCTTACTTCTAAATGCAAGAGACTAAATTATTAAGGTTTAACTTCCACCTGACTCTGGAAAAGACCATGTCATGTGGTCAGTTACCTTAGAGCATCTGATGCACAGTGGACTTCCTTTCCCTTCACCTTGTGGTAAATAGCTCTTCTACACAAGCTAGAGTTCAGTTAGAGTACCACAGGAACTGCATCTTCAAAGCTAAACAAGGTTTTTCTTTCTTTCTCCAATATTTTGTAATAAAACTGCCATAAAATTACCCATTTAAAGGCATCAAGCCATAGTTCTCATGCTTAAACTTCTGATTCATCTTCTTTACATACAACCAGTCACTGATGGAGGTTGGGAGGGAATTTCGGACAAAGGTTTCAAAGCGAGTTACATACAGCATATCCCATGGGTAACCATCATCCCAAACACGACTCATCACCCAGGAGCCACTCCTGGAGCTAAGATAAACCTTTAAAAAAGAACAAAGAAGTGTTTAATTATGACGGTTTTGGAGGGGCAAATACAGAAAAACTATCACTGGTAGAGCCCATTCTAGTGAAGTCAGTTTCAATTCTCTGGTTTTATGCACTTCTGTGTATTTACACACTTAATGTTGTACAACGGAAAGGAAACAGTAGTTGAATCATTTCCACTTCGGTGTTTGACCAGCTCAAATCAAGAACTGCTGACCTCAGTATGGAAGATGCATTATAATGTAGTATATGTTATAGAGGTAGCCCACTGAGAATTACATGCTTGGATTATGTTTGATTTCAATTTGCATCCAGTGATGTAATCTCTTAGAACAGGGGTGGGCAAAATGGCAAATCTGGCTGGTGACTGGACTCCATTTCCCAGCAGCCCCTGCCTGGTTGTCATGGAGACCAGCTGGACAGCAGCTGCATGGGTAGGGCACCTGGCTGGGCGGAGAGCTGCTCTGGGGCTGGGATCTTGGGGCAGTGATAGTGAGGGGCCGTGGCAGAGTCACAATCTGCTCCCTGCATGCCCCTGCCCGTGGAATCCACATTCATTATAGGGCCATGTGGGCAGGGGCTTGCAGCCCAGCTCTGGATTCCTCCCCGTCCCAAGATCCTGGGGTTTCCCTGGCCCCACACTGGGCCCATCCCAGCCACCTGGCTGTGTGCCCTGCCTTTGCAGGTCCTGTTTCCTGCAGTGGGTGTGGGGCAGATGGGCCAGGGTGCCCAGGCAGCACTGGTGTGTCCAGCAGTGGCAGCCAGAAGGAGCTGCTGCTGCAGGGGCTGCTGGGAAATAGAGTCCACTACAGGCCCAATCTGCCCTGAGGGCCAGATTTTGCCCACCCCTGCTTTAGAGTGTTACCATTACAAAGTTGTATTGCATTTGGGATCTTCAAAGCCACCTAGGAGATCTCGATGCCCAGTTACCATTGATTTGGATGTCCAAATCAATCAGGCAGCTCCAAAAGCCCTGCCTTTCCCCTCCCCCTAAATATATGTATCCATCCTCAGACCTGAAAACTCCAGAACTATATAGGGAACTGTACCTGAGACGCTGTGTGACTAAGCTCAACAGCAATATCAGAGCCAGAGTTTCCCAATCCAACCACAAGCACTTTCTTCCCCTTGAATTTTTCTGGACCTTTGTATTCCCGGCTGTGGAAGTAGCTGCCTTTAAACTTTTTAATCCCTGAATGGAAGAGTAGAAAACAAATGAATCTACTTGGTGAATACAATAGGGAGATTTACCGTTTTTGTTGGTACACCCCTTTGCAGTATGTTTATTTTATTTGATATTTTTCCCAAAAAGGCTCAGGGTGGCTTACAAGAACAAAGAAAGAAAAATAGATAAAATAACAAAACAATTCCCTACAAAATATCCAAAGTTTAACTCCACCTGCTAAAAACCTGCCCAAATTAAAAGGTCTTATACCAGTTCAGAAATATGGGCAGGCTTGTATTCTGGAAGGCCTCCAGTTGGAAGGTGTTTCAGAGGTGAGAAGCAACAACCAAGAACAACCTCTTATGTGCTTTGGCCATGGCACACAGATGGTAATTGCAGGAGGTTGTTCTCAGCTGACCTGAAGGATCAGAAGGAAGGAAGTGGCCCCTTAGGTACATAGGACTCAGGTCACTTAGGGCTTTGCAGGTCAAATTCAGCATTTTGAACTGTGACAAGCTATAGGAAGCCAGTGCAGACTGTGGGGGTGCCTGTAGACATGCCCAGAGGCTGCTCTGATGTGCTGTAATTACAGCACATGAGAGTAGACTCAATTAAGTCTGCTGGAGTGTGCTAATTAGCATGCTCCAGCCAGCTTCTGTGTCTCATGTATCAGTGCCCCTGCTCTTTAAAATGGTGGGAGGGGTGCTTTAACTAAAGCTTGTTTGATACTCAACATGAGGTGGGCACTTTAATTAAAGTGGCTGTTGGAGCCTCTCTAGTTAAAGCACCAGCCGCATTGCTGCCCCCGAGCACATGAAAAAAGTGCTGAAGCGCTGAAAGGGTCAGTAGTTTTTCTCTGCAAAGCAAATTTACTTTCCCCCCTCAAGTTAAAAAGGTGATTGTACAGGCTTGTTGTGTTGTGAATTCACCCTAGGATCTGGCTGTCTAAGAGCTTGTGCACACAATCATTTTACAACAAAGTCAAGGTAGGCAGGCTTTACTGCACATGGGCTCCTCCTCGTTAAGTCCCATGTGCAAACCTGTGGGAAGCAGAAGCTAACACAGGTCAACTTGTCCCTCTATAAAAGAGGGCTGAGACCACAGACTAGCTTTAGTTTACTCCTGGGCAAGAGCACTCACATAGGCAATTACCCCATCCTTTTTTAGCTCTGTTCTCTTCTACAGCCAGAGCCAGTGTGTCCCTCTCCCTTGGAGGTTAGCCTATATATGCAGGCCAGCCCTTCCCTGCAGCTCAGCTGCCCTGGCTCACTTCACAGTGTCTAGGGCTGATTTCATCTCCCTCAGCCGCCCAGTATTCTGCTGCCTCCAGGCTGGGTCCTGGGCAGCTGAGGGGGATGAAAGCAGCCCTAGATGCTGTGAAGAGAGCCAGGTCAGCTGACCTGCAGGGAGGGGCTGGCCTGCATATCTAGGCTCACCTCCAGGGGAGAGGGACACATTAGCTCTGGCTGTAGACGAAAACGAGAGCATTCCTGCAGGAGGAGGGGAGCTTGAGTCCACCAGGAGGTGCTTCTGCCTGTGGAGTGCGAGTGCATTTGCAAGAATGAGGATTTAATGAATGATTTTTCACAGGCACCTGATGGATTGTAGATGAACACCTTGCTGGGGTCATTTGACCCCAGTACTCTTTCCTGCCACGGCAGAGGGTCAGACTAGATGATCTACTCAGGTCCCTTCTGACCCTAGAAACTATGAAACTGATTTTTTTGTTTGTTTGTTAAGGGCTATCAAGATATCCAGTGGGGTTTGCTGGTTTATAACCACCGGTAGACTAGGAGTCCAGGCTGAAGGGAGGACAGGGGGCTGCAAAGCAGCATGCCCTGCCCACTGTGACATTTTCTTCTTTTTGATTATTATCTCTTTTAGTGAGACACAGGAGCCTGAGTGGGAAAAGGCACCAGAGACTTAACCCAGTCAAGGAGTCATAACATGAACTTTTAAAATCATAGCCCTGGAGACTATTTCAGCAAGGTGTGTCAGGTGAGTGAACCAAGAGAGTGAATCATAAAGGAGACTGGGGAATTGCAGGACAAGCTTGCAGGCAAGGCCTTCAGAAGCTGCCCTTTAGGGGGTCCAGTCCTAGATGCCAAGATTATTGTCTTGCCAGGAATAAAGATTCTGCCAGTGCCTTTAGCTGAGGACCACGTTATGATTGGTTTATTCCTCTGTAAGAATAAATGAGTACCCCAAATTACTGAGACCATAATCTGGTACGGAACATTTTGCTGATGATTGTTGCAAACAGAGATGTTTGCAATCATCATCCATGCTTCTGCATGCTCATGCAAACTAAACCTCTGACAGTTTAGGTCTCAAAGCCAGACTGCTGTCTCTTAATCCATGCACTTCAGGGCTGGCTCATGCACCTGCCCAAACTGATGGGTAGAACATGTTAACCACAATAAAAAAAAATGTCAACAACTTTCTTTTATATCAAAAAGTCATTTTTGTGGGGTGGGGATGGGATATTTTAATAATTTTTTTGACCAGTTTTAGCTATAATGCATGCACTACGAAAATGTAACTTACCAGGGAATTGTTCAGCTGGGAAATTTGGATATACATGGTGCCCAGAACAAACCATGACAGCATCAAATACAGAGGACTCTTCCTTCCCATCATTTTCTGTAATAACATCCCACTGGCCAGTGAGGGAGAAATCAGGGCTTTTTGTTACCTTGATGACCATGGTCTTAAAAGGGAACAAACAAACATAATTTGCATGTTACATACACAGATCTTTAGGCAGATATTTTTGTGAGTGTCCTGGATTCGCTGGAGAGAGCCGAGTGAAATCTTATCCTCATTAAAGTCAATGGAAATTGCACTACTGACTTCAGTGGATATTTCACTTTTGAGGGGCATGCATAATAGCTCAGTGGATAAGATTCAATGATTCATTAAAACTGAAGCTGAATGAGAATGCCCACTTTCTAGGAGATACTAAAAATTCAGTTGTTTTCCATTCCAAATCAGAATGAAATTCAAAACTGAATTCTATGAATTATTCTAAAAGTTTGTCTCATGTTAGTTGAAATACTTCAGATAGAATTTAATTAAAATAAAGAGTAAAAGGTCTATTACATTTGTTTGAATTTATTCTCTTCTTTCATTGTAAATTTTAACATAAAATACATTTAAAAATAAAAGACATTTTGAAATGAAAAACTTAACTGTTCTTTTTTGTTGAGAGAGAAGTGGTTCTGCTTTATGTTTTTCTTCAAAATATTTTTCCATAAAGGAACACATTCCAGGAATTTGAGATAGAATATTCTGATTTGTCTAACAGAAACATTTTCCAGTAGAACATTTTCAACAAGCTTTAGTATATATATGAAATCATTTTGCTGTTTCCACTTAGCATTCACTTATCCTTTTGGTGATTTACCTTCAAACAGATTTTGCTTGTTTACATATTTACTATATTTATAATAGGACATAACTCAGTTAAAGTTTTATGCAAAAGAAAATTCAGCTTGTGATTGGGAAATGATGTTGATAGATCATTGCACAGGTTATTTGTCAGCTAAGTCACCAATATGACTTTGAATGGCTGACAAGCTCTCTCTCTCTCTCTTTGTTTTTATATAAACAGAAGAAAGGCTTAAATGGTATTGAATGATCACGCATGTACCTCCTGTCTAATTCTTTCACACAAAGAACACCTGGCAGATAAAAGGCTGACACAGTCATGATGTACAATAGTCTGTCCCTTTCCTGTTTGTGAACAACCCACAGGCACAGTGACACCTCTACTAGTTATTCAAAATTACTTAATTAGGCCTGATTATGCCGTTGTGCAATAAGGCTTGTAAGGGCATAATTCTTTTTCTAAGCTTACATTGTGTTTGCCTGTAATCACAGCCACTGTGCTCAGACAGGTGCACGGCTGCTAAGTAATCCTGAATCGATTCAGCTGAATTTGATTCGGAGATTTCAGCCACTGCTGAATTGGCCAAATCTCTGAATCAAACAGGCCCCATCCACTGCTCACTCTCCCAGCCTCATCAATGGCTGCCCTGCCTGGCAAAAAACAAAGCTCCGCACTCACTGGCTCCTGCCAGGTGGGGAGGCAATCCCCGATGCACCCTGACCTGTGCTCTGTGTGTGTGGGGGCACTCTGCCATGAGCCCCCAGAATCCCCAATGGCTGCTGGAGCAGCTGGTGAATGTGGGCCTTTTTTTTTTAAAGAGCTGGGAGCTGGTGCTGGGCAGGGCAGCCATAGTGCGGCTGGGAGAGCAGGCGGGAGTCGGGGGGTGTTAAGGGGGCTGGAGGAGTAGGCAAGGGATGGGGCCTGGTGGGGGTCCCCCCATGGTCCCTTCCCCCCTCTTCAGGCCCCGCCCCCCATTTACAGGCACAGAGTCTAGGTCCAGCTTCCTGCGGCAGCAAGTGGGGACTGCCTGAATCTCCAAAGCTCTCTGAATGTTTTCCGAATTGATTCAGAGAGCTTCAAATCAATTTGGACCTTTTTATTGGTCTCCTGATTTGATTTGGATTTGGAAGTTCGGCTACCAAAATCAGGCTGAATCGTCCTCAAATTGAATCAGCATCCACTTTGCACAGGCCCTACTAAGTACTGCTTATCCGGTAGGAACCACTTTTCTATAGGATAGGTAGTATGTGGAGTCATGGCTCAAACTCTCCACATGCTGGATTTTGCATCAGTATGTTCTTACCTTGAACTTTATGTATTTCAAAAGATCAAAGTGTTTGGCAAACATCTTTATGTATTCCTGGAGCTTAGTATTGTGCATGTAATTTGGATAATCATCAGGGAAAGGAAAGTCAGGATAGCACATCATTTCTTTGCAGGAGTTGGTGAACACGGAATGGTAGATGCTGGCTTTGCCCTCCTCTGTATGTTCCTAAAGAGAAGAACCCACAAAAGTTTACAAAAACTTCATCATTGAAGGCAGCTGCAAGACTTGCTATAAACAGGGAGAAATTCAGGGCATTGACAAATGACACAATTATACTGGTGTGATTGTTATTATTCCAGGTAGGGAGAGGAAACTGGCTCTCCCAGTTTCAGCCAATCTCTATAGCAGAGCACCCATTGGCCAAAGTCAAGTCATTAACGGTAAATATCCATTACAGTCCTTAGTCCAGTTGGTGTATATTACAGGCCTTGCCTGCCGAGTCAGATACACAGAGGCATTTCATGAATTTTCATAGTAGCCACTTCATAATATTGACCAACAGGTGTAAGCTTTACATAGACTTCCCAAATTATAAACTTCTCAGAACCTCTTTCCCCATATGCACAACCCTGAGCTAATCTGCCAGCTGTCTACCCCCCTCCATATTAAATTTCCCCCTAAAGACCCATTTCTATTATGATCTCTTAAGTGCATCTGTTTGACCATCTTCCCCTGACAGCCCCCTGTTTGTCTTGCTCCTTCTGGGCATGGGCAGTCTCTCCTTGAATGCCTGGAAAGACCTAGTGCATTCTGCTGCTACCCTGAATATTACCTGTTGGTTGATTTGTATTCTAGACGAGTGGTTTTCAATCTTTTTTTATTTTTGGACCCCTAAAAAATGTTGATGGGGGTGTAGACCCCTTTGGAAATGGAATGCCTTTTCTAGGATCTGAAAATTAATTTTCATTGTCATCTTGCATGGACCTCTTAGGCACAGGCTGTGGACCTCCCAGGGTCTGCAGACCACAGGCTGAAAATCACTGTTGTAGACAAATGTGCCTTCATTCTAAGGCCTTGGCGGACACAACCACACTCTTCAATTGTAAGCCAATGCAAGATCTGAGCTCAGGTTTTCCTGGATTTGGGTAAGGTGGAATAATGAGAGCTTGAATGTTATACTAAATGCAGGCACACTTTCAAAGACAAGTTACCAATGGTTCTCAACTGACCAAGGATTATAATTGTAAGGAAGGTGCAGAAAGTCATTGGCTATGTCCACACATGGTGCGGACATTTGGTTCCCCGGGGACAACTAGTGTCAGTGCACCTTGCACTGCCGCTGGTTGTCCCTGGGGAATGGCTGTGCCACGCACCCTCTGGCATGTGGCAAGTTACCCCAGGACTGGTAGGGGAGGCTGAGGCCAGCACAGTGCTGGACCCAGCAGCCTTACCTGGGGTTCTGGGGGCCTCCCAGGGCTGCAGCAGCGGCAACCCTGCCATGCAGAGCCTGGATGGCAGCCTCAGCATAGCTCCAGGCTGCTTGGCTTTGCTTCTGAGTGGTGTACACTGCCTCTGTGTGCACCACTCTGCTTTTTTTCTCCACAGGTTTTTTTGGTCCAGGGGTCAAAAACCCCTCTGGGCTGTTCCCTTGAAGAGCAGAGAACAACTGAACATGCTGTGTCTGTGGTGCCACATGCCACATGGCAATGCTCTTCTGGACGCAGCTATTTTGTTTACTGGTGAAACACAAAGGTCTAATCCTGATTCCGCTGAAAGTCAAGACCAAAAATTCAAGTGATTCCAACAGAGTCGGTGTTTATCTTGAATTGTGTGGGACAGTACAAGGAAAAATAACCAAAAGCAATGGGATGGGATGAAAGTTGTAAAGAAAAACATTTGAACTGGAAAACTTGATATGTTTATTTTTGATGGCTTTATCTCTCATAGGAAGTGACCTTTGTCATGATGTAGGGGAACAGAGACCTTCTCCTCTAAGAGGCATTATCAAAGGAAGAGCTAGAAATAACAAAAAATGAATTGCTTTTCATATAGTTTGAAGCCTAGGAGTCACTAGAGATTAGAAGTGTGTGAATTCTTAAGTTTGGTGTCAATTTCTAAAAATCAAAAACAATTTTGTTTCAGGTCAAACCTAATTTGAAATTTTCCATCATTTCTGCTAAAACAAAAAACCATGAAGAATTTTATTGCATTTTATTCAAAATGATATATTTGTTTTCAATCCAATTAGAAACTATTTTTATATTTTCAGTTATCTAAAAACATTACCAATTTTAAACAATTAAAAAATAAATTTAAAATAAAAGAATTCAAATCCATTTAAAACTGTTTAAACGAAGTGCTTTGATTTAATAGAAAACTACGGTCAGAAAAGAACTCAGGAGGTCATCTAGTCCAACCCCCTGCTCAAAGCAGAACCATCCCCAACTAGATCATCCCAGCCAGGGCTTTGTCTAGTTAGGTCTTAAAACCCTCCAAGGATGGAGATTTCACTACCTCTCTGGATAACCTGTTCCAGTGCTTCATTGCCTTCTTGGTGAGAACATTTTCCTAATATCTAACTTAAACTTCCCTTACTGCAACTTGATGCAGGATGTTTTAGGTTTCTCTTTCAAAAATGCATAATTTGACATGAAAAGATGAGGCTTTTTGGTGTTGTAAAATCTACATATTTTGCCTAAACAGTGTGGTTGAAAAATTTCACCCACTTCTACCTGAGGCCACACTCCATCTCAAACTCTGTATAACCTACAGAGCACCCTAATAACAAATTGCAGTAACCTTTTGGGCTCCTATACACGTGCAGGGAACTGGCTGTGACATGCTGGAAATCCAGTGCATCAGAGCAGACTCAAATAATTGAGTCTGTTGGAGCAAGGAAATTAACGTGCTCCAGCAGACTCTAGCATTACGTGCATCAGCATCCCCTGCACTGAAACTGGTGGTGGGGTGCTTTGAACTAAAGCTCGTTCAATAAGTTTTAGTTCAAAGTGCCCCAGCACCATTTTTCAGCATGGCGGATGCTGATGCATATGATGCTTGGGCACTTTTAACTAGCGTGGCGCTCTAATTAAAGTACTGCCTCCTTCCATGCTTCCCAGATCACATGTAAAAATGCCCTTTGAGGCCAAAGCCCTAATCTCCTTGGGACATTTAAAATTAGAGTGGATACAGCACTGTGGAGTGAAAATTAGCAGAGAATTTTGCATTGGCACTTGAGAGACTGAGTATTGATGCCGGCCTCCCCACCTCCATGATGCTATGGTAAGCATTAATTTGATGTGTAGTTTAGAAATTGCCAGTGACTTCAGTGATAAAGCTGAGTGTTGCCCATTCCTATCAAGTGTTAAAACTCATCTGATGTGTGTGCATTTATACCCAGGTTCTGCAAACGGGAATCTGAAGAGAGAAGTGTTATGCAACTGAAAGAGAACTAAACACAGCTGCCTATAAACAAGCAAGAAGGGGCAAGTAATAGACTCAGGAATGTGTGTTGTTGACCAGTAATTATACTCCTGTGCTATTAGATTAGCATGAGAAACTTGGCTGTGATACAGGACTGTTCTAAAAGCTTTATAAACAGAAGGTGTGTCCTGCTTTTTTCATTACAACCAGTTTATTTTATTACATAAATAAAGAAGGCCTCATAAAGTACATCTGCTTTTGTTCAACAGCAAACCGCAAGATGGCAAAGCAAGTTAATGACTCTTTGCATAACAGCCTGGCTAAGCTAAAGTGAAAGGCTTTTAAGTCAAACACCTCTGCGCATATAAATACCAATCGTTGGAATCTAATGGCTGCCAGGGGCTCTTCCAGAGCAACTGCATTTCACAGGGAAATGAAGGAATAAGCATATAGGATCTATAAAGGGCATGGCCCTTCCATTGAAGTCAATGAGAAACCAGATTGCTTAGCATCTCATAGGGTCAGATCCATCAGTTACGAAGCATTTTGAGAAACTTCAACAGCTGGCCAAGCCCTGAGGCACTTCCTCTGACCAAACCAGAGATTGTAAGAAGTAGTTGTTGTTGTTAGCAGTGCTCATAGTGTCAGAGGTATGACCAGGATGTAGGCAGACAGACTTGATCCTAGAGGTCACAACCCAGGAGATCAGGGATCTAAAAGTTAGACAGGAAGGGTCCCAAATAGAGTCAGGGGATCTGGAGCAAGCAGGTCAGGAAGCTAGGGTTTGTGATGGACCAGGATGTGGACAGATACCAAAACAGTTTCAAGCCAGGGGAAGTCAGGAGGAGGAAGCAGGGATTCAGATCAAAGTCACTGGCCAAGAGGTCCAGAGCAGGCCGCCTCAGTTGCAAGGGACAGCAACACAAATGCCATGACCCAGAAGCCACTTGACATAGGACAGAGGTCTGGAACTGGAGTCAGGAGCAAAAGCCTTAGGATTTGGCAAGGTGATCTGGTGCACAGGGGCCCAGGGTGGAGTCTGGAACAAGGCGTCAGCAGGCAGAAACTAGGAAACTAAGTTCAAGGAGTCATATGCCCAAGGTTAGACAGCGAATGATCTGTCCTGTTGAGTAACCTCCTTGACACCGAAAGAGCTGCTGTTTATAAGCCAGCAGTCATGCCCATGTAGGCACTTGGGACTAGCTGGAAGTAGCTAGGCTGCTGGCAGCCAGGTCCACCATTTAGCCCTCCTGCTGACCTGACTTCTGATACGTAACAACTAAATTCCCTGAATTGATTCACTATCATATTGTGCAACCACTATGGTTCAGAGAACAAAATTTAATGTTAACCCTATGACAGGAATCTATTTAGAATTTACACTGGGAATCCATAGTTCAGGGTCCCTTTGTTCAAGAGATGAAATCTACTACAGCTGCTTGCTCAACTGTCTTAACCCTTTAAATTCATGCTGCCACAATTCATGTGTTAAGTTAATCCCCCATGATGCTTAATTAACGGTACCATTCTGAAAACTATCTTGGACACACTACCTGTGTTTACTCAGGAACTATCTTCCCCTTCAGCTCCATCCACTCCAACTCTGGCTCTGAATCCCTGGGGCAACTGAGCTGGTTCCTCTGAGGGATGAAAAGAGAGCAGGAGACCAGAGATATCTGGACTGGAGTCAGAAGCAAAAGACTTAGGATCCTTTGCTGGATCTGGTCTATGAGTTGTCTGCTGGACACCCTTGCCTTACACTGATAGAAGGAGGTACACTATTTCCCATGTCAGTCTCTGAAGATAAAAGCTCTACACTATTTCCTCCTGTGCCAATCCCAGATGTACTTAGCAGGATGCTGTTACACTGCTGACATGTTGACTGGTTATGGCTGTGGTGATGCAAGTGCAACGCTTAATCTCCAAGCATGGCTCCATGCAGATGGAAGTTGGTAGCCGACCAAGTTTTGGAAGGCTGCTAGTGAAAGGTCATTTCATTCCTGAATAGCCTTTTTCTGAACACAAATTGGCACCCTCGTCAGCCACTGGTCAGGCATGGCAATAGTGCTTATTGGCAACAGCCAATGTGGAAAAGCCTATCGTGTGTCAGCTTCTTATTGCAGAATAAAATCTGGGATGAATTACTCTATAGTGAACATCTCAAGTACCTTTAGACTGGCAGGATAAATGTTAAGTGGTAGAGTGGAATTACTAAATTAGTATTTTGCCCAGATGTTGGAGTTAATGCCCTGTTTCAAAGAAGTGCCACAGGATTGGACAGGATCACAAAGAACCCTCTGAGGCTGGTGTCATGTTTTATCTGAACAAAGGCATCTCCATGGCATTGTACCCCCCAGCAGTACAGCACAGATGTGTCTAAAAGGAAGAGCACCTCAGCACCACTTACCAAAGCTCAAATTCCTGCAGCGCCAAGAAGCTGTCTGGACATGTCTCATTCCAGCACTCCCTGGCAGTGCATGATGCAGGCAGTGTGACCTCTGTGAAACTAGACAGGGGCCTCGGTCCTAGTCTAAGCAACTGATCCATAAAAGAACCATACTTGGAGATGGTATTCAACAGTGTTTTTGCAGTCACTATGGAAGCTAAAGCTGGAATAGCCACAGAAACTGAAATCCCCCTAGGCCTCCTTGGGGTAGTCTCTGCAAGCCAGTACCGGGGTATGTTACGAGGGTGGTATGAAGAAAGCAGCAGCTGCCACCAGCGCCAACACCTTTGCTGTAGCAGTTCAACAGAGAAAGGACTTTATTTTCCTGCCAATTCAATGTCCTTCAAATTTAGTCCTAAATTTAAGAGGAAATGAGTTGATGACTGCCACTCTTTTACTATGGTCTTCTGTACTGGGGGGAGATGACATATGACAATGGACTGCAGGCTCCGAAAGGCAATGGAAGGTGCTCCCTCCTCTTGGTTTATACAGGTGGTATTGTAGACAAAGGCACCCACATTTCAGACCTGGCCTTATGAGGCCATCCAGTCCCTGGGGAAGGCTTCCATTTCCTTTATGAACTCCATGGTTTGTGCTTGCCTTTGGCTGTTTCCTATAATTTCTCTCTGGCAGTTACAGCTGGGTGACTCACAGCCCTGTGCTCTCTGTCCTGGGGTGGTAGTTGCTATCAGCCTGAGGTCCACTACTGGATGAGGAAAGAGAAAGGGTGGGGTAGCTGAGTGGTATCTGTATAAGATCACTGTCCCCTGACTTTGGCCTGATGAAGAATCCTCAGAAGAAGAACTAACACCCCAGCTTGTATTAACATTTCTGCAGTGCTTCCCCTGGGGAACTGGGACCTGCAGCTGTGCAGGTTAGTGCAATGGAACCCCATTGCCAGGAAATACAGAGGGATGAAGAGTGTCAGTAGCCTTCGTGCATAGGTCCCCAGGGCCTTTCCATGGGGGTAGAAGGAGCAGGAGGCAGAGACTAGCTTTCAACAGAACAATATGGGGGACGTACAATATGAAGAACTTCCAGGATTGGTCTCAGACATCTCCTTCAAAAGCCTTCTTCCAATGGTTTTAATGCAGATTGGGGTGACTTGGCCATGAGATCAACCTATCTTCATAGCAATGAACAAACTTGAATCTTTCCTCACCTCAGTTATCGCCCTATTTTATAAATAGGGAACTTGAAATACAGGCCCAGAGATGGGCACATGAATCTCTAGCCAGTGTTAAAACAGGACTGCAACTCACACTGCACCTTTACGCAGACCACTATCCCATAATGGAAATAAGATTTTACTGTTTTAATAAAATAAGATAATCAAGAATAAGAGACTTCCTGTTTTGGTTTGGAGTAACAAACAACTCAATTAATAGCCTTTATTGTGCCTCTGCTGTTATAAGGAACACTTTAAAAAAAGCCAGACAGATTTTTGTTATAAACCCCCAAATAGAAAACATGTGGAATCAAGATTTTTACCAGCTTTTCATTTTTTTGGTTTGCTGAGAAAACTGAAATAAAATCATTTGAGGACAAATCCAAGCAATTTTTTCCCTCCAATTATTCATGTCACTCATAATTCATAGTATTTTTCTAACCTGAATTGAAGCCTAGCAAAGATGCCCTGATAATGGCTGAATGAGTAACCACTGTCACGCTGAAATCCCTGACGCTGCCTGCCAAAGCAAACTTGTAATATAGTCTGTTAAACTGGCTCAGGCTACACCTCCTTCTTGTCCCTAAATTACTCCTTTACCCTCACTCTGAAATGCATGAAGCTGAAACAAGGTGGTTTTTTTAAGGCATTCAGTTAACTGTGATTATTAATGGTGGAAAGCACAATAAAACCCATCCCAGTGGCTTACTTTCCTGGCTGCAATAAGAAGGCGGGGGGTGGGGGGATTGCATTGCAGAGTGTAATTAACATCAATCAACTTTTACAGGACCTGAAGACCTAAAATTTCAGAACGCTCATGGCTCTGAAACTGTAGATGTTTAGTTCTTTTCCATATAAGCCCTCGAGAGTCTGTAATCCATTTGGGCAAGTATTAGCACAGATAACATCGTCTTTGATCAATGCCACAAAATGGCATGGTGCTCTTCATTAGGCAATCTGTTGTAAAGATATTATAGGCCCCTGGGCTGAAAGAGCCAAGCAGTCTATACACCTCAGGGAAAGCAATGCAATAATATACAAATACAGGGTACAAGCACACTGGAGAAAAGAGGAGGAAACTGGAATGCTGCTAGACAGAAAGTCTTCAGCAATGTGTGTGTCTTGTCATTACCAAACAAACTCCCCACTTACTGTGAAATTCCAGAGTCCTCCAATGTCATCACTTCGCTCGAAGCAGATGGGATCAAGTCCTTCCTCCAGGCAACACTTAAGGGATGCCAGTCCACTGACACCAGCTCCAATAATTGCCACTTTTGTTAACATGGTTTCCTGTATTGGGTGTGAAGGTGGGAGACAATCAGATATGATCAGCATATGGAATGGGAAAGAATCAGACACTATCAGCAGAATGGCTAAGAGCTCTGTTGGGAAAAGTCAGGGCACCTTTCTGGACAGGTATATTGCACACGTGCGCGTGCTGTCTCTCTCTCTCTCTCTCTTAGTTGTAGCTTGTTCTGATTATTACTAACGCTCAGTCAAAGATATTCAGGTCCAATAAGCTAAAGAAATGGGACTGATAGCCCAAGACCTGCAGGGGAGTTTTGCTCTTCTCAGCTATTCTTCCTATTTCTCTGGCTCAGGTCAGTAGCTTTCCTTACATTTTCCTCCTCAAAGCCCCTTCCTCCTTCCCCCACTTACGTGCATTTCTTTTCTTCTCCAAGCAGCTCCCTGAGTTTCAGGCAGGAAGGACTGAGAGCTGTTCCTGATATCTGTTAGCCTTTGAGGCAAGAAATTGAATGGAGGGAGGAGCTTATCTTAAAAGGCAAATCCCCTTTAGGGACTTGTTACACAGTAATTTTGGGTAGCTCCTGGAGCTCTTAACCCCTGGATTATCCATACATTACTACTTTAAAGTGATTTTAAGCACTCTTTATGTGGCTCAAAGTTAAGACACTTCAGGGCAGGATTATCTCAGATCCACACTACCCAGCTCCTGTTCTATTAAAGTGTGGCCACTTCCCACAGTTGTGCCACCAGCTGTGTAACAGCATCCAAACCATTTCACAACCACTGGTAAGAAGTCTCTCTAATCATTAGGGAAGCATTCTCTTGTGGAGTTCTTGATGGTCCTACATTTGAGTAACCAGCAGGAGACCCCTGAATGCAAATTAAAATGACTGGAGGACCCCCAAGTTTCCCCAAATTGCCACTTCTTAGCAGTGAGATCAAACTTTCCCCCCCCCGCCATGAAGAACTGTATTAGAGCTTTTCCTATGCTGTTATGGGAAAAGCCTTGGGATATGCAGGTTGTCTTTGGATAATACTTTTACCTTCTGTAAGCAGATTTATCCTCTCGAAGTCTTCTTCCTGACTGCACTTCTGCATATCGTCTTGACTTTCTTCCTCCATCTGGTTTCTATCTGGCCTGAGCAAATGTTTTTCTACTTTTTAAATGTCCTATGCAATTACCTCTCAGATGTCTAACACTGGTTATTCCCTCTGCTTTCAAGAGGTGTAAAACTGGAAAAGCTGGAGGGTGGAAAAGGAAGGAAAAGAACTTTTTACACATCAATCCTATTATTTTAGCACTGGCTGATGTCTGTGACCTGGTGTGCATTAGAATTCTGTAGAAGAATCTGAGCAGCACCTGTAATGGTTCCCTGTACAGCCTAGGACCCCATTAATTTGTCCAGCACATTTACAATCCCCAGCATATACAGAGAATCATAACTGTGATTTACATTAGGGCACTGCATATAATATTCTCACTTCCATATTATAAATGTTTCCTACGCCTGCGCGAAGTGGCTTGTATTCGCTTTGGATTTGGATTCATCTGATTTGGGGGACAGTGGTCAGAGCTGGTGATTTGAATCACTGTCCCAAATTGATTCAGCCAAATCAACCAAGCAATGGCTGCCCTGCCCACCCGAGCTCCCAGCACTTGGGGAAAAAAAAGCTCTGACTCAGCAGGTGCTGCCGGGCAGGGGGGAGATCCCTGCTGCCCTCCACTGCCCCACACTGCGAGGGAGGTTCTGCATGAGCCTCTGACCCATTGCCTCAGTCCCAGCCATGGCTGCCTGACTGGCCCCAGCTCTGGCCCTTTGAGAAAAAAAAACAAAACTAACCCCTCCAGACTCACCGTTCCTGCGGGGGGGGTGCCAAGGCTGCTGCAGAGTGGTGAGTCCTGTGGCTTTTCTTTGTTTTTTTTTTCTTAAAGGGCAGAGCTGCATCAGGCAGGGCAGCTGTGGTGGGGCTGGGGGAGTGGGGGGGCAGAGCCCCCCATACAGCACCTGGTGAGCACCAGGGTTTTTCTTCAAAGGGCCAGGAGCTGGGATGGGTGGGGAACCTGTGGAGGGGGGCTGGGGGAGCAGGCAGGGGATGGGGGCTCCCCCCATTGTCCCCTCCCCCCTTCCCCAGCCCATCCTCCTCCACCCCTAGTACTTACCAGCTCAGGAGTTGCTGCTCGAATCTTCAAGCTCTCTGAATCTTGAAGATTCGGAGAGCTTTGAATTGATTTGGACCTTTTAATTGGTCCTGTGATTATTCAGATTTGGAGATTCAGCCACCAAATCAGGCCAAATCTCCTCTGAATCGAATCACCACCTGAAGCTTCACACAGCCCTAATGTTTACCCTATTCCAGAAGGTAACAGAAGAACACAGGAAGGTCATGGTAAGAAGAGTGTCTGGGTAAATGTTCTGTAGTTGGCCAGACAGCAAATTATATACAGAGACCTGCTCCCCTTCCAAACTCCTGAATGGCCACAGGCTAATTCTAGGTTTGCCCCTGTTGCCCCCCTCCCAAAAAATAAAGCTTCTCATGTAGCAATTCAATGAGGCAATTGCTGACTTGCAACGTTGATGGACAGATTTATTTCTGTTTTAAGTAATGTTTATGAGGCATGTGCTCCCTGTGAAACACATTAAGTAGACAGCATAAAGCACTGCTGTCATCTTAGTTCTAAGGGGGAAGGTAGCCACTGCCACAGCTCAGCAGGGGAACTGCTTTCTCCCCGATACTTTCCCTACATGGTCTGTGCTTTTTCCAAGGGACCATGTCTCCTAAAGCTTAACACACTATTGCAGCAAATGAAGGTTGATCCTGCTGGCTACCTGCTTTGCTTTGAAGTGCCCCAAGCCAACCTGCTACCATTTGGTGTGCTAAGGTTGCTGCTTGCAATCAGTGCTGCAGTGCTGTTTGCCAGCATGGTCTGGGTGTAGAAGAAATTATTACCAGCAGGGATTTAACCACTTTGGGACCCAGAGGCTTTGACTGTCTACTCTAAAGGCATCCAGCTGGCCAGGGCTGTGCTGGTTCTGAACCTCTGAGATGCCCTGCCACTACTCTGTTCCTAAACAACCCAACTTAGATGCCTGCAACCCACCAGTTCTATCATGGGGTGGGAGGCAAGAGCCTGTACCACAGAGTGTTCACAGCCTGCCTGCCACTGATTAGCAGGTGGTAACATGTATCCTGGATTTACAGTTAATTCTACTGCTAGCCACTGGAGTGGGTATGAGAGCAGCCAGGAAAACAAGAACTGACAGGAGGGGGATCACTTGACCAACCTGCTGGTTGGGGTCCTAACTCTGTGGTAGATGCTGAGCCTGTGTATGGTCATGGCACCTCTGTAAGATCAGCTCTCTGTACAGCAGCTTGTGAGATGTCCTAGGTCCTTCCCATGCATGGCCTACAGCACCTTCTTCCTGATGGCTTGCCAGAAAGCAACAGAGCCAGGAAATGCACCAGCCACTTGGTGTTGCGCTTGCTATGCCCAGAACTCAGCTGCTGTCCATCCACTTTTCTTGTTTTGCTCGCCTGTCATGTACTGAGGGGCTTATCTGGAACTGGAGAGCCTTTCCAATGGCTGCCATGAGCTCTGGTCTGGGTTAACAAGTATTCAAAAAAAGGGGAAGACTAGACAAGAAGTCTCTGTGTTTATATGTGTAAACTATAAACTGGAGATGGTTAGAGAGCTAGGGAACATGACTTATGAGGAGAGGCTGTGATAGCTGGGCTTATTTAGTCTGCCAGTTCATGAGGTTGTAGAGTAGGAGTAAATTTTAAATAATTTAGGCTCTTAATTTCCAGGAGGCAAGTTTTTTAAAATATGTTCTACTGGATCATCTGTATAGTTGGGAGAGCTGTTGGCAAAGCTTTCAGACATCATGAGTTCTTCTTCAATTCTGACACAGCAGACACAAACTAGAACTGAATATCAGACAGAAAACTCTAGGCAAATAAAAACAGTATGCTTGAAGGGATGGAAGAGGGCTGTGAACTAATGCTGAAAAGGTGTTACCAGGAATCTTTATAGGACAAAAGAAGAGCAGTAGAATATGCAATCTAGTTAGTGGCATCAATACATACTTTATTTTCCACAGAATTTAATTTGGTTTCCTGTAAGACTTATCCTATACTCATCAGGATAATATCTAAATACCTTCCAGTTATGGATTATACAACAGGACTAACATCTGTTAAGTATTTGTTTCCTCATCTACTTCTCAGGGTGGAGGAAGGGAGAGTGGGAGTGAGACCATTTTGTTTGGACTGTATTTATTTAGCATGTTTTAATATATCTATTCAATTCTGCTTATCTATGTTTATATCTAAAGGGCTTAGTTCATCTGTCTCCACGTGCGTCTGTCTGTCTGTAATGCTCTTAAGGGGGCGTGGCTCCCCGCAGAGTGTGGCTCCAGCCAGTGCTGCGTCAAGAATGCCTGTCCAGAATGATGGGTGAGGCATGGCTCCAGTGCCGAGGGTCAGGCAGATATGGAGCGGGGGAGAGGTGGGGGTGCCACAGGGATGGACGTGGAGTGGTGGCAGCACAGGGTGGTGGGTGGCAGCTGCTGCTGTGTGCGAGCTCCACCCCACCGCTCCTGGGAGGTGGCAGTGCTGCAGGGTAGTGGGTGGCAGAGCTCCACCCCATCCACCCCCATCACTTTTGACGAGCAATTCACTAGTATAGTATATTGATGTTAATTATATTTATGTTAGAGCAAATGAGGTTAAAGAAAAGTACCTTGCAAGTAGCTTTGTGATGGTCCTTATTTCCTGGGAGAGTTGATTCCCGTCTTGGACCAAGCACCTGGGAAAGTTCTGCATCTTGCAGAGACCAGATTATCCCTGGTTGTATAGAGCTCCATTGTGCAAGAAGAGCAGAGATATCAACCGATGGAATTCTAATGGAACAGACAGTTGAAGTAGGCTGACTGTTTCTAGAGAGAACTACTATAGGTTTGTATTGCAGTAGCACCCATAATGGGACAAGAAAGTGCCAGGGAGCCAGCAGATCCGCATAAACACATTCTCAGCATAACACAACTGTGTGGCACATGCAGGAAAAAAATACCAAACTCAGAATAGAAAAAAGTATACTATGCTGCTGTGAGCAACACTAGCAAAGAGAAGGGGCTGGGAACTGGAATAGACAATTAGAAACCACCAATTAGACTAATTCAGTACCACCTCACTATTTTACAGGTCATCCAAATAGCTTTTGAGGTGTAATACAAAGTACTGTTTTTGACCTATAAGCCTTAAGTGCCCTGGGCCCTAGGTACATAATAGATCACCTCCTCCCCTATATTCCACAGTGATCTCTAAGGTTGTCCACAGACATCTCATTTGACCCATGACTACTTGTCCCAGAGTTTGACCCAGATCAAAACAGGAGCAGCATAGTCATTTATACATGATGCCCTTCCAAACTTCATTGCTTCTTCTTCACCAGTTGGTGGCCAGTAAGAGCACACAGACTGTAAGTCTTGTCTCTGGAATGAATTGCAATGACTGTCCAGACATACAACATGATGTCCTGGGAAAAAATGCGAGTATGTTTTACCTGGCACTTATAGAGAGACTTCAAGAGGGAGAGTGGGCCTGTCTATCTGTATGATCTGAGGGAAAAAAGCTGTCTTTGGGAAAAACGTGATATCTGTTCATCACGTGCCTGAGATAAGCTGAGAGCAACCTCCTGCAAATTCCATCTGTGCACCAAGGTCATTTATTGAAAACATAAGAAGTCATTCTCCATAACTACTTCTCAACTTTGAAGCTTCCTCCACTTTTTGGGGGGACAGTAGTATATAAGTCAAATAAACAAACAATAATAATAATTTTAAGTTTAGCATATTAGAAAAGTAAGTAAATTAGCTGGTATTTTACTAACTAACTTGAAATGCTTCAGTCGTGTAACTAACCTGAATAACTTAATTCATATCCCCCCCCTGAACTTTTTGTAACCTCCTGTAATACTGGAAAACATGATGGGTAGCAAGCAAGCTGAAACTCCCTAAAAACTGTTATCTGTGGAATGCAAGGGCACCGCTCAGAGAAAGAAGGGAGGAGGGAAAGGCGGCGGGGGTTGGAGCCAGCTAGTGGAAAACTACTGTAGAAATGACCAGGGTATAAATATACACTGTTGCAGGGCTAGGGTCGCAGGATTTGAGACAATACAGTCTCCCTGCGCCTTTTACTTGAGCTCAAATAAACTCTGTCTACTTCTCCCCCCAGTGTGTTTATTTGGCGCGAAGCACACCGGGCAACGAACCCAATTGTTGCCTCTCTCGGGCACCTTGTGCCGGCAACAGCTTTGTGGTTTATTTCTCATTTTATCATACCATTAGCTGAATGAATGTGCATCAGAGGAGGCAGAATTATTTAAACTATCTGTTTCTGAAGCTGGAGGTATTTATGCACCTCGGCTGAATCTGTTCTCTGGCATCCCTGCATATTTTCTTCTGCAATATCTAGTAGGCCTGTGCAAAGCAGCTAGTATTTGCTTTGGATTCAGTTGATTTGAGGGACAGTGATTCGCTTCAGTGATTCAAATCACTGTCTTGGATCGATTTTTCTGAATCTGATTCAGAGATTTGGCTGTGGCTGAATCAGCCAAATCTCCGAATCACACAGTCTCATCCCCTGCCCACACTCAATGGCTGCCCCACCTGCCCCACCTCCCGGTTTGTTGGGGGAAAAAAACCCCCCACTCACTGGCTGCTGCCGGGGGGGGCATCACCACTGCTCCCCACTACCTCGGGGGAGTCTGCCATGAACCCCCCAACCCCTGCCTGCTGTCCCAGCCCCACCATGGCTGCCCTGCCTGCCCCAGCTCTGGCCCTTTAAAACAAACAAAAAAATCCCCCCCAAACCCCAGACTCACCAGCTTCTGCTCAGCTGGGGGGGGGGCAATCCCTGCTGCCCCTCAAAGCCCTGTGCTGCATGGGGGGCTCTGTATGAGACCCCCGAAGGCCCAAGGCTGCTGCAGGAGCCAGTGTGCTTGGGTCTTTTTGTTTCGTTTTGTTCTTTAAAGGACCGGGAGATGGGATGGGCAAAACAGCCATGTGGGGGCTGGGAGAGTGGGTGGGGGCCAGGGGGCTCGTGGCAGAGCCCCCCAAGTGGCATGGGGCAGTGGGGAACAGCAGGGATCAACCCGCCCACTGGGCAGCAGCCGGTGAGTGGAGGCTTTTTTTTTAAAACAACTGGGAGCTGGGGCAGGCAGGGAAGCCATGGGGTGTTAGGGAAGTGGGAGGGGGTTGGGGTGAGGCTGGGGGAACAGGCAGGGAATGGGCATGATTTCTTATGCATACACAAAACATGATTTTACAGACTAACAAATGATAAAAGGTTGATGACTTTTAGTGGATAAGAACTGTGTGTTTCTTAGTTGCTTATCTGGGTTATCTTGGCTTCAGAGTTGAACTTCTAAAATTCCTTAACTGGGAAGATCTCTGGACTAAAGAGAATTTATCTATTAAAAGACTGGAAAGAAACCATGCAGACCTCACTACGGAAGTCCAGGCAAAAAAGATAAAACACTTGGAAGGAAGCAAAAGAGCATCACTAGACCAGCATTAGATGATGACTAGTTTTTGTGTTTGAAAAAAGCAGGTAAATAGAAATCATATGTCCCACCATTTCAACCAGAGGAAATACAATTCTGGATAATTAGTGGAGCTGGGTGAAAAGTAGACTTCTGTATAGGACCCGATGTCTTAGGCTGCTGGAAGACAATATAATCACATGACTGGGATCAGAGGAATTTGATGCCTTACCCAAACATCACACAACATGCCATGTCAGCAGGGCAAGGCTGAATACCATATTTACTCGAATAGAAGGTGATCTTTTCTTTCCCCCAAACAACACAGGGAAAAAAACCCCCTCATCTTAGATTCAAAACTGGCCCCGGGCAGGTGGTTTTTCAGTTCTAGCTTTGGCCTTGGGCTCAGGGATGAAGTCAAAGCCAGGCTATGACTTCTCCTGGGATGGGGTGGCTGTGCAGTAGGAGAAGGTCATGTAGCCTGGGGAGAACAGAGGAGACTGTGGGGTGGGGATGGAAGGTGCACAAGGAAGCTCTTTGGTATGGGGGCAGGGTTGCACAAGGGAGTTCTGCTGCGAGCGGGGGGAGGGGCAGTGGAAGTTGCTGCCCCCATTTTTCCCTGGCCAGGAATAGAAGCTAATAGAATCTATGTATAGAATCTATTTGTTGTGGTGGTCATCTTAGATTTGAAGTAGTCTTGGATTCTGGTGAAAGTGATATGTCACAAGTTCAATTTAAGGTGCCATACAAACCAGCCCCAAAGCTGTTCCACATTTAATGCAGCAGATTTGGGGCTGGTTTGTATGGCAATTTAATTTGAACATTTGGCATTAATTTGAATTTGTGGACTGGTCTGCCATCTTATGGCACCATAAGTTGGTTGAATGTGTAGCATGTTACAATTTTTCTCATGATTAACATATTAATCATGAGATGAATGTAACATCTGCCAGGGGCCTTAGACTTCCATCCTCTAGTGCAACCAGTTAATAGATATCTAACAAAAAATGTGAAAATTGATTCACAGGAGTCTAGTCAGGTAATGAAGCACAAATCTAACCCTCATGCCCATCATTTATTCCAGAGACCTCTGTGGTTACAGAGTACAACAAGGAGGGAAGCAATAATCAGTAGCTAAACTGCATAATGCAGTTAATGAGTAAAAGAAGTATGGGCAGACTGGGTATAAAGGGTAAGATTTTTAAAAATGGTAGTTAAATATTAGGCTCATGAATTAATCAAGCCTGTTTTTCAGAAATGCTCAGCACCCTCTTCTTTCACTGAAATAAGTGGACCTGACCAGAAATTCTCTGATGAAGCAACGTTTTGTCCCCAACTACTGCTGGATTGAGCCTGAAATAGTTTGTACAAAGCACCTCTGGTTCAATGAAATCTGAGGCTGAATCTAAGACCAGGTTTAGATTCTGCAGATCCATAATCCAGTTGCCCAGACTATAAAGTACTGCCAGGTCTCCCAAAGCTCCCCAGTAGCTCTTGGGTATCTCTAAAATTCCACTGAGCATGCAGGCCCTCTTGATTATTGTTTCCCTTTCTGCAGTTACATAACAGTTAAAGAAAATAACCCTGAGTCTTTGAAAAGGTGTTTAAAAGCTAATCAAATTTTACTACTAGAAAATCATAAAAGATGTATGGAACTACAGAAAACATTGCAAAACCTTCATGCAGATCCCTACATTACCCCTCCTAAGAATCTTTTGGGACTTTGCATCTTTCCAGGAGATCCAGGATTCTTCCTTACACACAGCTTCATCTTCTGCTTATGGTCTCTGTCTTCTTCCTTTACTGGAGGGAGTCCTTGAAGCCCTGAATTGCTTCAAGTGTCATGTCCAATGTGAGGCATTTGAGAAGAACCGGTTTCTGTGGACTGCAGCCAGATGATTGCTCTGGAGTTTGTCCAACAGAATTGAAGATCAGCCAGGTTTATGATCCTTGACTGTGCTCCCCTGTTAGCTCTCTGCAAGGTGCACACTTGGATTTGCTAACACCTCTTGAATCCCAGTCCAAGCCAGAAGTTAAACACTGAATGCACAGTGCAGCTGACAAATCAAAAGGGTGCTCACAAAAAGGGTTTTATAATTTGGTACAGACATGTACAGAAAGGCATTACTCTGTTACAAAGGACAAACTTACAAGAGTGCCTGACATTACATCCAGATGGGAAAATCTTAGCCAAAGACATTTATTTCTTGGTTATCAAGTCATACCTAATTCAGGGCAGTAGAGCCCAGTACTAATGACAGCCATCTGATGGCCAATATCAACTTGGTTTGGTATTTAACCAAGCCTTGTATAAAACAAAACAGCCCCAAACTTATCATCACTTTGTCCTTACTGGCAGTAAGGCCAAGAAATAAGAGGAACATCAAAACATCTTTTTCCTTCATCACTGAAGGTAATTCCTGCTCCTCAGGGGTGAAAATTGTTAGGGAAACATGGTTGGGAAGCTGATACCTAGAGAAGAAGCAGCCTGGGTAAGTGTGAAATCTCAAGCGCTATCAAGCTATTGCATCCCAGTAACCTTAAACTCACCAAAAAGAAACAAATGTATATGCTTATATTATATAGGTCTTTAATTGTGCTGTTACTAATGCTTCCTTCATAATTATATTATAGGAGGAAATGGATAGCAAACCCTCTATTCAGGCTGCCTAACACTTTTCATTAGGAAGAATTTTTGGCACATTTTTAGAAGCTCTGACACCATCTGTTTGGCTCAGGTCTTTGGCAGAGAGAACAACCACAGGCTACAGAAGTACCTTTCCTCTGTCCCAGGAAATTCAGTTAAAACAAAGTTACAATTTCTTCTTTCTTTCTTTCATTCCTCAGAAAAAAGGCTACTCTCAGCCTTTGTTAACAGAATTTTTCTGTACTGGCTGTATATTACATTAAAATTGAAAACTAGGTTTTTTTTTGTTTTTTTACACACATGTATATATGTGTGCATGTCCACATACACACACACATAAAATACATATATTCACAAGTCATTGTCAGCAGCAGTGGCAGTAAGCTCTCATGGTTGAGGATGATCACTCCCACAGGTCAAGTAAAGGTTAGTAGAGGAGTCTGTTGATGGCTAAGAAACTGATCCTGTGCCACAGACTCTCTGGCAGATGCCACAGGCGGTGGTTAAAGGAAGGGTCAGACCAAAGATTTCTCAGTCTTATTTCCTTTCATAGATATTAGCGGCTGGAAGGGACCTTACAGATCATCAGGTCCAGCCCTCATGCAGTTTGGCAGGAAAGACTACTGGGATCAGATGACCCTAGCAAGGTGTGCATCAATACACTTTTTGAAGGTCGCCAGGTGGGTGACTGTACCATCTCTGGGGGGAGCCTGTTCCAAACCTTTGGTAATCAACTTGTAAAGAAGTTTTTCCTTATGTCTAGCCTGAAGTGATCTTCAAACAGTTTGTGTCCATTATTTCTTGTCCTCCCCTGGGGGCTCCTGGTGAACAGATGCTCCCTAAGGCCCTGATGTTTACCCCAATATAATTAGAGGCTGCCACCAAGTCCCCTCTGAGTCTTCTCTTCTCCAAGCTGAACAGTCCCAAGTCTTTCAGCCTCTCCACATATGACCTGCTCTCTAGGTCTCCAATCATGTGCATGGCTCTCCTTTGGACTTTCGAGCTCCTCCACCTTCCACTTCTGTCATTCTTCTGCCTCCAGAGCAGGACAATTTTCCTCAAAGTACGAAGTACCTTCTGTCATGACGCATTGTCATGTAGCCTTGTCCTGGGCTAGTTTTTCCTTATTTGTGACGTCAGTGCCACACTTCTTAATGCTTGCCTTGAAGCTGTCCATGAAGCATTTCTTCTGGCCCCTGCGTGTCCTTTGTCTTTGGCCAAGTTGGGAGTATAGCAGTTATTTGGTAAATGTACATCAGGTGGGTACACACAGCGTGCCGTCCACCTCAGCTAATCCAGTTTTTCATACACGTAGATGTATAAGTATGTGTGTGTGCATGTCCACATACATATACATAAATGTATATATGCACACAGGGATAGTATACACACATGCAAACACATACGTTAAAAAGTGTTTAGGTTTTAAAGGTTTCGAGCACTTAAAAGTTGGAAGATACCTACTGTGCATCTGCCATGTACACGGGGCGTACGTAAACCTCATTTAACTCCACACCTTCCAGTTTCTGCGTCAAATGAAGCAGTGGTCCTCCAGGCAACAGCCTCCTTTACCACGCAGCCCTGATTTATTGGCTCAGTACTGACCACCTATTCTTCTGACTGAGGCAGGGATTCTAGAGATAAAATAGCATGTGATGATGTGATTAGAGACTGCATATACTCAAGGGGGCTGAGCTGAGGCTGCCCAAGTGACCTGGATCATGACATTTTTATACTTTTGAGTTCTGCTTAGTTTTATTAGCTGGCCAAAAACAAACAGGAGAGGACTGCACCAGCCTAAACAAGACTATACACAACTGTCATGGGGTGGGGCCTAGAAGCAGCCGTGAACCCACTAGCGCCCCTCCTGCCATGCCAATTAGGCGATTCAGCACCCTCTTATCCTCGCCCGCCACATCTTTGATGTCAAATGGTTCAATTAGGGAGGCTGCCACCTATCACCTAGACACTGTGCTGATACTATCTCCTTTCCCAGTGGGTGCCCCAACACACCCCAGCCTTATGGGCAATGCATGCCTCCTACCTCCCCTTTAGCACGCCCCAAGCCTTGCAGTTGTTCCTGGACGTTCTTGGGCAAACTAAACCATAAGCCTGCCAGCTGTAACATAACAATATGCCTCCTGGCTAAAGCATCTATTCTAGGCCCCTCCTGGCGCCCCTGTGCCCATCACGCACCGGCGCCTTACTCTGGCGCCTCTTTAGCGTCTCCACCCGTGTGGAGCCCTCCGGGACCCTTTCCAGGTCCCGCACCTGGTTGGGGCTCAGGTGGCCGCAGCCGTGCCTGGCCCCCTGGACCACCGTCTGGGTCGCTTGCCCAACTGGGGCTTCTCCCTAACTCACCCCACCGGGCTTAGGCGCCCTACATGGCGCCCCTGAGCTGGTTTCACCACCAGCGCCCCCTGTCTGGGGCCTAAGCCATGCCTCTCGCGCTCGTTGCCCCCCCGGGGCCTCTGCCGTGCTCCTCGCGCTGCTCGTGCTTCTCGCACCCGGGGCTTAGGTGGCCTGTAGCCATGCCTGGCCCCCTGACCCTTCCTCCGGGTCGTACGCCCTACTGGGCTTGCCCCCTCTGGGGCCTATGCCGCGCTTCTCGCCCGTGTTGCCCCTTCTGGGGTCTATGCCGCACCTCTCGTGCCTTGGGGCTCAGGTGGCCGTAGCCGTGCCTGGCCCCCTGCCCTTCTTCGGGATTGTCTCCCTGAAGGGCCAACTCCGACCTCAGGGTTGGGGTCTCTGCCCCCTCACAGCATGCCTCACTGGCGCAAACAGCTGTGCCCGCCTGGCACCACTCGTTGTGCCCCGCTGGGCACCAGGAACCCCCAGATTATTGGGAAGCTCCTGTGAGGCCTCCTCACACCCCTACAGCCTCACCCGGTCCTCTGGTGTAACACTAACCAAACTAAACCATAAGCCTCCCAGCCGTAACATAACAATAAGCCTCCTGGCTAAAGCATCTATTCTAGGCCCACCTGGCTCTCTCACAAGGCCTTCTAATCAGGGTCCTCTCAACCCTCGCCATGGTGCAGCCCCTTGGGTGGTCAGGGTGCACCGCTCGCCTTTGCTCCGCTGGACTCTCCTGCATCTCAGGCTGCTGGACAGGAACTGCTAGCTAGGTTTTGGCCTAGCTGTTTATAAGGGCCTGGCCCTGCCCCTTTTTGGTCATGTGACCAGCCTGGTTGCCCCAGCAACCCACATCTGTGCTGCTTCAGGGAGCTTCAGCAGCCCTATTCCTACTGGTAGTAGCAGGCACCCTGGTGCCCTGCTACAACAACTTAGGGCAATGACAGCATTTCCTGCCGCATAGTTCTTCTCTGGGTCTCCTCCTAAGGGAATGGGACATTGACTTCCTCATGGGTAGTGGCCATATGTCCCGATTTAGCCCCAAAAGAAAGCTGCCTCTCTGGTGGGAGATGGACTCAGATGTTCCTTGAAAAAACCTGTTTGGTTTGGAAATTATATGAAAGCAACTTGTGCTATTTCTTCTTCGGCTAGATTTGGCTCTTTAGTGCTGGATGCTGTATAAATACACAGTGAAAAACAGCCAATTCCCTGGAAAGGTTTAAAGAGACAAAGGCAGAACTGTTCTCATTTCACAGAGTGGGAATTGCGGCACAAAGAGAAGTCTGAAAGAACTGGAAATGGAACCTAGATTCCCCAATTTCAGGCCTGTTGTTTTAACCACAACATTAACTTTTCTCTGAGCTGGGAGGTGCCACCTGTGTGGCTGGAAGGTCGGTTCAGTCTCAGTGATCCATCAGTCTCATTGCTGCAGACAAGGGGGTGAGTTAGTCAGGAATTTATTCCGTTTGCCAGCAGCACACGGGGTGGGAAGAAATGTTCTCTGGATAACACTAAAACTAAAAACAGGTTTGGCTCTGGCTCCTTTTGAACAGCACCATCAGGCCCTTCTCAGAGCTGGGCTCAAGCCTTATTTGTCAGGCAGGGATGCAACATACCATGGACCCAACCCTATTTACACTGGAGTATGTGAGAATGGTACCATTAACCTCACTGAGGGTGCAAGGGGGGAATCTAACCAGCATGCCTTCCCCTAGCACAAAATGGGGGGCAAGGGGAGCTACCAGCATCACTTTTGGTTTGAATAACCCCTTTATTATTGAACTGCATGTTCCTTTGGCTTTCAAGTGTCAAATCAGAAACATCCCACACAGTTAAATATAATCTCTCTGGAAAAACCAGCAAGGCTCTATGGGCCAAAGAAATTATTACACAATACATCAAATGCACTTACATAAACAGATTTCATAAAGAAGAGTGTTCTCTTGACATTTGTTCTCTGCTTAATTATGTGAGAATGCTTCCCATGCATAATTTCTTGTTTTGTTTTTTTCCTGGATTGGGGATGCAGAACATATTTGTTCTTTAAAAAAAGAACAACAACCAAAAAAAAAACAAACTTTAAAAGAAGAGTTTGCTATACCACTTCACTGAGTTTGGTTCTGCTGATTGGACAGTCTGAAGAACTAAAGTCATGCGAGCAGAGGAGCAGATAGCAGCACTCAAAGCTGTTGGTTACTGAACCAGAAAACCTGACCAAAGTGTAGGCCTAACATAGCCCAATATTGATTTAAGCTTGGTTCTCTCTGTTGACAGCTGCAATAAGGGAAACTAGTGAGGTGGACACGTCTGCTAATAACTGTCCTGAATGAAGGTGGTCTATGTTGCATTCATCCAGCAACCTTGTGCATGAACATTGATATAGTCTGCAATTACTTGATCTCAGGCTATTTTACCCAGGAATCCCCACCTTATTCAGTGCACAGGGAGGATGGTGCTCAGGGAATGAGGCAGGGCTGTATCAGGAATGATGCAACTGTGAGTAGGCTCAATTTATTATATGTTGTGTAATCTGAGAGTCACTAATAGTCTAGCTCAGTTTTGCACTGTGTAGCACACTGGGGTGCAAGGGGTAGCAGTGATGCCCCCCTGCAGGCTCCATGACCATGCCCCACTCTGCCCTTAGGGCACCTTCCTGTCTGTCCTGCCATACCTTGATGGAATAATGATAAATAGGAAGGCTGCCCACACACCTTTGCATGCCTCCGGTTCCACTCAACCCCCACGAGGGTCCCCAGCACCCTACTAGTCCTCACTGATCCTTGACCCCTCACCAGGCATCTATAGTCAACTGTGCCTGGTAGGGCACCCAAAGCCTTAAGGACTAATTTCATGGCTCCAAATCCTTCCCTACACCATGTCTCATGCTTTGCAGGCAGTACTGTAACATTGTTCCCTCTGTTGGGGCTTTGGCCTCCTCCCCTTTACTCCAGCTAAGCCTTCCAGCCTGGGCCCAGTGTATCAGATCTGGCTTTGAGGCACTAGCTCTTGCTTGTCCTTTCTGATCACTGGGCCCCTGGCCTCTTGTGTGGCCCCTGTGTCTGCACCCCGTGGCGCTGTGCCCCTGGCCCCTGTCTCACGGCCGCCTTGCACTCTGCCCACTCTGGGCTCGATAACTGCTTAAGCCTTGTGCCAGCCCCTGCAGAGGTCAAGGCTGTCACATGCTTCTCAGGCACTAATGGGACTTCCTTAATTACCCCTTACAATCCATCCCAAACCTCCGGTATAAAAACAACAAATGCAAGCCCCTGGGCTATGATATAAATCACAACAGTGAACTGTGATTTATATTAAGAGGGGAAACCTTCCTTCACCCTTGGACCAACATACCTCCCAGCCTGCTCCTTGTGAGCTACCTGAGTCTGAGTGCTCCTGCAGGCAGCAGAGAAATCAAACCAGTATCCCTGGGTGGCTCTCCTGGGCAGGCCCTCCTTCCCATGCAACTGTCAGAGAGACACTCCCCAAGCCATCCCCAGCCTTGGGCTTATAAGCTCCCAGGGCCCTGTCTCCCTATGGTCAACTGACCGCCAGCAGGTGCCTGCTAATTGCTCCATTAGCCTATTGCCCTGGCAACCTGCAGCTCTTGCACCTTGCCTAGCCTGTAGGGCTGCCTGGCAAGGCTGCTTATTCTCTTAAAGGAATAGAGAGCCCCCAGGGCCCTTTGTTACACACTGGCAATGTAGAGAGGAAAGGCTGCCTATCCCCACAGCCCATGAACTTCCGCTGTCCTTTTTTCAAGAGAAAAAATGCCACAAAGGTAAAGGCATGGGAGCCGATACTGTTTCTCTGCAGCCTTGGGGGAGGCCCTGCAGGAACTACCAACCTTCTGCATACTGAAATTTGCTGAAGATATACATTTAGAAGGCTTCTTCAGTACAGAGGAGGATTGGAACATCATATGCAAAGAACTGGATAACCTGGCAGAGTTGAATAATAGAAATGGGATGATGTTCATAGGACAAAGCGCACTTAGAGATTAACAAGTATTTCCATTACAAACTGGAGGCTCCATCAGTTGCAAAGGACTGAGAAAGACTTATGCATACTACTTCTCTGCATGATGTCTACAAGCCATCACCGTGGTGCTGCCAGGAAGATGATGTGTATTAGGTGGGATGTTTCTAACAGAGATAGGGAAGTATAACAAGCCCCTGGCATGACTTCAACTAGAATACTGCATACAGTTCTGGCTGCCCATGTTCAAGAAAGAATCTCCATTCCCTGATCATCCTAGTAACCCATCTCTGCCCCGATGAAGTTTGAATTAATCTAGTGAGAGAATTTGACTTGTTTAGCTTAACAAAATGAAAGCACAGAGAGAATAGGGAAGTGGTATGGAAGTACATTGGAGGGCACATGTCAAGGAGAGAGAAGAACTATTTAAGCTAAAAGACAATGCTGGCATAAGAACAATGTGTATAACCTGGCTGTTAATAAATGCAGCCTGGAAATTCAAAGAGGATTCCTGACCAACAGACCAGGGAGGTTCTGCAGCAATCTTTCCAGTCACAGTAATGGGGACGAAGTATTGGGAGGCCTAGGTTTCAGAAGAGTCCCTCCATTTTTAAAAGAATTAAGATGGCATTGCTTATGATAGTGGAGAATGGGAGTTAATGGTTAACTCAGATGCCTGTATTCCTATTTGAATTACCTGGCCTTTGTGGAGGATTCTTCCTCCAGTGTCTGAATGTTCCATAACAGATTAATCCCATAAAACTGAAACTTACCTTAGGGAGCTACACTCCTAATGTTCTGGCAAACTTCTCAGAGCCATAGCTAGGCACTGTGGTGCCCTATGAAGGTCATATGTGGAGCGCCCCCTACATTTCATGGATTTCGTAGACATTGGGGCTGGAAGGGACCTCGGAAGATCATCGAGTCCAGCCCTCCATCCAAAGGGCAGGAAGTCAGCTGGGGTCATAGGATCCCAGCAAGATAAGCATCCAATTTGCTCTTGAAGGTGTACAGTGTAGGTGCTTGAATACCTCAGATGGCAGGCTGTTCCAGACCTTGGGGGCTTGGACAGTAAAGAAATTCTTGCTTATGTCCAGCCTGAAATGGTCTTGCAGTAGTTTATAACCATCTGACCTCGTCATCCCTTGGGGCGCTCTGGTGAACAAACGTTCCACCAGATACTGGTGGTCACCCCTGATAAACCTATAGGTGGCCAACAGATCACCCCTGAGCCTGTGCTTTTCCAGGCTAAAGAGCCCCATAGCTCTCAGCCTGTCATTGTAAGGTCTGTTTTCCTGACCTCTGATCATGTGTGTGGCTCTCTGGACTCTCTCAAGCTTCTCCACATCCTTTTTGAATTGTGGAGCCCAAAACTGGACGCAGTACTCCAGCTGCGGCCTCACCAAGGCTGAGTACAAGGGGAGAATGACGTCCCGGGATTTGCCTGAGAAGCATCTAGGGATGCAAGCCAGCGTTTTGGTCGCTTTACTAGCCGCAGCATCACACTGCAGTCTCATGTTCATCTTGTGGTCAGCAATGACCCCCAAGCCTCTTTCTTCCATAGTGCTAGCCAGTGTAGCACTGCCGAGCCTATAAGAATGCTGCAGTTTTTTCCTCCCAAGGTGGAGAACCTTGGATTCTTCAGTGTTAAACACCATCAGGTTCTCGTCCAGGTCAGCCTGGATCACCCGCCTATCTTCTGGTGTGGATGCTTTGCCCCAAAGTTTGTTGTCATCAGCAAACTTGGCCAGTCCGCTTCTGACTCCAATGTCCACATCATTAATGAAGATGTTGAACAATATGGGTCCAAGGACAGAGCCTTGGGGGACCCCACTGGTCACAGGCCACCATGATGAGTGACTTCCATCAATTAATACCCTCTGGGTCTGACCATGAAGCCAATTTCCCAGGCAGCGGATCGTGGTGGACCCAAGGCCACAATTGGCCAGTTTTGCCAAGAGGTGATCATAGGATACCAGATTGAAGGCTTTTTTGAAGTCAAGATATATGACATCAATCTCTTCTCCCTTGTCTAGGTGATAAGTCACCTGGTCATAGAAGGAAATGAGATTGGTCAAGCAAGACCTACCCACAACAAACCCATGCTAGCTATCCCTCAGGATGTTGGCATCTGCCAGTCCATTAAGGATGGCCTCTTTAATAAACTTTTCTAAGACCTTCCCCGGGATAGAAGTCAGGCTAATGGGCCTTTAGTTTGCTGGATCCACTTTCCTCCCTTTCTTGAAGATAGGCACCACATTGGCCTTCTTCTAGTCTTCAGGCACTACACCAGAGCACCAGGAGTTCTCAAAGATCCGTGCTAGGGGCTGGGCTATGATGCTCGCTAGCTCCTTGAGTACCCTGGGGTGTAGACTGTCAGGGCTGGCTGACTTAAAGGTATCCAGCCTCTCAAGCTATTCCTTCATGAGGTCAGCATTGATGGAGGGCAAGGAATCTCCCTCACCCGGACCTCCCTGTCTTGTAGTGGGCATGGACGTCCCATGGGACTGATGAAAGACCGACGCAGAGTACCCATTTAATAGGTTGGATTTTTCCTGGGCATCAGTTGTCAGTTGTCCGTCTGGTTCAGCAGGGGTCCAATGTTGCCCTTGCTTTTCCTCCGGCTCCCCACATATCTGACAAAGAACTTTTTATTGTCCTTGATGCTCGAAGCTAGTTGGAGTTCAGTTGCAGCCTTGGCTTTCCTGATTCGCTCCCTGCAGGACCAGACCAGTGCAGAATATTTCTCCTTGGAGGTGAATCCCATCCTCCATCCTTTGTAGGCCTTTCTTTTTAGCCTCAGGAGGTCTGCTAGATCCCTGGAGAACCAGGGAGGCTGCTGTGCCCTCTTGCTGCCTTTCCTCCGAGATGAATAGAATTAGCTTGTGCATTGAGGATCACTCCCTTGAGGAGCAACCACTCTTCCTGAACTCCCCTCCCCCTGGGGTTGTGGTCCCTTAGGGCCTCACTGGCAAGTCTCCTGAGCTTGTCAAATTTGGCTTTCCTGAAGTCAAGGACTTCAGTGTTGCTGACTGACTTGCCAGCTTTATGGCAGATGGTGAAGGTGATCAGTTCATGGTCACTGTCACCCAGCTTCCCATCAACCACTAAGTCACTGATTAGGTCATTCCCAGTAGCCAGTACCAGGTCGAGCAGTGCTTTACCTCTCATTGGCCCATAGACTTCTTGAGTCAGGCAGAGATCATCCACACGATAGGAAGCTTTTTTGACTGCTTGGATATTGCTGAGTGATCTTCCCATGAGATGTTTGGGTAATTGAAGTCACCCATGACAACCATGGTCCTGGAGCATGCGGCCTCAGCCAGCTCCTGGGTGAACTCCTGGTCAAGCTCTTGACTTTGGGTGCAAGGTCTGTAGTACACTCCCACTGTTGTGTCCCCTGTGCCATGTTCCCCATGGATTTTAACCCAGAGAGTCTCCAGTCATCCACCCTGGTCACCAACATCAGCTTGCAGGGATGCATAGCTTTCCTGTACATAGAGAGCTACACCGCCACCCCTTTTATCTACTCCATCTCTCCTATACAAGGTATAGCCATCTATACCCATGGTCTAGTCATGGGTGGAGTCCCACCAGGTCTCCATTATCCCTATGACATCATAATTATTTGCGTTAAGCAGGAGGACGATACATATTACTACGTAACAAAATTTACTATGTACCGGAGAACTGATTCTTTTTTTTTTCTTTTTGAAAGAAGACACTTCTGTGACATAATATGGGAATACCTTAAGTATCTGTAATACTGGCTTTAAAATGCAGCCTCATCAGGATGGGGACAGGGCTTCCTTCCTTCTGGGTCAGGCAATAAGAGTGATTATTAGTATTAGTATGAGCATGGATATGGGGGTCAGCATTGGGACTGGGATCTCAGTGCAGAAAAAACAGTTGCTGGGAGAGTGGGCTGCAAGGTTCCCTGGTAGAGGAAGCCCAGGGGCTTTGGCTCCTGGGAACCTGGCAACCCATGAGCCCAGAAGCCTTCCCTGACTTGCCCTGTAGTTCCTATAGGGCCTGCAAAGCAAAGCACCTAAAAATGCTTGGTTGTGGGGAGCTGGTCTAACCCTATACTTTTTAGACATGTCAGGACACGGGGACTCTGGGATGGAGGAGAGAACTCCCAGGTTCCAGGATCCCAGTGCCCCAGGACTTCTAAAAGTGATGTGTGCAGCTGGGCAGACCTGGGGCAGGTCAACAATGAACCCAGACCTGACAATCTCAGGTTTGGTTTAAGACCCTGGGCTATCAGGGCCATGTCTCGAACTAAACCTGGGACTATTGGGGCTGGTTCAACAATCTGCTGATGAATTTCAGACCTGGCCCTGACAGGTACAGGTCTTGAACTAGACCAAGGGTGGCTGGGGCTGGGTGCAATGATCAGCTGATTGTCAGACCTGTCCCTGACAGCTCCAGGTCTGGAATCTGTGGGGGGCTGGGATCTGGAGTAGAACTGCCCCCTGCCTGATCTTCAGGATCAGACAGGGGCAGCTCAGCAATTAGGACCAGAGGAATTTTATGTCTCATCCCAAACATCAGACCTCCTACCATGCACAAAATTCCTCCAGTCCCAATCACACCATTGTTTTAATATCTGCCAGGTGCCTTGTAGGGGTGTGCGAAGCAGGCCCTATTCAATTCAGATTTGGCCTGAATCAGGGGCAGTGATTCAATTCATTGACTCAGATCACTGTCCCTGATTCGATTCAGCTGAATCCAAATCTGAAGATTCAATGCTGATTCAGAGAATCAGCAATTCAGACATAGACACAGCTTTAAAAGTTTTTCTACATACCCCGAGGTACCAGTGCAGCGCATGAACACGGTGATGCTAGGACACATCTATTTACAGGGTTCTGATTTGATTCTGGGAGGTTAAAGTATCCTCTGATTCAATTTGAATTCGGAGATTTGGCCACCAAATTGGGCCAAATCTCCGCCGAATTGAATCAGGGAGCAAAGCTTCCCACAGCCCTAGTGCCTTGTTCTTTTACTCACCATTTTTCTTAAGACCAGACAAGTGAACACTATTTGAGTACTGGCCAAAAACAAGCAACACAAACATGATCTCCCCTGCTCCAAAGAAAAAAAATGGAAACCTATCTTTATTAGATTTTTTTTTAAGGAATCCAAGATCCCAACTTGAAATCAGTCTAATTGCTGAACTAGGACCCTAAAAGCAGCTGAGTAACAGGACTGAATGTTGGATATATAAAGAATTTGGTGCCTAATTTTTAATTATGAAATCAAATGGGATTTTTTTAAACTAAAGCAATCATCTGGAATGAATGAGGTATGTTATTTACTATGGTTTGTACTCTGGCCTAATGCTTATGCAACTTTCTCCAGGCATACAGCTGCAAGGGAGGTCATTTACCCGCAGATCATGCTTAGGTCTATGAATACAGAGATCTTAGTTGCAACATAGCTTGCAATACAGAGGGGACATTATCTGAGTTGTTGAACTTTGTTAATTTGGGACAGTTCAGGCATGATGCAGGGCATAACTCTATTAAACGTCAACAGAGATGAAGTTTTTTAAAGTGGCCCAGAACAGTTTAAAATAAATCCTCTGCTGAGAGTGTAATTTGTGCAGCTATACCTGAGTTAACTAAAATAGGCCTGCTAGGAATATGCCCATGGAAGCAGAGAGCTACAGGTTGCAAAACTGTATGGAAAACGGGTGAACTTCTTGGGTGGTGAGCCTCTGCTGACCTCCGTACTGCTACAGGTAGTAGTACTACCACTGCTAGTTTAAAGCTAGCTTGGGTATGTGACATTACCTAGTCGTAGCAGCGATTTCTGTGTGAACATATCCTTAAAGCATGGATACCTCATTATTACACTGCACCTTGCATCAGTTTTATACATGAGTAGAAATTATACCATGACCTGGTATGGACAGACTTGTAGCTCTCTGGGTAGTTGCATGCAGTAGGCAGTTATAATGGGCAGATCTAGGGTTTAGTAAACGGGGGTGTGGAACACTACTTCTCAGATCATGGTGGGAATTAGGTGCAGTTGGAGCCCCTGGGCCAGTGGGAAAGGGATGGGACAAAGAACAGATGCAGGAAGGGGGCGCCTGCCTCCCACCATCACTGTCCCCAGCTGATCCAGGTGTGTGCGGGAGCCCTAGAGCAGGTCCTTTCACCTCATGAGATCTGATAAGCAGGGAAGGTGATATAGTTGTGCAGAGTGCCAGACCAGGTTGCAGACCAATGTGATGTACTGGAGTCTAGTTTAACTGTTGAATGACCTTAAAAAATCATCATAATTCTGCGTCCCTCATTTCCCTTCCCTCCAGGTAGGAAGAGAAACAAGGGACGTAGAGGTAAAGTAACTTCCCTATTTATTTAGGCTGTAAACTCTTCAGGGTGAGGACTGTTTCCTACAATGTGCATGTCTAAGACATAGTACAATGGAACCCCAATCCTACTTGTTTCTAGGTACTCCCACTATACCATATTAGCAACGCATAACTTGCATTTCTTTATTAGTTTAGCTTTTCTTGTTTCGATATGAAATAGCAAGAAGTGTTGAGCACTGGGCCAACCTAAGCCAAACATTTTTGTTGAAACAGGTTCGCATCAACCTTGAATTCTACTACACTGAAAAGCTAAGTTAAAGTAGTATTTTCATACCACACCTGCCTTGGATGTCTTCTGCCAGGTTTTATTGTTTCCAAATCAATCTTTCTGTCCCAGGAAACATACACCCAATTATAAACATATGCCTACACTGCACACTACTGAGAAGAGAAGCAATAACTAAGCAAGCTCATTTTAAGCTATCTTGATTACCAGGAGTGATCTAGCCATAGCAACATGGAGATCTATGTGGGCTAATTTCCCTGCTGAGAACTCTGGGACCAGTACTCACACTGGTTCATTTAAACCTACCTTGGATGTTTCTACACTGCACTGCAATCTTCAGCACAGACATAACTGGAGTTGGCAAGTAGAAAATTAAAACTAAACACAAACCAAGCACATTGCAAATTAGAGAAATAGGTTATTGCTACCTCTGATTTCTTCTGGTTGCAGCTACAGTACATGATCCTTCAGCAAAAATGTGGGAAAGTTGCCACTGTTTGGTTTACAGTGTTGAGCATGAAGCTGAACATCTGATCAAGTGTGCCAATGCATGCTTCAAAATTCTCATTTGTTCATTTCTTTAATAGGGCAATTTCCAATAGCACCTCAAGGATTTAGGAGCACAAGGATTTAGACAGGACTGAGGCTCTTAAATCCCTTAAGAAAAGGGTCAAACAAATTATTTATAAAAGTATATATCCAGTCCTTGAGAAGCTTGACCTTTACTCTGGGCTTCATCTGAAGAGGGGGGAGGGGACCATGGGGGGGACCCCCACCAGGCCCCATCCCCTGTCTGGTCCCCCAGCCTCCCTGACCCCCACCCACTCTCCCAGCCCTTCCACCCCATGGCTGTCCAGCCCAGCTCCTGGCTCTTTAAAAAAAAGCCTCCAGTCACTGGCTGCTGCCAGGTGGGGCGTGATCCCCACTGCCCCACACTGCATGGGGGGGCTCTGCCATGAGCCCCTGACCCCTGCCCACTCTCCCGGCCCCCAATGGCTGCCCTGCTCACCCCACCTCCCAGATCCTTAAAAACCCCGCACTCACTGGCTGCTGCAATGGCCGCCAGGGCTTCTGGGGACTTGTAGCAGAGCCCCCCATGCAGCACAGGGCAGTGGGGATCACTCTCCCTGCCTGGACGGAGCTAGTGCATCAGGGATTTTTTTTTTTAAAGAAGTGGGAGTCAGGGCCAGGCGGGGCAGCCATGGAGGGGGCTGGGAGAGTGGGCGGGGGCTGGGGGGCTTGTGACAGAGCAGCATGGGACAGTGGGGGATGGCGGGGATCGCCCCTCACCCAGCAGCAGTCAACGAGTGCCAGGCTTTTTTTTTTTTCAAAGAGCTGGGTGGTGCAGCCATTGACGGGGCTGGAAGAACGGGTGGGGGATGGGGCTGATTCAAAGATTCAGCCGATTCAGCAGTGGCTGAATCTCCAAATCAGATTCAGATGAATTGATTCAGGACAGTGATTCAAATCACCAAACTGAATCACTGTCCCCCGAATCAGCCAAACCCAAAGCAAAGACTAGCTGCTACCATGCCTTCCCACAATTTCCCTTGGACTGTACGTCTTCATGCAGGTGGCCCTCAGTGAAAAGGAAGGAGGTACACAATCTCAGCAATTGAACCCTGCATTTTCCTGTTCTATTTTTGCTGTATTTCTCCAGCTTTAGAACAAAGAAAGAATCCAAGAAATCCTCCTTCCATGCTGCTTGTTGGCCAGAAGTTGATATTGTCTTCTAGTAAGACCAGGTGTGATATCAATAATAGCTATGATTTGGGAAAATAATTCCAGAGAGACACATTTTGTTTAGTAACAGGAAAGATATAGACAGGCAAAGAAGTCAACCAAGTGTGTTATGGGTCTCCTTTTGGTTTGCAAGGCTGAGTTCTTTAAGAACATTCACATCGAACTTTGTTGCTGCTAAGGCCTTTCTACTTTTTCCTTCAGAACAGTTCACAGAACAGTATCTCCACTTAGGAGTTATTTACATATTGTTCTAATGCCTGTCAGGGACAGCAGTTCCATACCATGGAGGAAAGAGGGCACACATAGCAGCCATGTTTCCTGCATAGCTGAGAATTCTTGAATGAACTGAGTGAAAGTCATCCCAAGATGCAAACTGATACAGCAGAATTGTGGAGGCAGGTACAAGGGTTTGAATAGGGCTTTGCAGTGGGCATGAAGCGTCAAAGCTACATTAATCTGAGTCATCACTGCATATACCCAAAACCTGTAGCAGGTACATGGACATTTCTGTAGTGTAACCACTAGAAGAGGAAAGACAGCCACAAAGTGACCAGCTTTCCTGAAATTTTGGGGACAGTCATGACTTTTGTGTTTGGATACCAGGGTCACTGTTGAGGTTCTGAAATGGGACTTATCTCTCAAATTTGAAAAATTGGTCCCAGATTGGCACCAGGCAGCATCCTGTTGCATCTGTTGTTGTCCTATGTCTTCTCATGACTGCAGCTACACTGCTTCTGGTTCAGGAAGTAGCCATGGACTTAGCATGGGCAGTATGTGCTCACTACAGACCCTTGTTGTACCAGCTTGCTAGCTAGGATGACTTTTGATTTCAACCTAATAAACCAAGTTGCTCTATAGAATCATATGGTGTTGCCAGTGGGCTACTTAACTCAGCTCTCTCAGAAGAGATAGGTAGCTAACCTGTAGCACTAGAAGTGATGGAGGCTACTTCCGGTTCCAGATGTCTATGCAGGGTTTGAAACTGTATTATGGATTTTCTCCTCAGAAGATCTTTAGGATATACCTAACTGACTCATTACTTTTCTGTTTTGCCAAGCTATGTGACGAAAGCACACAGGAGTCTATGTGAGTTTATTAATTCAGTTGGGCAGTCTTACTTTACTCAATTGAATGAGAAGCTTTTGGGAGTACAAGTGGAATCCAAGCAGCTGAAGAGTGACAGGTCAGGGCCTTTTGGGTGGAAGAAAAGAATACCATCTTCCTAAATTTGTATGTATTAGTTTCCTTATGACTCAGAATAAAGGCATCTATCCAGTCTCTGGCTATATTCTCCTTGTATGAAACATACTGCTCTGAGCAGGCCCTACAGCAGGACATCCCATATGGCCCATAATGTTAATTTTCCCAGGATAAGACAACTCAACTCATCATGACTTATCAAGGCCCTACAAACAAAACTCAATTTTTCTCTCCTGACTGCTTTTCTCAACAGCGGAGAATAAAATTACACAATTATGGCATTATGAGAGCTAATTGCCAGTTATTATACATCCACCTGACTTAGACAATATCATTACCCCCACAAGGGATTACACTGAAACTGAGAACATAACCAGAAAATGGTTTCCAGGTGCTATCTCAATGGAAATCACAACAGCAATAGAGTTTGCAAACACCAGCTGTTCCATAAAATGAAAACCCCCATTTCCAGAGATGTGTTTTCATCTAGATAAATATCCCCTCTGTCCCCTGGTAGCTGAACAGTGCTGAGCTTGTTATATATGCAGCCATAGAAAGAAAGCTTCTGCTCTGTGCCAGCGATATCAAGTGATAAGTAAGCCAAATGTCTGAGCCTGCATTCTACCAATCCAGTGCAAATAACTGTAATGAAAACTTGCATTACACTCCAGCCAGGAAGGGAATTCGTGGAAGAAGACTCTGATGGACAAATGCAACATGTATACTAGGATTTAGAGGTTTTCCTGACATGTAGTTTGATGATTCATTTAAGACAGAATTCTCCTTGCTGGGGCTGGGTGAGGGAAGAACATGTCAGTAGGAACGGATAGCCCATTTCACCTTCAGTCTGAATGCAGAGCCAGGCGACTAGTGCCGGTCAGTCTTGGAATGCAGGATTGCCAACCCCAGCTTTGTGGAATCAATTCACAATATTTTATTTTCAATCATGAGGATAGCTTAAAAACCTGACATAAAAATACTAAGAAGAAATCAAAATGTATTATTTACATTTGGCAAATGCATCTATAATCAGGCTAAAAGTATGAAATTGGATCACACAATCAATAGTAATAACCTTCTATGTTTTGGTTTATGCTGGATTCTGACCTGTAAAGGCTGCCCAGTTTAGAGTGATTTTTTGCCAGAAAACTGGGTTTCCAGCCAAACACTTGTACTTCCCCTCCCCCCAAAAGCATCTGATTTCTGCAGAAAATGTTGACTTGTCCTCCTGCTCTTTTATAGGCCAGGTTCCCCAGTTGGTTTATAATTCCCATAATGCACCACAATGAGGACTTCCCTGGTGTCCTGCCATCTCTCTCCAAGAAAACTCAAGAAAACGAAAATACATCTCCCAGGAGGCAGCCCAGCAACATATCAAAATCAAAATAACTAAGGTTTTGGCTAACATTTTTTTAGTGTTTGAATACTAGCAACAAAGCTGAGGGTTCATTTTTAAAAGCTCTCCCATATTTTGCTTGTGGCAGCACAGTAGGGGGCGCTACCATGCAGAGCCACCTGCCTCACTGTGCCAGGTCCAGAAACTTCAGGTGGGGAATCTCCCTTGGGGAGCCTACAGCTGGCTGTCCCACATCCTGGAGAACACCTGCAAGCCTGGGGTAACGCTGCCCCACCTGGGCACTGGTCTCTGGTAGGGCTGTGTGCAGCCCAGGGCACACAGACCCTGTGAATCTTGGGGGTGCTTTTCCCACAGTAATATTTCTGGGTGCTTCTTTCAGCATGAAGCATCCCAAGATAGCATCAGGTAGAACTGCTGGAAAAGAAAATAACAAACTTTGCTGGCTAAGTTGGGAGCAGAAGGCTTCCCCCACTTCTCTCCATAGTAGCACAGCAAGGCAAGCTGTAACCTAACACTTTTATTGAGAGGGGGAGGGGGGAGAGTAGAAAGAGGAGGGCAGAATACACTTTGAGCAAACAAAAGCAACTTCAGTCTTAAAAAGTCTGGGTATAGTGACCCTTTTAAGACACAACTGGCCTAGACATAATTCGTAACTCCTGGCAAGTTTCCAGGTTTTTACCTACAGAAAAATCACCAGCCAGCAGCCTGGGGTGCTTACTTGAAGTTTGCAAACTGCCAGCTGGAAGAACGAGAGAGCTCTGCCCTCTTCCCAGGAATTTTTTATGGCCAGGTCACCTGATTGACCAGCCTGAACCAGGAAGAAAGCAAGGAAAGAGAGGGATCACCTGGGCTCACCCAAGTGAGGGGCAGAGAGAGGAGGAGGGGATTTCTCCACACTGATCAAATTCTACTATGTGATCTTCTGCTACACACCACAGCCAAGTGAACAGAGTGAACTACCTCCAGTGCAGCATGTAATACTTAGTCCCCACCACTACATACCCCTGTTAGCATGAGCACTGCAGGGTGCGCTCCCAAAACCAGTGGCTGGGGTGTACAGCTAGCTACATGAAAAAGCAAACACGAGGAGGAGTCTTTCCTTCAGTCTGACAACCCCTGTAGACCCTATTCTAGTAGACACTTAGAATAAGAGCTTCAAGGACCTATGTACACTGGGGATGGATGAAACAAAGATTTAGGAACTGAAAAAACTGCCACCTTGAGAAGGGCCATTTTATTCAAGTAGCAAAAGCAAGCAAGCCAGCATGAAGTGCCCCCAAGCCATGAAACAAACTCTTTGAAGGCTTTAATGGCCTTATTGACCCAAGCTGTTTCTCTCAGGCATTCTCTCCAATGCCAGCCTCAGTGCCACTTTAAAAGGCTCATATCAATGGGGTTTGAAAATGGGATTAACTTCAGAATGGCACCCACATTTTGCAGCCTTTGAGGCCAGCTTTTTTCAAAGACCTCCGCCTCTGGTGTAGGCACTAAGTGGTCTGAATTTCAAACCAGAAAGGTGATATACCCTTAAAAAAAATCAGGCACAAATATCATAATAGGAGCCACCACTGCTGCTTTTGTAAGGCTTTTGAAAATTTAGGCAGATCTGAAGCCTTTTCAGATGAGAGAGAAGCCCTAAGATTCCTTGCCATGTTGCAATAGCTGAACAGCCTCTCCTGCTCCCAGGCAAAAAAAAAAAACATTAACCTCAGTGTCCTGGTTTAAATTTGAAATGTTCACTCCAATTCTCTGCCCCAGTTTGAAGTCCTTCTTTGTTTCCTATTCTAAACTCTGTCACTGTTGCAATTTATCCTCAAAGTGGCAGCGGGCTGTTGGTTAGTGAAGTGATTGTTGTTTAAGTAAGTTTTGCTAAAGTGTTTTGTATTCTATTGGGGGGGAAATCAGTATGTTACTGTTCTTATATTATTAGTTTCTCTGCCCTTCAAGGTTGAAAGCCTGGGCACATCAAAAACTCCCACTGACATCAAATGGAGAAAAGGCCACATCAGGTGTTAAAAAAATGCTACAGGGACACAGAGCACGAGTGAGAAAAGGATAAGACTTAACAGGAATCAAAAAAGGCAAAAGGTAAGATTGTGGCCTGTTCATTTATGTTCAATAAAAAGTGGAGTGCTATAAAACAATGTTCAAATTACATTCCGACCCTTGGTGGGGGGGGTCTGCGGCGGTGGCAGCCAGAAGGACCCACTGCTGCCTGAGCTGCTTAGAAAGGCGCGGGGTGGGTTGGGGGCTCTTGTCTCTTATGAGGGGGCTCAGCCCCCCGAATCCCTCCTGTATTTTGAACCCTGGCTATAAAGAGATCCTAAGATGCTGGAAAAGGACTTCCTGGTAGGCCTGTGCGAAGCAGCTAGTATTTGCTTCAGACTCGGCCGATTGGGGGACAGTGATTCGACTTGGTGATTTGAATCACTGTCCTGAATCAATTTGGCCAAATCTGATTCAGAGATTCGGCTGATTTGGCAGCAGCTGAATCGTGCAGGTCCCATCCCTGATCCGCTCTACAAGCCCCGCCCAGCCCCAGCTCCCGGCTCTTTGAAAAAAAAAAGCCCGCATTCATCGGATGCTGCTCGGGGTTGGGGGCATGATCCCCGCTGCCCCCCACTGCTCCACAACAAGTGGTGGGGGGCTTTGCCATGAGCCTCCTAGCCCCCACCCCCACATGGCTGCCCCACTCACCCCAGCTCCTGGCTTTTCAAGAAAAACCCAGACAAAAACCTTGGACCCATCAACTCCTGCCTGGTGAAAAGTGATCTCCACTACCCCCCACTGCCCCATGCCACATGGGGGGCTCTGCCATGAGCCCCCAGAAGCCCCAAGGCTGCTGCAGGAGCTGGTGAGTCCATTTTTGGTTTTTTTTAAAGGTCTGGGAGCTGGGGCAGGTGGGGTTTGGGGGGCTCATGGCAGAGTCCCTCATGCAGCATGGGACAGTGGGGGCAGCAGGGATCATTCCCCCCCACCTGGTAGCACCTAGTGAGTAGGGGCTTTTTTTTAAACAACCTTGGAGCTCGTGGGGGGTGGGCTGGGAGAGCAGGCAAGGGTCCAGGGATGCTTGGGGGGCTGGGGGAGCAGGCAGGGGATGGGGCCTGGCAGGGTTCCCCCCATGGTCCCCTCCCCCCTCCTCCAGCCTCCCTTCCCCCTCCCACTACTTACTGGCATGGAGTCCAGATCTAGCTCCCTGCTGCAGCCACTGGGGACTGCCTGAATCACTGAAGAACTCCAAATCAATTCAGACCTTTTAATTGGTCCCCTGATTTGATTCGGACTCAGAGATTCAGCCACCGAATCCAGCTGAATCTCCTCTGAATCAAATCAGCACCCGAAGCATTGCACAGTCCTACTTCCTGGTGCAAGATTGCCTTCTGAAGACCACACCACAAGCCTTGATATGGGAAAGGAGGGTGGTGTGGGGCCACAGTCTATAGTGCTGCTCAGGTTCTGGAGAACAATCCTTGGAATGCTGATTTGGGGTATGGATGTAGGATACATTTACTTCATAGTAAATTGACTTTATGTGGCAAGGATGCATGAGGTATAGCTCTGCTACATAGCAAATCACTTTACTCCAGGGTAAAGTTATCACTTGAAATATGTATAGTAACTATACCTTGCAAGAAAACCACTATACAGAATATGTTTTGTGTCCACTCTCCTAGTTGGTTTCAGGGGAAGGAGTGGGGGAAAGGGTAGCTATTTGGATACACACAGTTTTCTTACCACCCATTGACCAAGCACTATAACAGCACCTGCTGATGTCAGCCTTCCTGGACAGTTATGTGTTTTCTCCTTACTGAGCACATTTACACGGGACATTTATTGCAGTTGCCTAATTAGCTCCTCAGTAAATGTCATGGTATCTACAAATGTGGCCCTATTAGGCTGCAGGAAACTAATAAACTCCACAACAGTATTACTTGTAAGTACAAATACTATCCTGTTATAGAGTTTTTTCATGTGCAGCAACACACATGCAGACACTGACCTGACTGGCTAGGGTATTAGGGTGCTTCAGTGCCAGGGCGACCTGCTGGTTAGCCCTACACCAGAGTACCCTCATGTCCCAGTCTCATGCATCTGCAACATGTTGAGCTGGGTCAGAGCCATCCCAGGCTAGCAGGCTACCCCAGACTCCCTGCCAGCCAGGGCTGCTCCTACCCAGTTCAGCATGCTGCAGTTCCAGGTGCATATTTAAATAGTATGCCCAGGAGCAATTAATTCAAGTGCAATATAAACCAGAGTTTATTGCTTTGAATTAACTGCACATGTAGACGTGCCCACTAAGGAGTAAAATGACTTAGTAACGAGGCTGAATCACACCATAACTAGCATGTCATTTGTCATAGACAGATTTGTCTACTTTATACTGGAGGCCTCTCCAGCCCTAAGACTGCCTATATTGGGAGGACAGTGAGTTTTTAAAACCATCTTATCCATTGGTCTCCCTGAACTGGAGTTTCTAGAATGCATCTCAGAGACATGGCACAGACTCTAACCCTGTTGGGTGATGTTGGACAAGTTACTGTTTCATTGCCACCATTTGCAAAATGGGAATAATGATTCTGACCTCATTTTTTATAGCACTATGAGACATCCTGATAAAAAATGCCACAAAAGAGTTAACTGGCATCAATATGTACTTCCGACAACCCTTCTGTGATTGTAAATTGGGTCAGAGAGGTTTATTAGTGATGCTGCTTAGAAATAGAAGAAAGCCAGCAAGGACCCAAGTTACATCAGTTCTACCCTATCTCCTTAAAATAGTAGGGACCCAATATGAAATATTCTGAGCTAGTCTTTATTTAACACTGAAGGGGACAGGTACATGGGTTTGGACAGATTTCTCTAGTCATTCTGAACTCAGTTAAGTGGGTCAAAGTTGCAGTCTCAAAGGTATAAATTTAAAGTCAGGGACAGTTGAACAGAGGCCCAGTGTAATTTAGATCAGTTTTATATACCAATGGAAATTCAACCAGGATTGGAAATGGGGAGATGAGCAGCTGTCACTAGATAGGTGGCTATTACTGCACCTTGTAACTAGTAATAGGAAAGGAGTGGGGAAACAAGTAATAGCTTGCTTGCCTTTAACAAATATCTACACTGGGATAGACATGATGGGTGCTTACAGACTTGTGGGCTGGGGTGGGGAGGGGGCGAGAAATAGCAATTTACTTTCAGCTTAGTGCACCCCATGTTGAGTGCACCGTATGTCCAGCAGAGGAATTGCATCAGTTTGACGCAGCTCACCCAGCATCTGCATAGCTTACATACTTCAGCAGGGCTTTTTGGTGCTTTTATCTAATAGCTGATTGAATCAGCTATTAAACAAAAGTACCAGAAAACCCTGCTGAAGTGTGCAAGCTATACAGACACTGGGGAGCTGGGTCACAATGATGTGATTCCTCTTGCAGTAAAGCACTCTTTTTTCCCCATGTCTGTCAGCACCCATGAAGATGCAGAATCTAAACCAGTAAAAATGATACCAGTGTAATTTATCTGAATTCTTTCAAGAAGCCTTCTCCACTAGGTTGGGTTACCTTATGTTTCATCTTCTGTACACTACTTTTTAATACTAGTTTCATGCTGCTTATGCTGGTCTAAACATTGAATCTTTCTCTATGCTCTAAGTCTTCACCATAGCCTTGATAAATTTAATGCAAAACTCATCACTTTGTTTTAGAACTGAAGTACACACCCCTAGCAAATTCAGCAACTCTTCAACCTCTCTTCACAAAGAGATGCTCATGGTCATCTTGCAATTATATGGACTGCTGGTATAATCTCTGTGCTATCATTTGATGACATCTTATGGGGGTTTGGGGTTTTTTTTTGCATCAACCTTTCCATTTTGCTCTTTAAGGCATTAATTAGCCCCCACATTCATTCTTTCCTCACAGAGAATGTACTCAAAACATCCGTGTTAGTCAATCTGTGCTCAAAACAATTACTCTGAACTGAAATATCCCAAGTGCACAGGCATAAGGTGGGGAGGGGTGGAAGGGTACGATGGACAATTGATGAAGCCTGGAAAAGCTCTAGTATTTTCTACTGCAGGCAGTGGTTGCCATCTAGTGGGTGCAGATGTTTAGTACCATCTTCTTATTGCCAGTAGCCCAACCCAATGCTTTTATAGGATGGCAAGTGGACTTGGAATTTCAGAGCATGGAAGAACCTTATTTATTAAAACAAAAATGTTTAGAGAGTTTAGTCTTAGAGCAACTTGTGCCACATGGAAAAAAAATTGAAAAGTAATCAGTTTAGAAACAATTTGGTATGTATAATGTCATCTAGCCTATTTTATATAGCAAGAAAACAGATATTTGTATGAAAACAAGAGGAAAAGTTCTAACCAAACTGGTATCTATAGAGTTACATGCATACCAATGATAGCAGAATTTTTGCTTCATTGGGTCAGAATACAAGGGGGTTGGGAGGGAAAGGGACTTAATGGTGGGGGTCTACTACAGACCACCCAACCAGGGGGAAGAGCTGGACCAGGAATTCTCAGGTCAGCTCACAGAGGCAGTTAAGTCAAGGGACATGGTCATCATGGGTAACCTAAATTATCCGGACATCTGCTGGGAAGAGCAGTCAGCTGGGTCTGACTGCTCACATAGGTTCCTAGCCAAGTTACAGAACCTCCACCTAACCCAGGAGGTGCACAGTCCCACCAGGGAAAATGCATTATTGGAGCTGGTCCTGGCCACAGGTGATGAGCTGGTGAGGGGACTGCAGGTTCTCGACCACCTGGAAGATAGTGATCATCACCTACTGAAATTCACTATCCAGCACAGGGTGTCAAAGGCCTGCAGCAAGGCAGCAGCCCTGGACTTCAAGAGGGTGGATTTCAATGAGGTAAGGGAGACATTGAGGTCCCGATGGGAAGGGGATTTGGGAGTCCAAGAGGAGTGGTCATTCCTGAAAGAGATGATCCTCCAAGCCCAAAGAGTAACAATCCCCACGTGGATCAAAAGGGGCAAGAGTGCTCAAAAGCCCCCCCTGGATCACCAAAAGCATCCAGGAATGTCTCAAAGCCAAAAAGGAGGCATACACCCAATGGAAGGGAGGGGCCATCACCAGGGAGGACTATACCTCCATCGCTCGAGATTGTAGGGGGGCTGTTAGGAAGGCCAAGGCAGAGATGGAACTGAGACCAGCAACTCAGATCAAGGACAACAAGAAGTCCTTTTTTAAATATATAAGGGACAAAAAGAAGGTACCAAGTAACATGGGGCCTCCGCAGGACACACTTGGAAATCTGGTGGTGTCTTTAACAGATTCTTTGCTTCCATTTTTCTGAGCAGGCACAGGGACATCCCCCCCACCGGAATCCCAGATGGACTCAGAGGAGGCACAGCCAGACCCAGGGTCAATGAGGACTTAGTCAGGGAACTTCTGGTGGGACTAGACATGTTCAGCAGGTCCTGATGATCTCCATCCCAGAGTGCTGAGGGAATTGGCAGAGGTCATTGCAGGACTCCTGGCACAGCTTTACGAGCACTCGTGGTGGTCTGGCAAGGTGCTGGAGGACTGGAAAAGGGCCAACGTGGTTCCCATTTTCAAAAAAGGGAGGAAAGAGGACCCAGGAAACTATAGGCCTGTTAGTCTTACCTCGGTCCTGGGAAAGCTCTTTGAAAAAATTATCCAGGAGCACATCTGCAAGGGATCAGCAGGGGAGATTATGCTTGGGGCAATCAACATGGGTTTATTAGAGGCAGATCCTGTCAGACCAACCTGGTTGCCTTCTATGACCAGGTCACACAATTCTTGGATGCAGGTGTCATGGTGGACGTAGTCTTTCTGGACTTTAGGAAGGGCTTCAACACTGTCTCTCAACCTATCCTGATTAAAAAATTAGGCAACTGTGGTGTCGATGCCTACACAACCAGATAAGTCGCAAACTGGCTGGAGGGCCACACTCAGAGAGTTGTGGTGGACAGGTCATTTTTGACCTGGAGGGATGTAGGCAATGGGGTCCCCCAGGGCTTGGTCCTTGGGCCTGCACTGTGCAACATCTTCATCAGCGTCTTGGATGACGGGGTGAAAAGCACCTTGTTCAAATTCGCAGGTGACACTAAGATGTGGGGAGAAGTGGGCACACTAGAGGAGAGGGACAGGCTACAATTAGATCTGGACAGGTTACAGGGGTGGGTGGATGAGAACAGGATGGGTTTCAGTACTGACAAGTGCAAGGTATTGCACCTAGGGAGGCAGAACCAGCAGCATACCTACAGGCTGGGGAACTCCCTTCTTGTCAGCGCAGAGGCAGAAAAGGATCTTGGAGTCAGTATTGATTCCAAGATGAACATGGGCCGACAATGTGGGGACATGGTCAAGAAGGCTAACCACACCTTGTCATGCATCCATAGATGTATCACGAGCAGGTTCAAGGATATGACCCTCCCCCTCTATGCGACATTGATCAGGCCGCAGTTGGAGTACTGTGTCCAGGTCTGGGCGCTGCACTTCAAAAGGGGTGTGGCTAGTATCGAAAGGGTCCAGAGGAGGGCCACTTGCATGATCGGGGGCAGCAGGGCAGGCCCTATGAGGAGACGCTAAGGGACCTGAACCTGTTCAGCCCCCACAAGAGAAGGCTGAGAAGGGACCTGGTGGCCATCTATAAACTGGCCAAGGGGGACCAGCAGGCTATGGGGGAGTCCCTGTTCCCCCAAGCACTACCAGGAGTAACAAGGAATAATGGCTGTACGTTGACTGAAAGTAGATTCAGGCTAGATACCAGGAGGAACTACTTCACAGTCAGGGTGGCTAGGATCTGGAACCAACTTCCAAGGAAAGTAGTGGATGCTTCTATCTTGGGGGTCTTCAGAAGGAGGCTAGATAGACACCTAGCCAGGATCGTTTGACCCAGCATTCTTTCCTGCCCATGGCAGGGGGATGGACGTGATGGTCTGATTAGGTCCCTTCCGACCCTACCAACTATGAAACATATGGTCCTGTTGCTTACTCTCTATCTGATGTCATAATCCATAGTGACTTCACAATCAGTTTTGTGGCAAAGTTAAGTACCTGCTTCAAACCTTACTTCATATCATCTACACATGAATCAGTTTGTGAATACAGCTCCACCAACCAAACCCAGCAGAGATGCGTGTAATAACAAGAGCTCTTTTTTGGTATACAAACAGGGAATCATAGTGTTGGAAGGGAGCCCAGAAGTCATCTAGTCTAATCCCCTGCACAGATGCAGGATTAACCATCCAATTCCATCCCAAACAGATGTTCATCCAGGTTCTTCTTGTATAGCACAAACTAGGTTTCACAAATGTAAAAGCTACTCAGACAGCAAGAACTTTTTGGCTGGCATATCTATGCCCATACTAAGACTTCTGATGACAGCTGTGTCAGAATGAGCTTTCATTACAGATGAACTTTCTATGAAATCAAGGTGTTGCTTTCAAGCCAACATCCCTGTTATAAGAAAAGAAGAAAAAACCTTTCGACAAATGTTTGTGGGGAAACTTAGTTTTGTAACATCAAAACCTAACTGGAATGGAAGAAAAAAAACATCTTTCAATCTCTTTCACCCAGTGACTCACTTTAAATAATTAAAACTGAGTTCATCAGATACTAAATTCTCTATTTACTGATACACTCAACTGATTGACTGATTGAGTCAGGAAAAATGCTTAAAGCCTGAGGCTTCTCCTGCTGTGAAACTTTTGTGTATGTGATGGTGGTAGAAATGGAAAGAAACCAAGAGCCCACCAACCTTAGGGAAGCAGGGAGAGAAATCCACTGTCCATTGTCTCATCACAGTTACCTGATGTATTAGTTAAGGGACATTTTGTTTGCTAGGGGCTTGTGCTAGCATGTAGCAAGATTCCCTTGTTATATTGTGAAAGGTAGCACAGACCCTTAGCTTAAGGTACAGTTGCTCAGTTCTACCTTGGTTTTGCAAGGACACAGTCAACACAGCTCATCTTCCTATCCTGCCTAAAACAGTGGTGAGAAGGTGAACAAACCAAATGTATACTTTGGAGCATTTTGTCCTTTTCTGCTCCCTTTGAGCCACTCTGGTACTGCAAAGTGTAGGCGGGAGAGGAAACCATCTACCAGATCCCTTGATAAAGGACTTTCCTGACAGGGAGAAACAGATGGAGATTCTGTGCACTGCCACCTCCTATGCTGCCTTCTTCTAAGTGGAGATATTGCATCTGGATGGAAAGCACAATGATTTGGCTCTCCTCAGTTGCTACACAGTCCCTAAGGGACCACTACTAGCTGGAAAAAAAGATAGAACAGCTCTCTGGCTCCTCTGGTTTGGGCTGGGGCAAAGAATCATGGAGCCATAACTGGTCACTGGTCCTTAGTTCCTCTTTCCCCTTGAGTGGCTGATTGGAAGTGAGTAATTCTCTCCAGCACACTTTCTGAGGCTGATAAAAGCCATCAAAGCCCTTATACTTATCTTTTGAGAGCTTCCAAAGTTGAAAGAAGACCCCACTGCAGTCTCAAGGACTCCACTGTGCCCAGACCATTTATGAGAGCTGTGCACAGACATAAGACCTTGGTTCTTTGCCACCAGTTTAAGCTGTCTGGGACAAGCTGGGAAAGAGGGCAGGATGCAGCAGTGACACAGTTGTCCCAAGTCAGGAGCCTTCCACAGAATGTATAAATAATACCTATATTCAGCAGCTACAGTACGGAGGAAGGAAGGCTGGAGGTGATCTTTCCAAGGAATGAACAACAAACAGTAGGTGGTGGGGTCTTTACAAAACTGCTACCAAGAAACAAGCCCCGTCTACTTACTCTCACATGCACCAGGTATGCTCTTGTAGGCTCTCCGTCTTAGCATGCTCCTGAGAGCAGCCTGGGGCACTTCCACCACCAGTCTAACAGCAAGAACACAACACAGCAGGAGGTAGAAAAGGAAAAGAAGCATCAGGGTGCAGCTCATGTTGCAGTAGCAGTCTCAGGATCAGTGTGGAGGTGGTGCTGACATGTCTGGGAGGAAATGAATGCAGAATTGAATTTAACTTTGGTACTATAGGTCCATGATAGCTTTAATGATGCACTGCCTCTTGGTCAGGATGGTCTTCTTAGCTCCATCCCACTTCCCTTGTCCAGACAAATAGAACCGGACTGAGGTGCATGGGCCAAACACCACTTCCGGGGCCCGCTTCAGATACATTAGGAGGAGGTTGGGTTTCACACCTGTCAGGGAAGCAAGTTCATCCATGTAGTCGATGTAGTGGACCTGCAGGGCAATGTGCTGGCTGGGAATGTATCTTCAGACCAAGGAAAGAAAAAGCCACATTACCTGGTATTAGTTATATGCTGGCCATTTATTCAGAAAACAGTCTGTGACCATGTTCATATCTGGAACTAACCTACCCCAAACATATCCAGCACTAATTAGGCTCTTCTCTAGCTCCAGTAAAAATAATTTAAACAAACATTCTGCAAATATGGTCTTTTACCTGACTGGGTACACCATGAGTCTGATCCAAAGCTCAGTGAAATTGAGGGATGCCTACCACCACTACCAATGGCTTCAGTATGCTTTAGATCAGACCCTGTATCACAGGAAATCTCACGGCCTGGCTGGCTTTGGCTCTAGTCAATCTTGCTACGTAAAGTACCTCCTGGCCCATCTCCCAGCCCTTTAAAAAAAAAAGCCCCTGTTCACTGGCTGCTGCCGGGGGGGGGGCATCCCCACTTCCCCCCACATCCTGGTGCCCACAAGCCTGGATGGCCGCTGCAGCAGCAGGTAAGTGGGGGCTTTTTTTTTTTTTTTTTAAAGGGCCAGGAGCTGGGTAACGCAGGGCAGCCATGGGGGTCTGGGAGAGCAGGCGGGAGTTGGGGGGCTCGTGGCAGAGCCCCCCATGCAGGGTGGGGCAGTGGGGGGCAGCGGGAATTGCCCCCCCAGCAGCAGCCAGTGAGTGGGGGCATTTTTTTTTTTTTAAAGAGCCGGGAGCTGGGGCCAGGTGGGGCAGCCAAGGGGGAGGGGCACTCAGAGAGGCTGGGGGAGTAGGCAGGGGATGGGACCTGGTCCCCTCCTCCAGCTTCCCCTCCTCCACCCCTTACTTACCATCACGGAGTCTGGGTCCAGCTCCCTGAGGCAGCGAGTGGGGACTGCCCAAATCTCCAAAGCTGTCCAAAACTTCTCTGAATCAATTTGGCCCTTCTAATTGGGCTCTTGATTCGATTTGGATTCAGAGATTTAGCCGTTGAATCTCCTCCAAATCGAATCAGCACTTGAAGCTTCACACAGCCCTAGTTTGCATGGCCAAATATTGCATGTAGTTTAGTTTTCTCCCACAGGTTCAACAGGAATAAAGAAGACATGTTTTAGAGTAGTTTTTTAAAGCAAGTGTATACCACCTCCATGGGGTAGCCATTGTTAAAAACATGAGTCATCAGTCATCCAGTTTCTTGTCCTTGTGCTGAGAAATACCTGCCAGCAGAGCGACAGGAATGTATCAAGGTAATGCTTTTGCTCCTTGTTTTGTGCCCTTACCCTTGTGCTTCCTTGTAGCAGGTTAGTTTCCTTAAAAATGCTAAGTGAGTATCAGAGTCAGATATTTGAATCATGTGAATACAAATGGCAAACAATAGAATCTAATACTGCAGGTCTATGTTATGCAAAAATACCACTGTTTTTTTAAAATTTAATTTGTATCATTGCACAACTCAAGGGTCCATGCTTTTATTTTCTAGGTGTTGTGCAAGAAAATAAAGACCTGTGAGTTCCCAATCTAGATTTAGCACTACTCACAAAAAGTGAATGGAACAAACACATGGAAGGAAGAGAGGAAACAGTTGTTAAGATGAGCTTTTAAAACAAACAAACAAACAAAAAATCACAAATTTGTATTAGTTTCAGCTTGTCACCTGCTCACCCAGCTCATCTTTTTGTCTAAGTGCTAAGAAACCTTAGGAGTTAAACACATTAAACATCTTTAAAAATGTATTAAAAAGTATGAGGAGAAAATCTGATACTCTTTTCTATCTACCCAGTGACTCTCAATTCTAAATCCTTCAGGCATTTTACAAAAAATAGAGAGAGACGAATTATACTGGATGCAAGTGGATCTAAGAAGCCAGTTCCAATCTGTTCTTCCTACTGTTAAAGAGGGGTTGAAAATGATTCAAACTTGTGACCCTTTGGTTAGGACTTTCCAAAATAAACAACTAGGCTTGCATAATTTCCTGTCCCAGTCTGCGGAATCTCAGGGCACACGGGTGACAGTTCTGGGAATCATACAAAATGAAAAAAAAACCTTGCTGGAAGTCTGGAACTCATATTTGTTTAAGGCACTATCCCTCCTTTTCCTTACAGCATCATGAAGGAAAAACCCATTCTGAACACCCTGGGCACATCTACATATCATTAATGTGCCATAAATATATGGCACGTTAAGTTTAGTATCCGTGGGCCTACATGGTGGTCAATGCAAACCAAAATGGCATCACAGATGGCAGATTCATGCTTCCTGAAACTCTGTAACAACATCCCACTGGTCAGTGATGGAGAAATCAGATAATTTCTTTCACAGAGCATCTTTGTCTAGAAGAAAAGCAGACACAGCATTTTATTTACTTTAGTTGGTTTATCAAATAACACTGAAAGGTGTGGTATGACAATGTCAATATCTAGATCTATTCATGTTGGGGACCTGTACTCCAAACTTTTCTTCTCTTGCCACAGTAGCATCATGCTGTTCTTGTCAAGTCACAAGGTCAGTGGCACTGGGGTCATCTTGATGCAACAAAAAAGTTGTATAGGAAAAATGACAAAGTGGGAACCAGAGGGATGAAGAGAGGCCACAGGGAGAATGTTGTACAGGTACTAACGTATCTGGTTATGATCCTGAAATACAGGGCTTTATAATAAGTACAGATTGGGTCTATGTGAGACCAAAGCTGTGTGTGTCTGGAGAAGGAAGGGGGAAAAGAAAAGTAGAACTGAAAGGCAAAACAGTCATGAGATGGCTTGTACTTTAGTGAATGACAAGAGCTGTCAGCAATAGCATTTCACTTAATTTCCACAAGCATATATGCTCCACAGAGATGTCAGTTCTTACTTGGAAGCATATGCACTTGAGGAAGTGCTCAGCGTACTTTCAGAATATTCCATGACTTTGCTGCTGCACGTGTACTTGGGAAAATCTTCTGGAATGGGAAAGTCACTGTAACTCATCATTTCCTTGCAGGTATTAATGGTCAGAGATTTATAAATGCTGGCTTTCCCATCAATCTTATGTTCCTGTTGGAAACAACCAGTTCAGAACAGGTTTTTCCATGTAGTAGCACTGCAGCTAATCATAAAAAGTTCATAAACCACAGCTTTGGGAGAAATAAAGTATCCAAAGGCTTGGAGACTGATTAAAGCTCACAGTTCTAAAAAAAAAAAAAAGAGGTTAAAAATCTTATGAAGACAGAGGTCATGACATTTCACCTCTTCCAATTTCAGCCTCAGCCAGAACCAAGAAAGAAAGAAGCAGTACAAAAAATAAAAAGGAATAAGGAAGTTAACCATGGGAGAGGCAAGCATTCTTAGGGAGACATCTTTTATTGGTCCAACAATATAGTTTGGATAAAAGTTAAACAAGCTTTTGGAGTAGGTTAGGTGAAGAAGACGGTTTCTCAGTTTTTCCATAGTTCTCTTACATAGTTATGTTGCATATATGAAGTTGTATCCCAAAAGGATGCGCCCTCTCTTCTTCTTAAGCCTGTGCAAGAAACAGCATCATCAAGATGACTCAGCATTTTACATACTTGGTCCAATAAAAGGCATCACCCTAAGAAATTCTTGCCACTTGCATAATTTCTGAATTACAGTTACAACATCACTCTTACTCTACTGAAAATAACCACTGAACCTTTCTGAATGTGTATGACTCCAGCGTGATTTGCATAAAATTTTAAGGGATGGGAGTTTTGTATCACTGGAAACAGTTTGCTTTCACTACAAATAATGCCATTACCAAGAACTGAAACATTGAGAAATTAGTCAGGATTAGACACTCCACATTTTTTGGAGGAGGAAGAGGAGGAATCTGAAAATTACTTTATTATCTGGATTTTTTAACCATATGTATACAACTGTTATGGATTCTATAAACTTATTCTAGGCAGCAAAACGTGAAGAGGCATTTTTCCAAGGGAGGCTACCATTTTGCTGGTTATTTTGGAGAAAGGATGGTCTATTTGCACAGGAGGAGCTGGAACATTTGAAACCTCTTTGCTTAGTTTAGTGTGTGTGATGCGAGACTCAGAAGGAAAACCCTGCTCACCTGGAACTGCAGATCCCAGGACGTCATTCTCCCACTGTACTCGGCCTTGGTGAGGCCACAGCTGGAGGTTTGGGCTCCACAATTCAAAAAGGATGTGGAGAAGCTTGAGAGGGTGCAGAGGAGAGCCACATGTGTGATCAGAGGTTAGGAAAACAGACCTTATGATGAAAGGCTGAGAGCAATGGGGCTATTCAGCCCGGAAAAGCACAGGCTCAGGGGTGATCTAGTGGCCACCTATAAATTTATCAGGGGTGCTCATCAGGATCTGGGGAAACGTCTGTTCACCAGAGCCCCGCAAGGGATGCCAAGATCGAACAGTCACAAACTCCACTGTGACCGATTCAGGCTGGACATAAGAAAGAACTTCTTGACTGTCCGAGCCCCCAAGGTTTGGAATAGACTGCTCCCAGAGGCAGTTCAAGCACCCACTTTGAACACCTTCAAGACACATTTGGATGCTTATCTTGCTGGGATCCATGATCCCTGCTGACTTCCTGCCCCTGGGGCAGGGGCCTGGACTCGATGATCCTCCGGGGTCCCTTCCAGCCCAAATGTCTATGAAATACATGAAATATATGAAATCCTCCAGTGTGTTCCCTCCCCTCAAAATAGGTTGGCTGAAGCCTTTCCTCTAAAAGGCATGGAATAGCTGTTAAAACCATTAGCACCTGCTCCAGTAACAACAACTCATTGCCATGGCCTCCTATATGAGGGATAGGAAGAGCAGAGTTAACCCAATAGTTACTTAGAGTCAACAGCAAACTCATTCCTGTTAGATTTTATTTTACTGAGGTTATTTCAGGATATACAAAGAAAATACTGTCCAACTGCAGCATCCGCTATGGAATAGCGAGGGAATCCTTGAATTCTGACCCCATAAGTGACTAACACAAAAGAGGTGATGGGGAAATTCAGGGTCTGGCCAGTACCAACTACATATGACCTAGGCAAGCCTTAAAGTTCACAGGCCAACCTCAACTCCCTTGTGGCAAATTAACTGCCAATCTTCCCTTCAGGCAGGAAAGCAGGGGGAACGCACAGCCTGAACCTCCCCTTCAGCCACTGAAGTTCCCCCAACATCAAGACAGATCCTGAATACTTCACATTACATACTCACCATCCTTACCCAGTCCTCATACAAACTCACCAACAGAGGCCTCATTACAGGTAGTTATTAAGGCTGTGCGAAATTTTACCGTCAGTTTTGTTTTCGACCCATGCTGTTTCGACCCATTTCAAGGTTGAAACATTAAAATCAAAATGTAACGCATATAGTCGAAACAGGCTTGAAACAAAATGAGGCAAGACGAAGCATTTCGCTGTTTCGATGCTGTTTCTGGTCCTACCCCAGCCCCACTCCCTCCCCCCACTGCAGGTAGGACTGTAGGAAAGTTAAATGGGTGTTTCATTTCAAAGCTGTTTCAAAGTGGTTCAAGCCTGAAACAGTGAAATTGAAACAAAATGAAGAGCTTTGAAACAAAATGAGGGCACAAAGTTTTGAAAGGTTTTGAGTTTCGGAGTTGGGCTTGCTTGCAGCTAAACAGAAACTAAGGAGAGGGAGGGGAAGAGGGAGGAAGGACTGCTGCAATATTGACATCTAGCTCCCAGTTTGATTCCCCAGCTCTCTGATCACTTCCCCCAGCTTTTTTAATATTTCCCCAGCTCTTCCCATGGTGCATGGGCCCCTGATCTGCACACAGGGTTTCAGCAGGCTGCCACTCCAGGCTGGGGCCAGTGCCAGCACCTGAGTGTCCGGCGCAGCCTGTGCCGAGCACCAGGAAGAACCTAGTGCTGGCGCTGGCCCCAGCTGAGGCTGTGGGGCTGTGCCAGACTCCTCCCAGGGGTGCAGGCCTCTGGATTTGCATGTGGAATGACAGCATGATGCTGCTGCTGGCTGGGGCCAGCACCAGCACCAGCCTGGTGCAGCCCGCGCTGAGTATTGGGAAGAACCCAGTGCTGGTGCTGGCCCCAGCCAGCAGCCTGCTATTATCCCGCATGCAGATCTGGGGGCTGCACCCCCCAGAAGGGCTGTGGGGCTGTGCCAGACTCCGCTTGGGGGTGCGGCAAGTGATATGTTTTGCTTTGAACAGTTTGAGGTAAAATTTCCCAGAAACCCCTGCACCTCTCACTGAACCTTGTCAGGCTTCATGCCCTCATAAGGGGCTATCATCCCTGCAGGTTTCATCTAAAGCAGGCAAGAAATGACAAAGTTATAGGCATTTTCTTGATTCCCCATTATAGCCTATGGGTGAAACGTCGAAATGTGTTGAAACAGCAAAACAGTTTCAATGAAACAAAATAGACCAGTGTTTTGAAACACTGTCCCTTTGAAATGGCAAAATGGAAGTCAAAACAAAACGGTGCTGTTTCGCACAGCCCTAACTGCAGGGGCCTTGATCTGCCCCTCCCCTTTTCCCCACAACAGACTTACCAGCTGGACACCGCTCTCCGTGCTGCCCAGCTACATATCAGAATCAGATCAGTATTGGTCAATATAGTTCATTAAAAATTGGTCATAGGAATCAGCCCACAAATTCTGTATTGGTGCACCATTAATATATACTTACACATGCATACATACACACACATTTTTTATATATATATATACACATACACACACACACACACACTACACCCCCCCGTAAGTACACAAATTGTAAGAAACATTCTCCAGTCATAGTACAAAAGTACAAATCAAAACACTACATGATACAAATGAGCATAGCTACATTATGCTTCTTGGAGCTAGGTCAATTTTTCACTAGTGAGGATTTGGCCTAGTTCATCTAGGGGGCCAAGTTAACTGAAGTTGTACTGGTGCAACTAGCAGCAGAATTTTTTCCATATTTCCATTATAAATGAGAGAGTCCTCAGATGAGATTGTAATTGGTCCTTATGGGTTCTGCTTTCTATTTATATTATTTGCATGAACTTGGAAGCACCCACTACACTTTTTAGGAAAAGAAATCAACTGATGCCTTGCAGTCCCTCTCCCTCTCACCAAAGATCTGTCACCTACCCTGGGACGGACCTTAGCATTTGTCTTCCAGTAAGCCACAAATCCAGCTTCACCAAACTGCCCCTTGGGCTTCTCAGCAAACAGCACAAAGACACTGAAAAACTGGGATCTTTTTGAACAAGTCTCTCTTTTCTCGGTTGTGCAGATACACTTGAGTTAGCTTTATATGAGCTGGTGTATGTGCTGATAGCAGTATAGCTGTGGTAGCATAAAGCTTTACTTGGGCTGCAGAAATTTGCCCTTTTGGAATACAAGTAAATAGCATTGTCCTATGGTGGCTGCCACACACTGCTGCAGCTATACTGTTTGCAGTCCCCAGGCTAGGTATTTTAAAGAAAGAAAAATATCCTCTGTGTGCCCTTAAGTGTTCCTGTGGCTCTTCTCAAATTTTTCCTATCCAAGGTGCTGAAAGCTATTCATACACCTCCCCCCATTATGTTATTCTTACTGACAACTGGTATTAATTTAGTTTAAAAAGTGGATTTGTTCCAGCAAAGAAGATGCCTGCAGGCTGTAAATGTTTGTTTCTGGACTGAACTATTCTTACCCAAACATTCAGGACTCCCTATGCAACCTCAGTAGCTCACTACCTGAGCTGAGCCTGCTTATATAGTTTGAAAATGGATATGGGTTATGTCTACACTGGTGTTTAGGGTCAACATTGAAACTGTCCTTACACAGGCTGAACCATTTGAATTATCTTAATCTATAGTTACACCCACACCAAATCAATCCCTTAACTATCAACTGGTCATTGTAGTCATACAGAGATGATACCAATCTTTTGCTCACCTGTTCACCCATTACCTTCCAAGAGAGCAGTGTTACGACTTCCTCTTCTGCCCTTAGCCAAAACTCGGTTGGGACCCACAGAAGCAAAACTTTTAATCAATAACTAGGAAAGTCAAATCTATAAATAAAAGTTCCAACAACCTTAAAAATCAAGGAGTGACTCATTTGAAAAATGAAATAATAAAAAGAAAAATCTTATATCTGCAAATGTTTTTGAAGCTCCAAAGTTAATTCTCTTTCAGAGATGGCTTCACAACAATTTCATATTTCCTTTTTAAAAAGGAATATATGAAACATTTGTAAAAATCATAAACTCTACTTTAATTCATGGAACACTTTATAACATGTTCTTGAAATGATTAGCATTATTCTGACGACCATTTCAATGTGTTCAATATAATTTTAAATAAAAGAAAAGAACATATTTTACAGAAAGCAATAAAAAAGTAATTTCAGTGTGAAGTTTATACTATTTTCTTTTTCCAGCATAATTTAGTCAAAAAAATAAAAGTGATACTGGCTTTAGTTAGCAAGTTGGCAACCTTTAGAAGATGGCTAATGCTAAACTAAAAAAATACAGTATGTCAGATTATCACCATAATCCAGACAGAAAAACCCAAAATTACTTAAATGCAAGCTAAGAGAGGATCCTAGTGCATGCTGGAACCTCACTGGGACTTCATCTGAGAACTAGGGTCTTGTCAGGATGCTTTGGTTTAGTCAAAGGAGAAACTAGTGTCCAAGGAACTGCAAGTGGAACCCTAGGTAGCAGCACTTGTGAGATCCTAAAATAACACCTCATCAACTCATTTAACCATGATAAGCCTCACAAGCTAGGAGAATTTCAGGATCTGAAGGTCCATGGCACGACCATTCGTTTCCAGATAGAAACCAGTGGATCCAAACTATTTAAGTAGTCATGTATCAATGTATCAGTAGCACAGGAGCAAAAGGATCAAGGACTGTGTCACTGATTATACCTGGCAAAGACAATTGAAGAAAAGGTGACAGGAAGAGAAGAGTGATTTGAAGATCTTACTTCCCATACAAAATTAATCACTAGTAAACATTTGCCCTGGTTCCTAAATTACTCCATGACCTTGAAATCCTTTACAACTTCCTTGGTGCTACTGAGTGCTAACTAACAACAATGGCCAGAAAATTCTGGCTGCATTCTCCAAAAAATATCTGCAGCTGGCCAGAAAACTGCACTCCATCCTACCAAACACAGCAATGAAAATTCAGATTCATTTGCTTGTCCATTCATTCACATGCTCCAGCTTGACTGTGGTACACAGGGGAAGATTTCTGCCAGAAGAGGGCTCCTTAGTCTAACAAATACAGTTTAACAGTGCCTGGAAACTGAAGCCAAGCAAATCCGTGCTGGAAAGAAGGAGCAAATTAACTACTGGGACAGCCGACCTCAGGGTCTGATGATTTTTCCATCACTTGGGATGTACAAATCATAACTCATTTTTTTCCTCACAGACATAATCCAGCTGACCCCAAAGATGTGGGCTTGTGCTGGAATCATGTAGTATAATTCTCTGGCATGTGTTGTACAGGAGGACAGACTGGATGATCATAATGACCACTTTTAAGAAATTCTGAGTGTAGCCATATACCTGTGAAAAACCCCAGATGCTAGAAAATGAAACAGACTAACTGCCCAGAACTTTTGAAACTGTCTTCCAACCTTTAGTGATGTAGAATGTCACATAACAGCATTTGTTTTTAGTAAAGTGCTGAAACTGTTGATGAATAGGAAAACTTTTAAGTGGAAGGGAGAGAACACTGTCAGGAGGTATACCTAAATGCAGGGATCAGCAACCTCCAGCCTTCAGGCTGGATTGGGTCTATGAAGAGTCTGGACCCAGCTGACTGCGGATGGGGAAAAACCAGCAGCACTTGTTGCCACGGCCCTAGAAGTGGCACCCCCATACTCCTTGTGTCCACTGTCCAATCTGGCATATTTCTGTGTCATGCTCCACAGTACTGATGCCTCAATTCTACCTGTTCTCTTCAACCCTGCCTCACAGCTGAACTTGTTCTTCCCATGGCCCTGCTGAAACTGTGACATGTAAATACAGACTGCAAGAGGAAGGGTCCATGAGACAGTGAGAGTGCAGAATATGCATAGGTGGAAGAAGGTGTGAGCTAACCAGGATCAGCCCCCACAAAAACAGGGGGAAGCAAGTATGGCCAGAGGGCAGCCTGGCCACAGGCTGCTGCAACAGGGGGGAAGAGTGTGCACACTCTGATACCCTGTGCAGCCAGGATCACAGCCATCTCAGCAGGCAGGTAAGTTTCTTTCTTTACCTGGGCTTGAGGGGGGAGGGGGACCATCAAGACCCCCACAGTGCAGGAGGTGGTGGGGCGGGGGCAGGCATGAATCTTCAAAAGTGCTGCGCCATGGCACCATGCAAGTCCCATTGCCTCAGCGAGGCACATGGCACCATGCTGCACTGGTTTCAAAGCAGCAGTAGCAAGGCATGGAGGCTGGGAGCCAGCTGAGCCCAGCTCGCAGTTGCAACCTGCCCTTGGCCTGTGCAAAGATCGGGGGGGCACATGCCCCCCACCCCTGGTTCCCAGCAACACACTGCGCCTTTGAAGGAACTGCTGGGCTCTGATCATCGGTGAATAGGGTACCAGCTAGGTCAGGTTGTTGGGCAGTCAGAGCCCAGAATCCACGGGTGTGGCATGGGGGAGCTGAGGGGGGAACATACCCCGCCCCAGCTCCCACAGTGGTGGGGGCAGCCCGCCCATGCCCCTGGAGGAGCCACTGGGCTCCAATTATCCCACAAGCCGACCCAGCCTGAGTGCAGCCTGGTGTAGCCCCAGCCCCATTCCCCCCCACAGCCCTTTCCCCTCCCCCCGCCCCTTCCCCTGCAGACTTTGGGGGGGGGGGGGCACATGCACATGCACTCAGTCCCCCAACAAAAAAATTCTCTCCCTCTTCCATGAGAGTATGCTAGGGCAGCAGCAGGAGACTGGCAGCCTGCAGTGGCAACTGAGTTGGTTGCAAGTGGTGGTTCACCATTTGTGGAGGTTTCCTAAAGTACTGGACTCAGCACCACAGGAGACAAGAAAAGCTATGAAAAGCAACACTTTCAGAACTAAATAAATACTCGTTTCTTTATCTTTCCTTCAATTTTACACATACAGGTTAGCAAGCAATTGCAAAACTAATCAAATTATTTTTCTTGTACACTTGATGTAGTAATTTTTTAAAATACTTGTAAAATACTCACCGAGACAGTGGAGGCAAGGGAGCTGTTTTATTAGTTACAGGAGAGGGGGAAATTACCCCCCAAAAAGTCTTTTTTATTTTCTTCTCATTAAAAGTTTGAAAGCAGCATTAATATCTAGTGTGTAGATTAAGGAGAGAGGAAAAGAAAAATCAAGACATTTCTTGCCCTGTCATGGATTGAATGCATGACATTGACCAAGTCCTTTAAAATCTCCCCTTCCCAATTTGGTAGCTAAAATTAGACATCTAAATTCATAAGAACACACCAAATTAAGGGGATTGTAATCCAAAAGGGCTGGAAACTTCTAATTCTAGCTATTGTCTGTGATAATAGAGTATACTTAATGCTTATGAAAAATCAAGTCACTTATTCTGATGTTGATGTATACATTTATACTTTTTAGTGAAATGTAACGAAAGTTTCATCCTATCCTTCAGTTTCTTCATCTGAGAATGGTGATAAAACTTACTTTAACTTCTCAGGTGATATAGGGATTGATTAGTTAAAGACTATAGCAGCTTTCTGCTGAGGAGCCAAGGCTACTAGGCTTTCTTAGCCCTGGATCAGGCTGCCTTTGAGTCATGGACTCTGGAACTCTAGGTCCCCCAGTAGCCACGTAGGCAGGATCCCATCAGTCTTTCACATACCAGACATTTGCTCAAAATAATTACGTTTTTTTAATCAATCAGTATTTTCCAATAAAATCTGTTTTCTCAGAAAATTTCTGTCCAGGTCACTATTTGATTCAAGTTACGCTGGTGTGTTGCGTACATCTGACATGAACATTGCTGCAGAGTGATGGATCTCTGCTTCCTAGAAGTGTAAGGAGTTGACTGAAAACAAATGTCAATGCTCTTCCAATGAGAAGTTCTTGTTTGAATTAAAGTGTCAGTTCATTTCATCACTTGTTTACCTCTCAGCAAGGCTTCATTACTCTGAAGTATTCTCAGGGTTTACACATATGTACCGAATTTAGCTTGTAGCTTTTTTTTTCTTTTGGACTATTAAATGTTTATTTAACATATGGGCCAGATAGGGTTCTCCCCTATATAGCTACAATAGGTACTACTGAAATGAGGACCTCAACACAGTCGCATGAAAAAAGTTGATACAGCATAGCTTTCTTTACAAGTCTAAGCAAAAGAGCATAATTATGATCTAACACCGGAGAAGAAAACAATACAACATGACCATCATTTCTATATATTTGAACAATTGTTTAGGGGAAGGGGATCTGAAGCAGGAGGGATAAAAACTTAGGAACATTCTAATGTTCCATTTCCCCCAACTTTTGGCTCTTAAGAATGCCATTCATATATCCTCAGTGCTGATTTTTATGGCTGTGTAAGCTTTGTCTATTTTAGAACTTCTTTGCCGCACAAAGGGCGCATCTACAGGAGATGCTGTACTGCACAATAGACTAAGCTAGTAAGGCATCACCATATGCAGCAGATACTGAACAGTAAATTAGGTGAATGTGCAGTTTTCTACCACCTGAAAATACATGTAGTAGATTAACTGCACTTTAGCTATTGTGCAGTAGTACACATGTAGACAGCTGACCAGGAGCAAATAGCTCCCAGTCAGCCCAGGCAGCAAGGGGCAGGGGAACTGCCCCCCTTCCAAATCAGCTGTTTCCCAGCCCAAGGGACAGTTTCCTGCATGGGATTAGTAAGCAGCTGCTTGGAGGAGGAGACAATGTCCCTGCCCTGTGCCCTGATCTGCCAACTGAGGCATGGGGCTGGGAGGTAGCTTTCCTAGAGGCAGGACAGCTCCCCTCACCCTGTGGAGCCCAGGCCTGACCCCAGTGCCACCTGCCAGCCTGTGGCTGGCACCAGGGGGAGCCTGAAACTCCCCCTGACTGCTGTAGGAGGGAAGAGTAGGGCAGGAGTAGCCCTGCACTGAACTGCTCCCATCAGTAAATTTGCTTCCAATGGGTGCACATGGACATTAGGCCTGTGCCAAGTGGCTAGTATTCGCTTTGGATTCAGCCAATTTGGGGGACAGTAATTCGATTTGATGATTCAAATCACTGTCCCAAATCGATTCAGTCAAATCTGATTTGGAGATTCAGCTGCTGCTGAATCTCTGCGTCTCCATATCACCAGGCCAGGCCCATCCCCTACCTGCTCTCCCAGCCCAGCAATGGCTGCCCCGCCTGTTCTAGCTCCCAGCACTTGTAAAAAAGAGCCCCGGATCACTGGGTGCTTCTGGGTGGGGAGCAATCCCCACTGCCCCCCAATGCCCCACGCTGCATGAGGGTCTCTGCATGAGCTCCCTGACCCCCCTATTGTCCTAGCCCCCCCCATGGCTGCCTCGCCCACCCCAGCTCCAGCCCTTTAAGAAATAAACCCAAGAAAAACCCTGGGACTCACTGTTCCTGCCAGGTGGGGGATGATCCCTGCGGCCCCCAACTGCCCAGCCCTCCCCCCCGCCAAAGCCCCAAGACTGCTGCAGGAGTGGTGAGTCCTGGGATTTTTCTCATTTTTTTTTTTTCCCTTAAAGGGCCAGAGCTGGCTTGGATGGGGCTCCCATTGGGAGGCTGGGGGAGTGAGGGGAGGCTTGGAGGACTTCTGTGGAGCACCCCCATGCAGTATGGGGCAGTGGGGGGCAGCGCAGATTGCCTCCCCCCCACCCAGCGGCATCCAGTCATCACTGAGGCTTTTCTTTAAAATGCCAGGAGCTGGTGCTAGCAGGGGATTGGGGCAGGCAAGGGTTCCCCCATTGTCCCCTTCCCCCACCTCTACGCTATTTACTTGAATACGAGAAAGCCCTGAATATAAGATGATTTCCACAATAATTAGATTATATATTTTTCTGGGTATAGAATATAATTATTGGAGGTTGTGCCTTGAATTTGTCCGCCTCCCACTGCTACAGCAGGGAAAATAAATTTGGAGGGTCAGGTCTGTTGACAGACGTGCTGGGGAGCCCCCTGTGCTCCGTGGAATGCTCCATCCGCCCCAGTACTGCAGTGATCATGAGCCCCTGATACCTAGAGGTATATAGAAAAAACATTTAAAACTGTCTCTATGTCTGAATCGCTGAATCTCTCCAGATCAATTCAGAGGGTTCCAAATCAACTCAGAGAGATTGAATCAGAGGACCCTTTAATCTGGATTCAGAGATTCAGCCACCGAATCAGGCCAAATCTCCACCAAATCAAATCAGGGACTGAAGCTTCATACAGCCCTATTGATTACCCCATGAATTTTCCATAGTTGATAGATCCTTAATTTTCTACAATGCTGATTGACAACCTTGTTAAACTCTAATCATTTTAAAAGAAACCTGTGTTCCAAATTAACCTAAAATAAATCTTATTAACTTGATAGATTTACTGAATATTTCCCCCCTTCTTCGAAAATGAAGAAATATAACTTAATCTGAATATTTACAATTTCCCAGGGCAATGCATATGAATGCATAACTCACTTTTTTTTTTTTTAATCTACACATTCCCCTTTCTGGAACAACAGAGAGGTTTCTATTGCTGAATTTCACTCTGGTTTAATTTTTCCACCCCGCATTCCATGCACCTACTGTTTGAGTCACCACTACAACTTGTGCGTTTTCCCCACGACAGTGATTAGAGGGAACACTCTAGGAAAGAAAACATTGATCATTCAGATTACTTTCCTGGACAAATATTCCTTTTGAAGGACATAGGTTTATATCCAATTGAATATATTTTACAATATAAATAATCTGTTTGTCTCTCATTCCAAGAGAATACCCACTCTTCACATTTTCCTAACACATAAAGCAGTAGCATATACACAATTATTATAGTCTGATTACCTCATATGAGAGGTTAAACATCATTCTATATATTGGTTATTAATTTTTCCTCTAATCCTTACATGGAGATTTATTAGCACAAGTTCAGATTGCTACATAACTAACACTGCCAGCTCTAAAAATGATTTTACAGCGGATGATACCTAGAGCTGGTGACTCGTACAGGGATACCTCTATAGGAAAAATGCACACAGTAAAGCCTTGTATAAACATTATTTAAACAGTTAAGAGCTACTACTGGTTTGGATGGTAAAAATATTTTGTCTCCAGTCCGCAAGAAGCTGGTCTGCCATGCAGCTGTGATTGAGTCTAGAGCTGGCATTTCCTTTCATTTATTTTTCTCTCTTTACTTCCTCTTTTGGGATTTTACATGCAAGTGTGCAGTGGTCAGAGGAGGACGTCATGTCCTCCTGGGGTTTGAACCAAGACAAAACTAACCGGTAATTATCTAGTTGTAAGGGAACGAAAATACAGCCTGTTATTTAAATTATCTAGTATCAGAAGTAAAAGAAAAAGAGTTGTGTGGTGGGGCCCAACACCTACCCTGAGCCAAGTAGCTCATCTGGGCTGCAGAGCAGGAATTTATTAAATAATAGGGAAGGAAATAGACATGGGCATAGAGAACTTCTATGGGCCTACATGAATCTGGACCTTGATTGCTTCTTTCCCAGACCTACTGAAGGTCTGGGAAAGCCTTTAAAAACCCCAGTGTTTGTCTCTTTTTCAAAGGCATGAAGATGTGGACAAGTGCCTGGAGCAACTTCCACACTCAGAGGCAGCAGCAACTTCTGGTTGCCCTGCTTTCACCAGGGTGAATATGCAGCTACAGTAACAGCCTTTTTTTTGTCCAAACCCTCCTACCCACCCACCACATTGGCACCTAAAACAGCTGCCCCAGTTGTCCTCCCCAGCTATACCATATTCCTTTCTCTCCCAATTATACAAGTTAGTCCAATAAAAGACATTGCTTCACCTCATAATTCTTCCCTCTCATATCCCTGGATCATCATAGCTATCCCAACCACCACTACTAGAATCATAGGAAAATGATTGGAAGGGACCTCAGGAGGTCATCTAGGCCAACCCCGTGATCAAAGCAGGCGCATCCCCAACTAGATCATCCCAGCCAAGGCTTTGTCTACCCAGGTCTTAAAAATCTCCAAGGATGGAGATTCCACCACTTCTCTAGATAACTCGTTCCAATGTTTTAATAAACTCCTTGTGAGAGTTTTTCCTAGACGTGGAAAGTTTTTTAGACATGGATTCATTGAGGACGTGCTCCATGTTTTTTTTCCAGTGTGTGAGGGGACCAAGACCCCAAGGGGCCAGGGTCGGGCGGGGAACCCCAGAGTTCCGCCCGACTTCCAGGGCCCGACCCGGAAGTTTGGCCGGGGGCTTAACGTTTCCCGGAACTCGGACCGGGCCGGACCGGGACCGGCCCGGGAGAATAAAAGGAGCCCACCTACCCCAAGCAGGGAAGGACGGAGGCTCCAGCTGGAGCCTGCCTCGGGAGCTGCGGAGCCGGGAGTCGCAGAGCCGGGAGCCACACGGACGGAGCTGGCGGTGGCGGCGCAGGGAGCTGCAGAGCCAGGAGCCGCGAAGCCGGGAGCGGTGGAGCCGGGAGCCACGCGGCAGGAGCCGGCAGCAGCGAAGCCAGGAGCCGCAGAGCCGGGAGCTGTGGAGCCAGGAGCCACGCGGCAGGAGCCGGCGGCAGCGAAGCCGGGAGCCGCGAAGCCGGGAGCCACGCAGCAGGAACCGGTGGCGGCGGCACGGGGAGCTGCGGAGCCCAGGACCGCACCGCAGGAGCCCGCGGGGCCAGGAGCTGTGGGGCCCGAGGCAGTAGCGACTCTCGACGACCCAACGGTAACAAGGGGGCCGGCGGCCGCCGCGCCTGAGGAGACCGGGGCGAGAGGTTCGGACGGAGGGACCCTTCTCCGGCGGCTGCGGGCCATTTGGCCGCAGAAGAAGACCCGCAGGCAGGGAGGTAAGCCTCGTAACCCCCCCCCGGGTCTTGAGAGACAATCCATAGGGGTAAGGACACCCCAGACCTAGAGGAGCTAGCTGCACCTGGGTAGACTAGGTGCGGTGAGGACTCCTGGTGAGGGTCCGGCAGTGTGAGGGCGCCCCCCCCACTGCAGGACTAGGACACGGACAAGGGAGCCCCTGACAGAGGCTAATCCCGGAGGACCGGGCGAGGGTGTAGGGGAGGAGGAGCCCTCAGGACCCCTGGACCTTGGAGACGAGGTACCCCATCCGGACCGCCAACTTCCCCGCACGGGTGAACCCCCATATTCCATCAAGTCGTGGCAGGCGAGATCGGCGGAAGCAGAAACGGCCCGTCACATACCCCCTCCTCTCCAGGGGCCGTCCGGGGATAGGGGGACTCACGGTAGGTGACGCACCCCATCCCCTCACACAGTGACTGAGGTGAGGCTGACCAGTCTGTAGTTCCCTGGATCCTCCTTCTTCCCTTTCTTAAAGATGGACACAATATTTGCCCTTTTCCAATTGTCCAGTATCTCTCTCAATCACTACAAATTTTCAAAGATAATAGCCAGCAGCTCTGCAATCACATCATCCAACTCTCTCAGCATCCTTGGACTTGTACATGCTCAGTTTTCTAGATAGTCCTTAGCCTGTTCTTTTGATGCCATCAGCTGCTCACCTTCTCCCCAAACTGTGCTGCCAGGAGCAATAGTCTGGGAGCTGACCTTGCCTGTGAAGACTGAGGTAAAAGGGCATTAAGCCTTTTCTGCGTCATCTGGCATTAGGTTGCCTCTCCCATTCAGTAAGGAACCCACATTTTCCCTGGTGTTTCTTGTTGTTGACATACTTGTAGAAACCCTTCATGTCCCTTGCTAGCTGAAGTTCCTACTTTTTGTAAGCTTCCTTTTTGTGTTTGAGCTGACTGAGGAGTTCCCCACTAAGCCAAGCTGGTTTTCTGCAATACTTGCGAGTCTTCAAGTGCATCAGAATGGTTGGTTCCTATGCCCTCAGTAAGGTTTTTTTTTTTTAAATACAATCAGCTCCCCTGGACTCCTTTCCCCTCAGACTGGCATCCCAGAGCATTCTGCCCATCAGTTCTCTGAGTGAGTCAAAGTCTGACTTTCTGAAGTTCAGGGTCCTTACTATGTTGCTTTCTTTCCTTCCTTGCGTCAGGATCCTAAACCCAGTCATCTCATGGTTGCTGTTATCTAAGTTGCCATCTACTTTTACAGTCCCACCAATTCTTTTCTGTTTGTGAGCAGCATGTCAAGAAGAGCATGGCCCCTAGCTGGCCTCTCCAATACTTGCACCAGGAAGTTGTCCCCAACAGTCTCCAAAAACTTCCTGGATTATCTGTGCACTGCTGTATTGCCCTCCCAGGAGATGTCAGGGTGGCTGAAGCCCCCCATCAGAACCATGGCCTGTGATTGGGAAACTTCTGCTAGCTGTTTGAAGAAAGCTTAATCCCACCAAATCTCTGTTATTCCAATTTCATCATGTTTCTGTGACTGTGCAAGGACTTCTTATTCTTCCTGCTTGTTTCCTAGGCTCTGTGCATTCATGTACAAACATCTGAGGTAACTAACCAATTGCCTTACTTTCTCAGGAAAAATGAGAAGGCTTCCCCTGGTGCCCTTTGCTCCTTGTGCTTCCTCCAAGTCACCTCTGCTTCCCCACCTCAGGGCTTTGGTCTCCGTGGTGAACCTAGTTTAAAGCCCTCCTCACTAGATTAGTGAGCCTGTCTGTGAAGATGTTCTTCCCACTCTTTGTCAGGTGGATACCAACTCTTCCTAACAAACCTTCTTCTTGGACCAATAGCCCATGGTCAAAGAAGCCAAAAACCTGATGGTGAAACAGTCTGCATAGCCATGCATTGATCTGCAGATGTCCACTTCTGCCTGGGGCCTTCCCCTTGACTGGAACAATTGAGGAGAACACCATGTGAGATCCTGTCCCCCTCATCCTTGCACCCTGAGCCCCATAGTCACTTTTGATCTGCTAAGCGTTGCCCCTGGCACTGGTGCCCACATAGATGAGCAGCATGAGGTAGTAGTCAGAGGACTGGATGAGTCTCATTAATCTTTCCATAATATCTTAGATCCAGGCTCTAGGCATCAGCAGATCTCAAGAGACAACAGGTCAGGCTGGCAGGTGGATGCCTTTGTCCACTGCAGAAGGGAGTCTCCAACTATCACCATCCATTGCTTCCTCTTGGTGGCAGCAGTCTTGATCCTTCCAACTTTGGGGATGCCTGTCCTGGCTTCCTCCACCAATGGAACATGCCACTCCTCCTCTGTTGCTAAGGCTCTATATCTATTCTCCAGGTAAACCACTGCAGGTGGGGATGAAGACTTCTGCTTGCTGCCTGAGGTCACAAGCTTCCAGCTTCCATCCTCCTGGGAGTCCACATCCTATCCATTCTCTAGCACAGCCTCTAGTAGTCCTTCTTCTGCAGTCCTAGTGGTCTCCTCCAGCATTAAATTGATGAAGTCCTCACGGCAGAGCCTCACTGCTTCCTCTTGGCTGCTTCTTGAGGGATACCACCAGGATCCATCATTCACATTGCAGGCACTCCCTCACCTGGCTGTCTCTGAAAGGAACCTGAAAATCACAGTCTGCACAGCACCAACCCAGGACCTGGGTGGAGGCCTCGACAGTGGGTGGTCTTGCCCGACCAGACACCTCACAGGTGCAAGCAGAGGAAGAGCTGACAGGGGCAGTGACTCTGGCATTGCAAAGTCTTCCAGCCACATCTCTGGGTTTCTTAAATCCACTGCCTCTCTCTTCCTGCCCCTCTCCCCAAGCAGGGTGTCTGGCTAGGGAAGGCCTATAAGCTGGCCTGTTCACTACTCCTTGGTCCTGAAAGGTTCACTTTTCCCTGCTAACCTGCTTCCTTTCACCAAGCTTACAGTAAGGGAAGGCGAAAGAGAAAGTTTACAGGTAAATTTCCCAGTGAAACCCTGGGAATATGGAGCCATGACAGTGTGGGGCAACAGAAGTGGGGCATTGTCCCAGCCTGGCCAGGCCTGGTTTTGCACTGTCACAGCCCTGCACTCCTGGAGTCCCTATGGAGACCAGCTGGTAGCTAAGGGTGTCTGAAGTGGGCCCTATTTAATTTGGATTTGGCCCAAATCAGGGACAGTGATTCGATTAGTTGATTCAGATCACTGTCCCTGATTTGACTCAGCCAAATCCAAATCTGAAGATTCGATGTTGATTTGGAGAATCGGTGATTTGGACATAGGCACAGCTTTAAATGTTTTTTTCTACATACCTCAACGTACCAGTGTGGCTTGTGAATGCTGAAATGCTGGGGAGCATGGAGCATCCCAGTGGAGTGCAGGGGGGCCCTCCACGTGCTTGGCGGTGAACCCAGAAGTGGATCAGAAGTACGGGTCCGCGGGAAGCATGCAGGGGATCTTCCCCATACTCCCCCAGCTCAGTGATCAGCCACAGGGGGATCCTGGGTGCCCACCCAGACCCAGGAGGTACCAGTCACTGAGCCAGGAGGCACTTGCGGGGGGGAGCAGGGGGAGGCCTAGCATACTCCCCAGCAGATTCAGAATTGGTCCGGACGTGTCTCTGGTCCACTTCTGGGTCTGCTGCCCAGTGTGCTGAGGAGCTTCCTATGCTTCTGTGGGACACTCCGTGCGCACCAGCATCGTAGCATTCTCGAACTGCCTGCTACCTAGAGGTATGTAGAAAAAAACATTTAAAGCTGTATCTATGTCCATATCGATTCAGAGAGATTAAAGGGCCCTCTGATTCGATTCGGATGCAGAGATTTGGCCACTGAATTGGGCCGAATCTCTGCCATGTCGAATCAGGGACTGAAACTTTGCACAGCCCTACTGGTAGCTACTCAGGCAGGGCATGTGGCTGGTCAGGGAGATACTCCAGGGCCAGGATCTTGTGGCAATGACAGCATGTGGGCAGCAGATCACAGCTCTGCCCTGACCTGCCCCATGCTGTCACTGCCACAAGATCCCAAGGTCTCCCCAGCCCCACCTGCCCACCTCAGTCCCAGCCACGGTGCCATCCTGGCTGCATGCCCTGCCTCCGTGGATTCTGCTCCATGCAGTGGATGTGGGGTAGACAGCCTGGGGTACCTGGGCAGTGGGGATGGGTCTGGTGGCAGCAGTCAGGAGGAGCCAATGCGACAGGCAGTGCTGGGAAATGGAGTCCACTGTGAACCCAAACTAGCCCATAGGCTGGACATTGCCCACCCCTAGTCTAACTGTTGAGTTTTAGCTACTTAATGCTAAATATATGTAGTTTAGTTACTCTTAAGGGAAAAAAAATACCTAAAGGCTTCTCTTCAAAGCAGGGGGTAGCAAACTGTCCTGTTTCTTGTTCCTGTTTGCTTACTCCCTAGTTGCTCCAGGAAGATCCTTTTATACCCTTCTGGGCCTAGACTGGCTTCGTCCCCTTGTTAGGGTTTTTGTCAGACACAGGCAGCAATCACCCAGCTAGCAGCACTTCCAAGCTGCTCAGAGAACATCTCCAAACAAGCACTCAGAAAACCAAACACACAGACAGCCCTGGCTCACTTACCTTCCTGGAGCAGGATCTGGTAGCTGTCTGGCTCTGGCTCTGGCTCTGGCTCTGGCTCTTCTTCTCCTTCTCCTTCTCCTTCCCCCTCCCCCTCCTCTTGCTTCTAGCAAACTGCTTGCAAACTGTCCTGTTTTCTGTCCCTGTTTGCTTGCTTCATGGTCACTTGGGGAATCTCCTTTTATACCCTCCTGGGCCTGCACTGGCTTCACCCCTTCTTAGGGCTTTTGTCAGACACAGGCAACAAAGTTTCTTTATTTTTCCAGAGGGTTTTTCATGTCATTTTTGGCCCACTCTGGTCATAGCAGACTCATAGGCTCATCAGAAACCAAACTAAAAAAAAAAAGAAAAAAACACCCCAACTCAAGTGAAAGCCAATGGACACAATGACTCAAGATCATCGCCTTTTTCTGACATATCCAGGATGGATCCCCAGTTGCAAGCATTTGAACCAAAGTATTCCTACAGTACCCTGACCCACTGGAAGGCTAATTACATTACCACAAAACAGCTTTGTCAGTTTCAATCAAAATCACCTAATAGGGGGTAGTACAAGCTCCAAGTCACTCTCGTTTCAGGGGCTGTCTACCTCTGTGCATGTGGATATAGCTAAGAGATGTATCATTTTCTAACAAGAGGGAGAAAGACAGTGAACACAAGCTTTTATTTCTCCAGTTTCAGCAGCAGCATGAATCTTTTAACTCCCCTGTGCAGAGTCATCATGGAAGCAAGTAAAAAATGAATAAAGCATGTGGAAAAAATAGTGTATATCAAGCCAGGTCTGTACTTTATAATGCCGCTACCACTAGTAATGCAAAAAAATAAATAAATCATCAAATGCCTGGTATAAAAGCAGGCCATTTCTGATAAGCACGCAAGTCAGAAAAAGGGATCTATTTAACCTTAGAAAGGCATCACCATGCATGGTAAAGGTAGAGCACACATTATATCTAACCACAAAGTCTACCAAGTTTCAGGAAGATAGATGGAGGTGTTTGGGAGAAACTGCACCCCAAATTCTTGAAAGCAAAACTCATGTCATGTGTATGTGTTTAGCCACAGTGGGGTCAAAACTGCAGGCATGCTAGCCCCTGTGGAGGCCACAAAGACTGCCAAGTTTCAAGAAGATAGGTGCAGGGGTTTGGGGGAAACTGCACCTCAAGCTGTGGACAAGCAAAACTTGTGACATGGGTGACACTGTGTGTGTTAAGGCACAGCAGGATGAAAGCTGCAGGCCTGCTAGCCCCTGCTGAAGCCATGAAGTCTACCAGCTTTCAAGGAGATAAGTGCAGGGCTTCTAGGTTCTGGGGCCCTGCACCCCTAGCTGCTGACAGGCAAAACTTGTGACATGAGTGCTTATGCAACTGGTGCCTGTCTTGGGGCACGGGGGGGGGGGAACTACTGCAGGTGGCTGCTAGGCCCTGCTGCAGCCACAAAGCCTGCCAGCTGCTATGGAGATAGGTGCACTGGGGTTCTGGGGCACTGCACCCCTAGCTGCTGACAGACAAAACTCGTGACATGGATGCTTGTGCAACTGACTGTTTCTGTCTTGGGGCAGAAGCAGTTCCCGGCTCTGTATTGATTCTTTCCTCTCCTTAGTCTGTGGTTTCACAGGTGTTAATCCTTGCTCATTAACTCATTATCTAGTAGCTACTAGTAGCTAGCTACTGTGCATTGAGCTGGTCCCTGAATGAATCATGATTGATTGGTAATACAGTAGCTAGTGAGGATAAAAAGTTAATCGCCTGCAGGTTTCACCTCACTGTGGCTTAACACAAACATGTGCCATGAGTTTTACTTGTCAGCAGCTTGAGGTGCAGTTCCCCAGAAACCCCTGCACCTATCTCCTTAAAACTTGGCAGGCTTTGGGGCCTTGATAAGAGCTACCATCCCTGCAGTTTTCACCCCACTGTGACTTAACACACGCGTGACATGAGTTTTGCTTTCAGGATTTTGAGGTGCAGTTTTCCAGAAACTCCTACACCTGTCACCTTGAAATTTGGCACATGCCATGCTCTCAGCAGAGGCTACCAATCCTGCAGGTTTAATAAGAATCAGCCAAAGGACAACAAAGTTATAGCTATTTCATTGATTCCCCATTATACCCTATGGCCCAATTGCTGAATCACCAAATCTTTTCTGAATCTATTTGGAAGCTTCTAATCAATCTGGAAAGCCTAACGCTTCCAGTAATTCAATTTGGTTTCATAGATTCAGCCTCCAAATCATCTGAATCATCTCCAAATCCAAATTGTGATCTGAAGCTTTCCACAGACCTAGCATTTAGTATTCACTGGATAAAAGGGATAAACAACATTGGGAAAGATTTTCTCCCCCATTGTGAATAAGGGCCAAAGCTAGAATACAAAGCACCCTCCTTCCAGGTTAGCATGCAACTTACTGGTGCAATTAGGGCACATTAATAAACTGTGGAGCTTACTGCTTCGAAGCTTATTGTTCCTAGGTGCGCTGTTTGAATGTGTGCCTCAGAGCAATTAACAGCAGAGCAAGAAGCTGTGTGGTTCATTAATGGGCAGCATATGGTGCTGGGTCAGAGCAACTCCAGCTGGCAGAGGGCCCTGGGGGTTAGCTTGCCAGCCTGGGGCTGCTCTCCCTGGCTCAACATGCTACAGAAGGGATGGCTGGGACATGATGGAGCTTCTGTGCAGGGCTAGCCAGCAGGCATCCTCTGCACTGAAGCACCCTTGTGTCGTAGCCAGACAGCCAGTGTCTACATGTGTGCTGCCACAGAGTTTTTTACTCCACAGCAGGATAATAGGGGTGCATGTGTAGATGCCAAGATGTTTACTGCTTAACTAATTAGTCAACTGCACAGTAAACATCCCATGTGGATGTGCCCACTGAGTCACATTTCTTCTTACCTATGTGTTATAGTCAGTACCCACATAGTACAACAGGCCCACTAAATAGTATTTACAAAGATACCTAAGTCTGTGTGTCCATCCATCTACCTATCCCCAAATACATGCAGATCTGCTACCCCAATGAAGCTCAGTAGCATCTGGAGCCTATGAAACATCTCAGAGCAACCAAGTGCAGCCAAGACTAGTCTCACCAGAAATGGGCAGTACTACCTGCCTACCAAGACAAGACCGCTCCTTTTTAGGATGTGTTTATATCAGAGGCGGGCAATTGTTTTGGGCAGAGGGTCGCTTACCAAGTTTTGTCAAGCTGTCGAAGGCTGCATGGGTAGCCCCGCCCCTTGACAGGTGCCCCACCCCCCGGTCGCCCTCTTGTGACCGGAAGTCCCACCACCTAACCCCTGACCTTTGTGACCCAAAGTACCTCCTCTTGCCCTTGGAAGTACTCCTTTCAGCAAGGGGTTTTGCCATCTCAGAACCAGAAAAATGCCAAATTATATTATAAAAAGCAAACACCTACAGCATTCATTAATTTGATTTCAAAAAATATTTTTGTCCTGATTTACATATGTTTGTGTAGTGTATGCAGAGGTGATTGCACAATAGCTTAAAATGAAGTCTTACTTTTGTATATTGTGGGGTATGTGTACTGGTTTGTGGGGGGTTGTGGGTGTATGGGTATGTGGGGTGTTGGTGCATATGGGGTTTGTGGGGAGGCTGTGTGTGGGGAGAGGGAAGCTGGGGTAGCTAGGGTGTATGAAGTGGTGTGGGGTCTGTGTATATGCCAGTGCGAGGTGGGGTATGGGTGTATGTGTATGGTGGGGTGTGCATGTGGGACTCATCCTATGAACACACACTGCCCCTGCCTGCACACACAGTCTGCCACCGGCAGAAACAGTGAGTCCAGGGGGTTTTCTTGTGTTTTCTTTTTTTTAAAGGGCTGGACCCATGGCAGGTGGGGCAGCCATGGGAGGGGAGCAGGGGGAGGGTCAGGGGCTCATGTAGAGCCCCCCATGCAGTGTGGAGCAGTGGGGATTACCCCCCCTCCTAGCAGCACCTAGTGAGTTGGGGCTTTTTTTTCCCAAAGTGCTGAGAGCTGGGGCGGGCAGGGCAGCCATTGCCGGGGCTGGGAGAGCAAGGGGAATAGGCCTGGCTCATTTGGAGATTCGGCAGCAGCCGGATCTCTGAATCAGATTCAGCTGAATCAATTTGGGACAATTCGAATCACCGAATCAAATCACTGTCCCCCAAATTGGTCAAATCCGAAGCAAATACTAGCTGCTTTGCGCAGACCTAGTGTTCAGCATCTGCCACCTGACAGGTGTCCTTTCTGGTGCCCCTACTAAGCACTCAAAATTCTCCAGAACATGTTGGCCAAACATCTCTCACAGGCATCAGTTTTCACTGAGTAGTGCTCTCACATAGAGAAAGGGTGGCCCAAAGGTCAGGCCACTAGCCCAGCACTTGGGAAACCTGAATTTAATTTCATGCTCTGCCAGTCTTCTTGTGTGACCTTAGGTGAATTACTTCAGCGATTTTTCAGGGTATGTGCCTAAAGAGGGACAGAGGCAGATTTTAGGTGCCACAATCTGAGACTGGAATCCACCAAATCCCAGTTTAACTTTGTAAGTGCCCATGTTTTTACCTAGTAAAGAGCACTGAATGCCTGCAATTTGGCTTGTGGGAAGGCTCAGAACTGAAGCCATCTCCAAAGGGTTGAGTAGCTCAGTGCCCATCTCCTGCCTAAACTCATTAGGGGACCATGAGTAAACATCCCTATGCCTAACTCTCCAGAAATGCCTGGCCTGGTAGGTATGTTCAAAATATGCTTCCCACAGACTGACAGGTTTGGCTTCATCTCAAAACACAGCAATCATGGCCAGATGAGGCAATATAATGTCTACTTTCTATTCAATAACTCTGAGCACTCACTCAGGAAGTGGGACCCCTGGTTTCCAGGCTTCTTTAGTTTTCAGATTCAAAAGCCCCAGGAGTGTATCCAAACTACAATACTACATACAGCCTGATCTGGGACCAGCGTATTCTTCTTTCCATCTACTGAGCTTTGTTTCTAATAGACCTTAGAAACATGATGTAAGAAGAACCAGCAAGATTTAGACAGAAGCTGGGTCTGCAAAACAAGAGACCAGGGCAGCAGGAGAATAAGGCAACTTATTCTCTTTGCTCCAGGTAATGACTCTGAGGAGCAAAAGGGTTAGTAGTGTTTTTCACAGGGACATGGAATGGGGAATGGAGGTGGCCTCAGATAACAGTTCAGGAATTCAGATCTGTCCATGATGACAATACAAAAATATTTAAGTAAAAATGTTAGAAAGCAGTTGAAATGTGGGGCTGGACAAGAGGAGACAAGTCAGGAATAGATGGGTCTGAGTCATTTGCATGAGGATGGGAGTCGCTACCACTTCAGTGATTGAAGGTGATTGTAAACAAAGAACTGGCCAGTGGCAGCAACAGCCTCTTCCCAGTGGGGGATCTGAGGTGGGCTAGACAGAAAACTAAGGGGGCCTAAGCTATACATCTTCTGCCCAAACATACTTATTCGGCAGAGAAGGTATGATGCCTTGGTCATCTTATGTATTTAAGTGCCTGACTCTCAACAGCATCAATTCCCATCTTATCTATTCTCATGCCTCAAGCAGTTGCTGCTACCTGTGACTTCTGAAGAAAGTCAGTAAGGCTCCTAGGTTATTATAAGGCTCCCTGGCTCAATAAGGCACCTGAATTATTGGGCCTTTGGGGAGCAAAGCCTTCCTGATCTCTGTGAATGACAATCTATGGCTTAGAGAGATAAGAAATCAGTGAGTGTAAAACACTTACATCTTTTGGAAGATCTGGGCCCAAGTGTCCTTCACATCCATTATTTTCCTCTCCCTCCACCTTGGCATGGAAACATTAGATCCATCAATGGTTTGGTCTCATATTTTATGAATTAGGTCATTCTTATCTCTTTCCTCACTGGAGGCTATGATTTACACATACTTTAGCCTCATTCCGCACTGTATAATTCAACAAGCTGTCACGCTCTTAGTATCACCATAGCTCACATTCTAGTGCCTCACTCCTTTTCCTCAGGCTCCTCTGTAAACACATCACAGGGAAAGTCCTGGGGAGGGATTGGATCCTATAAATTCATTTCCCTTTCACTTATATTAATTCAAAGCAAACGAATGTCAGAAACCATGGCATGAAACAGAAGAATCACAGCAAGTGCTACAAGGAGGAATTATATTGGAACTAGCATAGCATTATCCTTAAAGCCACTGGGCACATCTACACCTGCTACTAGGGAGCAGCAATAAATTGTGGAAGCTCCTGGGCACATGGTTTATACATGCACCTGGACCGCAGCACACTGAGCCAGGTTGCAGCAGTCCTGGCTGGCAGGGGGCTCCAGGGTCAGCCTTCCAGCCTGGAGCTGCTCCAACAAGGGTCAGTGTGCTGCGGTGGGGCTGGCTGGGGCACAAGGTTGCTTCAGTGCAGGGCTAGCTGGCAGGCAACCCCAGCACTGAAGCGCCCTCGTGCCCTAGTCAGCCAGGTCAGCATCTACACATGTGCTGCTGTGCACAAAAAAACTCCACAGCAGGGTAGTACTTGTATTTACTTGTATATCTACACTTGTACATCTACTTGTAAATACAAGCACTACCCTGCTGTGGAGTTTATTAGTTTTGTGTACCCCAATAGGGGTGCACGTGTAGACTCTGAAACATTTAATGAGCAGTTAATTAGTCAACTGTGCAGTAAATGTCTTGTGTAGATGTATCCACTCTGTTTTTCCTGCTTCATTGTAGACCTTGCAGCCAGAACCTTCCTCATCTAGTTTTGTCTGGCTCCCTGCTACTACAATACATACCTCCTCAACTAATGAGTAGTTTGGCCAGGATTTGTTAGTGCTCCTGGTATTACTGATATTACTGAGAAACTTCTCAAGTGTCTGGTTGGTGGGTTGTGCACACATGCTTGTCACTAAATTTGGCATAAGGAGGAATCACCCTACTCCCCCCCCCCACATCACACTGGCAGGGACAGATGGTTTTTATTTGCCTACCTCTGTAGCATGGTGCCTGGTCTACTTCCTAACATCATTTGAATATATACCCTACCTAATAAATTCACTTCCACTGGAGGAACCCCAGGCATTGATGACATCCCTGTCTCTCCTGCTATCATTCTCTGGCACAATGTACTCTTTCTGAGGGCACTGGAGTTTTTTATACTGAACATCCCTAATTTGTTATTGGATATTATGTGGTTCCTTGTAGCTGTGTTGTGTAGGATGAGCCATAGTGGATATTCTTATGGCCCTTTGCTAGCTATCTATTACAGGGTAGTCAACCTTTTGCCACTAAAAGTTCTTGCTTGTGACTCAGCCACCTCCATAGGCTACACTCCCACACCTCCCAAGTGATCAGCAAATGATGTGAAGGGAATAGATAGAAAGGGACAGTTGCTAGGGCCCTAGGGATGCTGCATCTGCTGCAGCAGAGAGAATAAACTGAATAAGACAGGCAATAGGACTCCGAGGATGCTTCCACTGCTGCCATAGCTGGAGCATGCTGCTAATTCCTCAAGGTGCAGCAGACTGGATCCAATCTCTTTAGGGGCCAGATCTGGCCCATGGGTGGTAGGTTGCCAACCCCTGATCTATTATACAGAGAAAGGTAGTTAATTGTGTTGGTCTGAGATCATGCAGAGGGCAGGGTAGAGTTGCACCTTATAAACTTACTGAATCAGAGATGCATAAACTTTCTTATACAGTTGCCTATACAGGTTATCCAGCTGACTATGACCAACTTCTTTACAACTTGAGTGCCGAGGGTTTGGAACAGCCTCCCCCAAGAGGTGGTACAATCATCCAACCTGGTGATCTTCAAAAAGCATCTTGACACTCATCTTGCTGGGGTCATCTGACCCCAGCAGTCTTTCCTGCCCAGGTGCAGGGAGGCTGGACCCAATGATCTGTAAGGTCTCTTTCAGCCCCTAACAACTATGAAATGATGAAAAGGGAGTAGATTCAGTGACACATAGGTACTCCTTTCTGACCTTGTGTTCCTATATACTTTCAAGATTAATGATACGGTAATAAATATATGTTGCCTGCTGAATTGTTATGGTGACTGTTTCAAGCAAAAAAACCAAAAACAAACCTGATGATGAGCAAAAATCCAATCCAGCTGGGCAAATTTTAGGCTTAAAGGAGGTTTCTTTTTTTTTTTGTGGACCTGACCCTAATTTTCTATTCTGAATTCATGTTGAATTGGGAAATAACATTACCCAAAGTACCCAACTGACTCAGGATCCCTACTCCCTTTTTTCCAAAGTGACTATGGCTTGATCTTTCTTTAGAAGTTTTGCCAATATGCTATTCAGGACCATAAGAAAAAGTTACACCTCTAAGTAACATCGCTTTACCAGCCTAAACCATATTGCAAACAGTTATACTATCTACTTTATTTAAGGACCTGCTATAAAACTGGACAGTTCAGAAAGGGTTTTTGCTGCTGTAAGTAGTTTCCACATTAGGAGGGTTTGCCAAGTATAGCTATAATTCTGTAACTATACCAACAAGCCACTTCTAGTCTAGACAAGACCTTAAAAGCAGTGGAAGTCAGGCACTTAGCTGCATAGGAGAATTTACAAAAACGACTACCTATAAAAACTTTTGGCGATCTGAGATGTTGGATGCATGCTTAGAATTCTGGCTGTTTCTTTTGCCTGTCTGACTTTTAGCTTGAATTGAACTTCAGCAGAGCAATGATTTTCTAGTTAATGTAAGGAGGTAGGCAATAAACATTGTAACTGGAACCAAAAGGTTGTAAGCATCAAGGATGGAACTGTTGAAACACAGAAGGGGACTTGGTTGTTTGCTTGCTTGCATATTTAAAATGCAGATCCTCAAACTTTTTTGTAAGTTTTTAATGATTATAGAATCACAGGGACCTCAAGAGGACATCTTGTACTGCGGCAAGATCAGGTATGCCTATATTATCCATGACACATTTCTCTGACCTGTTCTTCAAAAACTCTGATGAAGGAGATTCCATGATCCTCTCTACACAGCTTATATCAGTGTTTCACTGCCTGCCATCAAAAAGGGTTTCCTAATATCCACCCTAAGTCTCCTTCTTTCAAATTGTTAAAATGATTTTTGTCCTTTCCCCACCAGCCACAGAGAGCAATCAATCTCCATCTACTTTTTAACAACCTTTGACTATTAGCATTTTAAACCTATATTTGGTCCAGTTTTGATCCAAAGGACCTCTTAATTTTGTTGCTCTCATGTGGACTCTCTTCAGCTTATTGATATCCTTCTTAAAGAATGGTGCCTATAACAATGGGTGACTGGTGCCTCCAGAGACTGGGAGGGCACAGTTTGTGGGTGGCAGTGTTGGCAGCATCAGCAATGGGGTGGAGAGCAGCAACCACCCCCAAAGCTAGTGGCAGCATTGGTGGGGGATGGGGGGTTAGCGGAGACCGCCTGCAGAAACCAGTGGCAGTGGCAGGGTGGCTAGCGGTGACCACCCACAGAAGCCAGTGACAGTGTGGTGAGCAGTTACAGCCTGCAGAAGCTGGCAGTAGTGGCCAAGTTCGGAGGGGGCACATGCCCCTCCATGCCTCCCTTACCAGTTGCCTGTGCTCACAACTGGACACAGTACTCCACCTTCCCACTGTTGAGTTGGGCAGAATACTTAGCTTTTCTGGTAGTGTTACAGTGATGTTGTAAGTGTGGATCAGTTTTCCTGGCAAGACCTCCAACAGTAAGATTTGCTTGTCTGCAACAGAAAAACATTACTGACTCAGTCAATTTGCAAGGGCGTAAGTGCCATTTTGGGTCACATCAGTGGTCCGTCTAGCCCAGTACCCTGTCTCTAGTGGCATGAATGGATGCTTTTAAGTGTATATGAACAGGGTATTGTCAGGGATTCACCACGTAAGGACACGGCCCTCTGCGCCCTGATGACATCCAGGAGCCTGCCCTCACTGAAAAGAAAACCTTGGTGCCTTAGCCAGACGGGTTCCTCCTTTCTCTTGTCTGCCATGACTTTCATGTTTTAATAGGTTCTGGGAGGGATGATGTCCACGCAGGCTGGCCCAGCTGTGGGTCTCTCCCGTGGGTTTGGCTCCAGCAAAAACCACAACAATGAACAAATAATAATTAAAAAAGAGGGACAAAAATCAGCTGGCAGGCTCAGCTGTTGCCCTGCCTACAGCCCACCAGCTACTGCCGCAGTCCTTATCACTGAATTCATTAACTGACCTGCCACCACAATAACTGAAAGCCTGAGGTGGCAATTAGCACCTGTCATGTATAATGAGCTCCTCCCAGCTCTCAAATTGATTGACCTGCTTCCCCGTTCCTGGGGATTTCAGTTTCAACTGGCAGTTAGATGGTCTGACTCACCTGCCAGCTCCATTTCTCCTCCTCTCATCTCCCATCATCCTGCTGGAGTGTGTTGCCAGAAGTAGCTCCTGGGGTACAGGAGGAGCCAATCTGACTCACCTGGCAAGCCATTAAAGTTGGCTTCAGGCAGTCCGGAAGCTCCCTCCAAAGTGTAGCAGGACTGCTTCTGAGAGAACTTCAGACTGGATCAGGGGGCTCCTGTGGGGAGGCATCGATATTCTCCCCACAGGTATATCTAGAGTGATCTATGCCTAGTCATACATGCACTGGTATCCACCATCACTGGTATAGCTATGCCAAAGTATACATCCCTGGCTGTTCTGTTTAATAGCTATTAATGGACCTATCACCCATAAGTGTCTAGTCCCTTTTTTAAACATAGCTATATTATCTTCCTCTACAACCTCCTGTGGTAATGAGTTCCATGAGTTAACTATGTATAAAAAAATAAAATAAAGTATTTTCTCTTGTTAGATTTAAACCTGTCTCCTGCTAGTTTCAGTGGGTGCCTCCTAATTCTAGTATCCTGGCATTTGTTGAACAACAATTCCCTATTCACTTTTTCAACATCCTTCTGGATTTTATAGACCTCTATCATAGTCTCCCCTCAGACTTCTTTTCAAACTGAAGAGTCCTAGTTTTTGTAATCTCTTGTGGTATGGCAGCTGCTCCATACCCTTGGTTATCTTGGTTGCTCTTCTATGTACGTATCGTAATTCTACCACATTTTTTTGAGACATGGTGGCCATAACTGCACACTGGTCCAACTAACTATTGATTTTGTTTCTGAAGTCCTGCTGCGTAGCCCCATTTTGTATTTTATTTGCCTTCACCTTCTAAAATATAGTGCTTTTGCACTTGTTTTTACTTAATTTCACCTTGTCGATTTTGGACCACCTCTCCAATTTATCAGAATCATAAATTGTGATCCTGTCCTCCAGCAAACTTACAGCCACTCCCAGGTTGGTGTCTTCCACAAATTTTAACTGCATTTTCTATTTCAAATTAAGATACTCAAAGATATTGAATAGAACTGAACCCACATAGATGCCTGCAGGATTCCACCTGAAATATGCTCTCTGTTTGACAGCAAGTGATTGATAACTACTTTGAGAGCAGTTTTTTTGACTAGGTGTGCACCCACCTTATGGTAATTTAATTTAGACCATATTTCATAAGTTCATTTACAAAAATGTTGCGTGGGACAATGCCAAAAAGTAAAATATATCACTGCTTCCAAGTAGCCACTAGGCCAGTTCCCAGTTCCACCCCCATAAAAGAAGGGAATTAGATTGGTTTGATATGATTTTTTCTGGACAAAGTCATGTTGACTGTTTATCATTTTATTAGTCTCTAGGTGCTTGTAAATTGGTTGCTTAAACATTTATTCTTTCCAGGTATCAGAATTAGGCTGACTAGTTTAAAGTCCCCTAGGTTCACATTGTTTAAGAGGTAGGCACCATGCTAACCCTTCCTTTGGGAATTCCCCCATTCTCCACTAATGGTTGAGAATGCTTTTGGCTAGTTTCTTAAGTACTTCAAGACGAATTTCATCAGGCTGTGTAAAATGTGAAGACATTCAACTTGCCTAAATAATCTATTTCCCTCCCTACACCCTTTGTTAAAATTATTTTAGTAAGTATTTGGTCACAATTAACTAGGCCTGAGCGAGTAGGCAGCTATTCAATCCAGCTTCAGATCCAGCCACTTCAGATGCCAGGAATCCAATCCAGGGCTCTGGACTGGGTTTCTGCTTCAATCCAGCCGAAGCGGCTCTGAAGATTTGGAGCTGCCTCAGAAATCCGGCCATAAGGTGTAATGGAGAATCAATTAAATATCTGTAACTTTTTTGTTTTTTGTCTGATTTCGATGAAACTTGCAGGGATGGTAGACCCTACTGTGAGTATGAAGCCTGCTGTGTTTCAATAAGATTGGTGCAAGGGTTGGGAGGAAATGTGCCCCAAATTCTTGAAAGCAAAATTCATGTCACATGCATCTATTACACCACAGGGGGGTGAGGAGGAATGGAAAAGTACTGAGAGAAGTGTATATGTGTCGGGACAGGATGGGGGATGTGGGTGAAGGCCGAGTAGCAACAACAAGGCGGCCTTCAGGATAAGCTTATCAGGAGACAGCTTGAGAAAACCGTGTTTGTTTCAGCAAAAAACAGGATGAGTCACTGTCAGATTGCCAAGAGTATGTTACGGGGCAGCTTGACCTGTCTGTGGCTTACTAGTATATAAAGGGGTCTGTGCCTTGCTTTCACTGAGAATTAGCTGCCCCTTGCTTTTTCTCCTGTGGCCTCGCAAAAGAAGGCGCTTCTAATAGCTAAACACTGATCCTGTCTAAATTTCTACATCATCCTGGGGGCGAGTCCAGGATGTGTCCTCACACAGACCCTTGTCTCAGCTCTTGAACTTCGTCGCTCCGGGAAGGCTATCCTTGACTTGGTTCTTCTGCTCTGCAGCTTCGACACTCTGGACCCTGATCTACCATCCGTCTGTTTGGCTCTGGAAAAATCCCTGGCCAGGGTGAGTATCTGTCTGTTTCGGTGTCAGTAAGTCCTAGGCGTGACAATGGGTAGCGGGACCCGTCCAGTTTATGTATCTAAAATATGGGCCCTGGTCAACTCAATATTTACTTAAATGGAACCGGTATACCAATGATGACCCCAAACTGTGTTGGCCCCTAGATGGGTTGTGGGATCATCATATTCTCAAACATCTCCAAGAAAGCTTGGAAAGTAAGCACTCTGTTCAAATGGAAGCCTCGTACCTATGGGAAGACGAGTCTGAAAAGTGCCAGAAGCGCTCCCTAGTGATTTCTATAAGGACAATGAACAAAAATTTAAGAAACAAAATGATCACCTTCAGAATCAAGTTAAAGATCTTCAATGCCAGGGGCTGCCCCCATTTCCCCTTGTTCACCATATCTGACTAGACTTTACCGTTTTGCCTCCACCACTAAACAATCCGCCCGAGACGATTTATTGGATCATTGGGTCTTGCTCCCACCTCCTCCTGCCGGTTTCGTGGCCTCAGGTGCTGCCGCATCCTCTGTGCCGGCTGCCCCGACAACTCCACGGGTCCCTACCCTGGCCCTTTGTTTCCCATCACCACCGTCACTTTTGACTCTCCTATGGGGGACCGGTTCAAAATCAACATCCCCCTGAACCACCAAGAGGGCTGGACCATACATTCAGCTTCCCTAGACTGGCAAGACACCCCAGTCAAATTGCCCGTCCAGAACCAAAATAATGCCACCACCGAGATAGACTGCCAGAGGTCCCTTATAAGGAAGACTTGCTGGGGCAGAAAGCCTGTCGGGGTGCAGTATCCCCTCTGAGAATACCCTGTGCCAGGGGGGCAACCCATGGTGGTCCATGTCCCCTTCTCATCTTCAGCAATCGTCTGTTGGTCCACCACCTTCCCTAAACTTCGTGACGACCCTACCGGGTTTGTTCAAAAACTCCAAACCCTCTTTGAGGTTTATAAGTCGACTCATGGCGATATTCAGAAGCTCCTCAGTGGTCTTCTTCCTGGAGACAAGAAAGACACCCTCCTTAAAGCAGCCAACTGGCCTCCTCAAGATCCCAGCAAGGACTATCTGCCGAACCTCTATAAACAGGTCCTTGAGGCTGTCCCCAAGGTCTCCTCACAAAAAACAGCCTGGTCTAAAATTCTGTAGGCAGAAGCCAGAATAACATCCTGCCGACTACTATTCTCACCTAATCCAAGCCTTTAAGGCACATTCTGGCAGTCAGGACCCAGAAACTAGCCTTCCTGCCATGATTATTCAGACCTTCATTTTAGGACTGTTACCTAGGATCTCCGATTCCCTGCAAAACACTGTGATCGGGTGGGAAACTAAACCCCTCACTGAAGTTTTAGCTGCTGCCACTCATTTCTATACTAAAGCCCAACAGCAAAAATCCAAGGGTCAGGACAAACTTATGGCTTTGCAAATCAAAGACCTCCAGGGTAGTGCCAGACCACGGCGCCCTGCAGTACCATTTCACTCAACCCGACCACCCAGTCCCTCTGAAATTCCCTATGATGTCTGTTGCTACTGTAAGCAGAAAGGTCAGTGGAAGAACGAGTGCCCGAATAAACCCCAGGGGCCCCCACTCTCGGCTAGTGCCCCTCCATTTCAGCCAGGTGCCCACTGAGCTCCACTGCCCTGACCGGCTCCTCTCCAGTCCTCTGAGGGTGAGAATCAGTGTTAGGACAGCTGAGAAGACCCAGAGACTCTAGCCCCTTTACTTTCTACTTTTTCTGATGCTATGATACCTGTTACTGTGGGAAGACAAACTGTTCCCTTTCTTGTAGACACCGGTGCTTCTTTGTCTATGCTTAGCTCTCATTTTGTTTCTAAGGTTCCTGTTTCTGATAAAGTAATCACCACTGTAGGTATTGGGGACCAACCCATTGACCACCCTGTTACATAGCCGCTCTTGTTTACCTTAGATCCCCTTACTGAGCAACATGCCTTTTTGCTGAGTCCTTGTGCTTATGTAAATCCATTAGGGCAAGACCTCCTTTGCAAGTTGCAGGCAACAGTTCACTGCTCTCCAGATGGGGTTTTCCTCACATTACCCCAGACTTAAATTCCTGCCTTGATGATGAAACTAATGGAACAGGAACCCAAGTCCAATTCTTCCTCATTGCAACAAGAACTATTGGCTCACCTTCCTAAGTCCTTTTGGTCCCACTCCACAACTGATGTGGGACTTCTCAAGGGTGCCATCCCAGTTTCTATCAAGGTTAAATCAGTAGTGTCTCCCCCATTGATCCCGCAATACCTGCTATCTGTTGCTGCCACTAAAGGCATTGCTCCTGTAATACAAGGTCTCCTAGAACAAGGTGTCCTTGTACCTACCCGCTCTTGTTGTAATACCCCGATCCTTCCAGTCCGAAAAAAGGAAAAGTTTACACCTGAGAGGTTGCCTGTTTATCGTTTTGTCCAAGATTTGCATGCTATTAATTTTGTGGTTGCCTTGACAGCTGTGGTACCCAACTCCACCACTGTCCTTTCTCAAATACCTGCTTCCACTTTTTATTTTTCTGTGATAGATCTCTGTAATGCCTTCTTTTCTATACCAGTTCACTCCGACTCTCAATACTTATTTGCTTTTACTTATCAAGGCTGGCAATATACCTTCACCCGTTTGCCTCAGGGTTACCGTGACTCACCCACCATATATGGCCAGCTTCTCAAGTCTGACCTTGATTCAGTCCAGTTGCATGATTCTGTGCTAGTTCAATAAGTAGATGATTTGCTTCTCTGCTCTGATACCCTCCCTCATTGCCAAGTTGACTCTGTTGCCCTCTTGGAACAACTTGCAGCACGGGGCCACAAAGCCTCCCACTCTAAGCTCCAATTCTGTCAGATTACTGTTACCTACCTAGGACAAACTATTTCTCATGGTACCCATCACCTGTCTCCTGATTGCCTTTCTGCTGTTCTTTCTCTTCCTTGCCCACAGACTAAACACCAACTCCGTGGTTTCCTAGGTGCTGCCAATTACTGCCAGTAGTGGATTCCCAATTATTCTGGACTTTCCAAGCCTCCCACCCTTCTCACCCATGATTCTTCCCCTGTCCCGCTACCCTGAGAAGTTGTCCATCAATCTGCCTTCTGTCAGCTCAAGCAAGCCCTTTCTTCTTCTCCCGCCCTCGGTCTGCCTGACTGTTCTAAGCCTTTCACTCTCTTCTGTCATGAACACCAAGGCGCTGCTCTGGTGTTCTAACTCAGCCTTTCAGACCCTCCCCACACCACCCTGTTGCTTACTATAGTGCTTCCCTTGACCCAGTTGCTAGGTTTCCCCCTTGTCTCCGCACCGTTGCTGCCACTGCTCTGCTGGTTTCTAAAACCAATAACCTTGTCCTTGGGCACCCCCTCACTGTTGCTGTCCCACACTCTGTCCTTACTCTCCTTCAGCACTGCAGAACTCAGCATTTGTCCCCTGGCCATCTAACCCACTATGAGGTGGTTCTCCTAGCTGCGGACCATGTTACCCTTGTCTGCTGTGATCCCCTCAATCCTGCCTCTCTTTTCCCTTCACCCTCAGATGGTCAACCCCATGACTGCACTCAGCTCATAGATTTTGTTTCTCTTCCCCGCCCTGATCTTTCTGAACAATCCTCACTAATCCTGACCTCGTTTTCTATGTTGATGGCTCCTGTTTTCGAGACAATCATGGTATTCTCTGAGCTGGCTATGCTGTCTGTTCTGACCATACTGTTAGTGAATCTGCTTCTCTTTCTGTTACTAGTGCTCAAGCTGCTGAACTCATTGCTCATGTCATGAGTTTTACCTGTCTGCAGCCAGAGGTGCAGGGCTCCAGAACCCAGAAGCCCTGCACCTATCTCCCTGACAGCTGGCAGGCATTGTGGCCACATCAGGGGCTACCATCCCTGCAGCTTTCACCCTGATACGCCTTAACACACACAGTGTCACGCATTTCACAACTTTTGCTTGTCCACAGCTTGAGGTGCAGTTTCAGAGAGAGGACTTTTTCCCCGTCCCCATATCTCAGACTGATGGCTGGCATCTCCTGTATCTGTTAAACCCAACTGGTGCCTGGCCACACCCTTTCTGCTCCAGCAGGGAGGGTTGAGAGCCTTGGAGGACATATTTGTTTCCTCCCCTTTGGCAGTGGCTGGCAGGCATACTGACAGACCTGACAGTGAACTCTGGCCCCTTTGTAAAACACAGAAATATGGACAGGTTCCTTGGGCCTTTCACATATTTGGGTCAAGATTAAGGAAGCGGACACCCTTACCTGGGGCTCAGAGCCCAGTATGAAATGTTCTTTCAGTCAGGAACACATGCTGTCCTCAGGACAAGAGTTTGGACCTGCCATTTTATCAAAAGCCTGCAAGACAACAGTCCCCATTCACATTGGTAATAAAAATTCCTAATGGGATCTCAGATTCAGCAAAGCCCAAATTCACATCACCCTGACTTCAGGTCACACAGAACAGACTTTGCTGACTATGCTTCTGTGGGTTCCTCAACAGCAGTTGCCATTTCCTATGATCTTGTAGGCTTCTGCAGTCCCCAAGATACTTAGAGATAAAGTGCTCCATTCCCCACAGTATAGCACTCTGTGTGTTTCTTTCCTGATGCACAAAGTAAGAACAAGAGATTTAGATCCAGGATAATTTTACACTGATGTTGACTTGATCCACAAGATGGCAGGCAAGGGAGAATCAGGCACAACTTTTGCTAATATCTATTATTTTAAAGTTGCATAACAAGCAACAAAAAATGTAGCAGGAGACCTAAATACCAAAAAATGATATAGAACTAACAATTGTAGTCTTAGTCCTCCCTCTGGTGGTAATCATGTTCAGATGTTAGACCTAAGGAATCCTTTATACAACCTTGAGAAACCCCTCTATAACTTTTGTAAATTGAGAGGCACCCAGTTTAAAAAAATACTTGATATTCAGTACTTCTTTGCAAAGAGTCTAGGCAGTGGGAGTGGGAGATGGCAAAGGGGGAACAGCTAGGTAGGGCAAGCCTGAGCATACACTTACCTGATCATTTTCTCACACCTTGCTTATCTCCTTACACATCTCATGGCAGCCTTCAAAAGGATCTCCCATCACTCTGGCTGAGAATCACTGCTTTACACAGTGATGCAGGATATGCCAGCAAGGCTCAAGGCAGCACTGCAAAGATATTGAAGTTAGCTCTGTAGTCTGCAGCACTAATTACCATGGGTAGAGTGATGCACTAAAGCCCCTTTGTTGATTTTGGTACCTAAGCAATCCTGTTCAGAGTTAGCTCAAGGATCTCTGCTGGGTCCCAAATTGTGTTATGTAGACATAACCAATTACTTTCCAACTATTTCTACATAGCTGAACCTAGGATTTCACAATGACCTACCCTTGGATTTCCTGCCTCTGAAAGTTAAACCACTGTAAGGTACAGTTCCCATTGCTACATTTTCCATTCTGAGCCAAAAGCATAACAGTAATGCCAGTGCTGTTTGTCAAGTGTAATATAATGCACAGTTCCAAATAGTTATAATGCACCCAGCACTGACATATTTGAAAGATGGAAATGTTACATCACAGTATCAAGTATAATCAATAGGCCTGTGCGAAATGGCTAGTATTCACTTTGGATTTGGATTCGGCCGATTCAGGGGACAGTGATTCAATTTGGTGATTCGAATCACTGTCCCCAGTCGATTCAGCTGAATCTGATTCAGAGATTCAGCTGCTGCCAAATCTCTGAATCACACAGGACCATCCCTCACATACTCTTCCAGCCCTGGCAATGGCTGCCCTGCCTGCCCCAGCTTCTGGCACTTTGAAAAGAAAAAAAAAAAAAGCCATGACTCACCAGGTGCTGCTGGGAGGAGGTGATCCCCACTGCCCCCCCCCCCCACTGCCCCATGCCATGTGGGGGTCAGGGGTCTTGTGGCAGAGTCCCCCCCATGTGGCGTGGAGATTGCCCCCCCAACCGGCAGCACCTGATGTGTGGGGCCTTTTTTTTGCCTTTTTTTTTAAAGGGCAGGGAGCTGGAGCCAGGCAAGGCAGCCAATGGGGGGACTGGGACAGTATGTGGGGATCAGGGGAGCAGGCAGGGGATAGGGCCTGGCAGGGGTCTTCACATCGTCCCCTGCCCCTCCTTCAGTCTCCCCTCCCCCGCCTCCTACTTACCAGCTCCGGCTCCAGCTCTAGCTCCCTTGGAGAGTTTCAAAATCAATTTGGACCTTTTTATTTGTCCCCTGATTCGATTTGGATTTGGAGATTCGGCCACTGAAAATCAGGCCAAATCTCCTCCAAATCAAATCAGCACCTGAAGCTTCGCACGGCCCTACTAATCAGATTTAGCTTTAAAAAAGTATTGTAAACTGCAAACAAATAACAACATGAACATGTATTTTTTCATCCTTAATTGAACAATATTGTCATAAATATCTAATATTTAATTTTGCTCACTGTAACTTCTTACAACTTTTATATCTCTCCATCAGTAATGCTGTCTTCTGCTGCTTTAGAAGTGCAGCCTCATGAGTAACATGCCCTTGAGCAAGTCCAGGTGCAGGAGGGTTTGCACAAAACAATATAATTTTCAGATGACCTTAAAAACTGATCAAATGTAAGAGTTTTCATTTAACTACAAGCACTCTTTGGTACTTCCTCCATTACTGTGCATTTCACAGTTATCCATCCTACCAGTACAATAATTATACATTTGGCAACACTGAACCCAACCACTATATCAACTTACAGACAATAGAAGTGCAGTTCCTTGTTGCTTGGATTTGCCGATGTCCCTGGCAATATCAGTACCATTGCTAACAGGAGACAAGACTTTTTTATTCTGGTAGCATTTTATGGTTATTGCCTGAGACTTTGGCCCATTATCTTCCTATCAGTTCTAGAAGTCTGCAAAAAGTCACCTCTTACTTTTCATGATGTAGCTCCACCTTTGAATTCCCAGACTGAACCACCACAAATAACTGGATCAGTAAGAGAAGCCTTTGGCAGAAGTCTGGAGTGAGAGCTTGCATTCATGCCTTTGGAGCCATGGCAAGATACCTTCATAATTCTGCCCCCTCACCCCAGTTTCACAGTGGCAGACTTGTAAATCTCCGAGCCCAATAATTTCCTTGTGTACTTTCCTGTTATATATGAGAAAACACATATGGTGTTTTCCCATACATAACATGCCCCTAAATAAAATAAGCTTCTTATTTTTAAAAGGCAGAATGAAGGGAGAGAAAAAAAGATTTTTCCACGATTATGGCTGCAGATTAGTGGAACATCAAGACCACTAAAAAAAAGAAGAGATGGTCATTAACACCTTTGGAGTGAGGAACAATGGGTCATTTAGTCAAGTCACTCCTTCAGCTACTTGACTAGTGCAAGAGCTACGGCATTGTGGAGCAGGAATCAAAGCACGGTGCTTTTATTCTGGACGGAAATATCGGCTCCCTTGTTTAATGTACACTCCAATTTTAAGGGGCTGATTTTGGGGGGAAAGGTACTTATTGTATACAAGAAAACACAGTATTACCCAATACAGAAGCAATTGTTTTAGAGCTGTATCAGGCTCTTGTACCTCAACCCATTTTTCTTGTACCTCATAACACTAGTTGCTTCAGAACCTAAGTGAGAGGTCTGTCTTGCCTACTAGTTTTCATTGATTATGAAGCCAGAAAAAACAATTACCACCATGTCATCTGACATGCTGTGTAACACAGATCATAGAACTTCTCTGAATTAATTTTATTTATTTTAGGAAAATATCCAATCGTGATTTTAAATTGCCAAGAACCAGTAATAGAGAAAGTTGTTAACCACCCTCACTCTAGAAAGTCTGCACTTAATCGCTAATCTGAATTTGCCTTGCCTCCAGTTCCATTTACTGGATCTTTTTATATCCAGTTGCAGATGATGCAGTATCCTCAAGGCAGTGAACCTACATTGGTACAGAGCCAACTATCATAACCGGGCCTTACAGTGGAAGGGCTCTTCATAGCCGTACTAACACTGATGTATTATGGAATGATAAACTGGAGTTAAAGAATCCTCAGTTCCTAATCAAACAGAAGGAACACAGGACTTTCCTTTGTAACCATCTAGTCAGTGGATTTATTGCAATCAACCTTGATTAGAGCATAATCAAAGATGCTTGTAAGAATACTGGCTACCAAAACAAGAGGTCTGCATCGTTCATCGTTAGTTCACTGAGGAAATTAGAGATCAGGAGATGCAGAAGTCAACATTACTGACTGACTTAGAAGAGCCTTGAGCAAAGGGGCAAATCACTGAAGCCCCATAAACTGATAAACAATCAAAGAGCAGTTGGTGAAAATTGTCTCCCTCCGAAAGCAGTTAGTGAAAATAATTGCAAACCAGTTCCTGAGCCTAGAGATGCATAATCTTGGCATACAAAAAACATAAGGGAGAAGGATGGTCTAGGTCTGTGGAAAGGACCACTAGGAAATCTGGGTTCAGTTCTGGACGCTGTGTGACCAGGAGTTAATTTTTTAAACTCTACCCTGTGTCTCAGTTAAAATGGGGGTAACAGCTCTTCCCTAACTCAAGAGCATGCTGGAAGATTTTTATAACGACTGTGAAATGATAATGAGAGCTGTATTAAAGCTTTGCATCTCTTCATGCATTAATAGAAAGAGCAAACAGAGGGGTTGGAACAGAACCACTGGAGACAGACAAACAAACAGAGCGAATTGATTCACTTCTACAGGTGGGCCAAGGTACATTTGGTTGGCTTGAGGCAGAGCTGCTGCATTTGGCACAAGAATAAGCACATCTAGGTTCTTCCCTCTGTATCTAACCATGCTTGCAGGAAGGATGGTGGTCTTGCATTACCCCATATCATTTTAGGTTTAGCACTTTAGTCTAAACCCCTTGTGGTCTTATACTCTAGGTGCCGGCCTTCCTCCCCCACACCCCATCTCCCCCTGCAACACGATGCACTCCACAGGAGAGAAGTCTTTCAGGATTTGCAAGTGGTTCTGTAGTTCTGCTAGTTCCATCTCTTACAAATTAGGGCAGCTGAGGGGCAGCATAGAAATCCTTTACACTCCATGAAATTTAGCTGCTCTCTCAAGTATAGAGGGCGTGGCCTCATCTCCATTTCTACTGGCTAGTGATTTCAGATCGTTAGCCTCACATATTTTACACATAACTACTAAAACTGTGCCTGGCACCTGAAAAGGAACTCATTGTCCTCATCTTCCACCTACTTTTTTTCTTCATCTTGCTGGTCTGGATGCAAACTGGCCCTAAGATTGGAAATATATCTTAAAAGGACATTTCTGTAATGATTAAAGTTAATTGGTTTGAACGATGCCTCTGAAGGGAAATGTTTTCTTATTTCAGTTCCAATCTAGTTGGGTACAAGCCTGTTTTTCATAAGATCAGTAACTGCAAACAGATAGGGCCCTTTCATTGGAAACAGACTGCACAGGATATAATTAAAGAAGTATGCACTGGCATTTCAAAGAACTGTTTTCAATTACTGCCATTTCAAGAGTATTAAGGGGAAATATTTTAAACAAGACCACTGCAAAAATAGATTTTGTTTGTCATTAACTTTGAAATAATATTTGACTTAAGGGCTGAAATTTCCATATGCCAGGTCTGGCTCTCTCAGCAATTTGCTGATTGGTCGGGAAGAAAATGATTCATTGTGGCATGGTAGTTAGGAGCAGATCTTCCTATATAAGGACTTATTTTTGTGCGGGAAATACCCTCCTTTTTCCCTGGCCAGGTTTTTCTGTGCGTCAGCCTGGACTTGAATCACGGGTCTGTCTCAAGCATGAGAAACGCAACCAAAGCGGCTTGTTTCATTACAAAACGGCACAAAACGGTCATCTCTGTGTGTGCCCTTGTGTATCTCTAGGACATGCTTCCACACATGCATGTTCATATGGCCACTTGTTTTTTAGCTCCTTTTGACCAGCAGTGCCCTTTTGCATGCCAATGAAATGCCACACACAGCTATGGTGAAAAGCATAAGCTTTATAAGGACACGTACGTGTGGTATAACATAGAGCATATAACACTTATATCCATATGTGTACATGCCTGTTATAAACATAGCTTTATGCATTCTGTGCGCCTGTGGACAACCATGTATTTGCCGGTCTACATGTAATAAAGCCACTAGTTAACACTTCTATAGTGCTTTAAGGTTCTCAGTGGCTATCTGCTATAGAAATGCCATTGTACCCCTGACAATTGTGGCCTACCCCTAGTGAATAGGACACAGGGCTGACACTCAGAAGACCCGTGTTTTATTAGAAGCTCTAACACTGGTCTGATTGTTGACCCTGAGTATGTCACTGCCCCTTGGTTCTTCTGTTTCTAGAATGGAGATAATGGTAATGATCTCCTTCGAAAAAGCACTGTAGATGAAAAAGCACTAGGAGCACTATTGTATTCAGTGGGCATGTCTACACATGCACATTTACTGCCCAGTAACCAAAATGACTGTGCAGTATGAGCATGTCTACATGTGCATGCTCATGGTGCACAGTAAATATGCTGACTTGAGCATAAATTTGATACCTGCATCATGCAGGTAGGGCATGCACATGTAGATGCCTTACTGCACAGTAACAGTGTGTGTATGTGGACTGACTTGGAACTAACTTTAGTCCCAAGTCAGTCCGCACACAGCATTAACGTGCTTTAATGCCTGCATATGTAGACACTGGACTATTCCCACTTACTGTGCAGTAATTTACTACGCGGTAAATTTAAGCCAGAGTAAATACGTGTGTAGACATGCCCAGTGAGTATATAGACAAATGTGCGATTGCCACTATGTTGCCCATTTACCTCAAATTCTTTTCCTCTCTGCTTCTTCTAGTTCTTTGTTTTGTTTTATTATCCAATCATCTCTCTCCTAGCCCCCTCCTCCAACACACATGCACATGTAAGTACTTCTTTATTGTGTAAGCCATTTATTAGACTCATATATGAATTTGCCAGGACCCGTTAATCAATCCTGACTCCTCATTATACTTGTCTGGACCATTCTGTTTCTTATCCCTGCAATAAAGGCAGACCTGCCAGTTCACAGTGCACTGAATGAACAAGAGAACCCAATATTGATCCCTCCAACTCTATATTTGCCACCTTATTCCTACCTGACCCATGATTATTTATTTTCTGGGCTTCCATTACTTGTCACCTCTCTGAACCAAATCTGTATCTGTCAATAATCTTTATGTGAATTTCGGCAGCAAAAACCTGCAAAATACTGCCACAAAGGCGGATCTGGGGTCAAGGCCTCAGTTCAGACTTCCAGTCACTATTAAACCATCTTCCCCTCTCCATTGTTTATATTTTATGATCTGGCATTGATTGTGAGGTTACAGGGGCAAATATGTACAAGCAGACAGTCACACCACTACCTACTATGCCCCATGTATAGTGTGGTATCTATAGGCTCCATCTAGCTACATGCATCATAAAAACTGTCACTTCCACTCAGGTGCTTTGAAGGAGTGCGTGAATTCTAATGGAAACACCCTATACAATTAAGCAAAGATGAAAACAACAGGGTCCTATAAAGACTACTAAAATACCTATAGAATAGAAAAAATAGAATAAGGAGCAAAACTTCTTGTTTTTTTGCCAGGGGATGTACTTCTTGCAATTTTAAAAGGATGATTTAAAAATGATCTATGGAAAAATTTGCACACTTGAAGAACTCTGTGGACAGTCTGTGGACACTGGCTGAACACTTCCCCAACTTTATTCAAAAAGAAATTCTTAAGACCCAAGTCTAAAATGATTAATAATTTTGATGCCCAAGACCCTGTACAGAAGCCTGATTTTCCAGTTGATGAGTGCTCAGTATGTTTTAAAAGTCAACCCTTTCATCATTGCTTTAAAAAAGGTCATTGCTGTCTTGGAAAAATTTGGTCATTCATGATATTGGTATGGTTGGAGGTACTCATGAAAGGAAGGCAGGGAAGGGAATGAAAAAATCAAGGTGCAGAAGGAGATGCACCAAGTCAACATGATTTGACATAAAAGGGGAGCAAAAGAGAGCTTCTGTTTTATGTCTAATGGATGACTCTACACAATATTTGAGGAGGAAGAGATATCCACCCAAACAGTCTGGCCATGTAATTTAGTAACAGAATGTCAACATGACACTACATGCAAGAAAAACCTTTCATACAATAAACAATAGGAATTTTCCTGCTGACATTCATGGGAGTGACTTGTACCTTGTGAAAAGAGAATCAGGGATGAGGTCCTCCAAAGTAGAGTAGCCTGGCCTAAGGAGAATGGGAATGTATGCTAAGAAGAGAGCCTACAGGTATAACAGTCCCTTTGACATCTAGCTGAGAGAAAGGTGGCCTTTCAAAGTCAGGGATGAAGCACATGGACAGGGAGGTAATGGAAGAGATGGCACTGCTTCTGCCCATGTTGCACCAATCTGTGGGTACACAGTGAACCAGTACCCAGGGCTATCAACACCACCTTTTACCAAGGCTAAATTCATTCACTTGAACTGAATCAGGGTAAATCCAAAGCTTTATTATAGTGCTACAAGGGGAGAGAGATAAGGCAGCCCCTTTGGCATCCTACTTTGAAATAGATGTTCATCAAGAACTAGAACTTGTGAGATGAGTTCAACCCTGATTAATGCAAGCAGAGCTTCAGAGGATTATAAGGAACTGTACAGATATAGATTAGAGAAAGATGTGTCTTCCTCTCTGTATTATATTACACCTCTGAGTCTTACAAGTACTAACCCTTGGGGGAACCGGGAGGGGGTGAGGTGGAAACTATATTCTTGAACATCAGAAGCTCATTGTGAGAGGAAAGATAGTCTTGAGGTACTAACCAGAGCCTGCCAAACTATGGGTTCCATTCTCAGATCTACAACAGGCTTTGGAGCTAAACCTGAGCAAAAATATTTAGGGTGGTGATGGGCTGGGATGGAATTCAAGAGCAAAGTGACATAGACGTACCACCAGCTGGGAATCCCTTCTGCCCCATCCCCACATGCATGGGTACACACATGCAGACATACAATTGGAAAATGCCCATCCATCAATTCCAGAACTTTTCATACAAGTGTAGAAGTTTTAATTAAGGATTCCTTAGGAAAGAAGTCTGTCAGTCTGAGGCAGAACGAGAGCATGCAAACAAACAAAGAAAAGTGAATAAGTTAGTAGTCCAGGTATTTACTTGGGCTGTACAAGACCCAAATTCACAGCAACTTTCTTCCATATTTTAAATAGAAACCCTGACCCACAAATAATTTTACTAAATGGCAATATGGATCCCAACCCCATTCTATTTAAAAAAGAGTGGCTTTAAGTGCATATCTCCTCCAAAAGGATTTCGGCACTTTTGAATATTCCACTGTACCTCAGTTCTCCGTCTCTAAAAACTGAAATAATTCTTCCTTTACTTGTTTAGACTGCAGGTTCCCCAGGGAAACAGCTGTTTCTCATTGTGTGTGTAGACAGCATTTAACACAGTAGGGCTCGGATCTCAACGTGGATCTCTAACACCTATTACAATCATAGGAGAAGAAACTGGACCATCTGGTGTTTGAAGGATGATTTTCCAGTGAACTTGGTTTGAAAGTTTTCTAGGCTTGAGGAATGGAAGGTACTGGTTCTAGCAAGACAATCATGCGAAAACATTTCTTTGTGCTATTTACAGAAGCCAAGAACATATTTTCCTTTTGGAAATACCACTAAAAGGATGTTTCTCATGGATATTGAGCAAGAGGGGTCCACCTCTGGGAATACCATGAGTTTGGGGTTTTAAACTGGAAGCAACAATCAAAGACATCAAAGAACATCACATATGCCAAAAAATAAATTTGGCCAGTTGCTTGTCATAGACAAGGAGTGCTGGAACTAGCTCAGATTTAAAAATTTGCAATATTAAATTAGAGGGCTATATTTGAAGTAGTTTCTAATGACTTGATGCAGTGAGAGGTACAACTGTATATCCAGTCAGATATATAAAGCATCACAGGAGACCCAGATAAGATACTCTGACACCTTAAATTTAAGGGTGACATGTTCCTTTATATGCACCCTGGAAAACGGCATCAATTCTCCTTGAAACATCATGTAAATGAGGAACCACAGCTAACAGCACAGGAGGAAACCAACACCAAGAAAAGTAAACCACCATGCTGAACATTAACTAAGTCTTTGGAAAGAAGAGGAGGATGAAGCCATTAGAAGCTACCAAGGAAATCAGAATACAGTTACACAAGTAAGTGTGCAGGCAGAGCTTCCTTCACTGAAAAAGCTACCATGGGATCAGTCATCAGGATCTGTTTCCTGCCAACCTCAAGCTGCACCAGCTGGTATTGCCATGCTGGGTCAGTAGGTCACTACTCAAAGGAAAGAGATGGGTTACCCACAGTGTCACCTGCAGCTCTTTATTAACCAGGGTAGGAGATTGGCCAGGGGGAGAGTCCTGATCCAACAGGGAAGCTTCCTGCACTCTCAGCACACCTCAGTTACAAGATGTACAACACGTCTGACATTATGGATGCCTGGGGAGCAATGAAGGCTGGGAAGGGAAGGTTAGAATTTCTACCCTAACCTCATGGCTGGGCCAGGTTATCTCCTAGTGACTTGCTGTCTGGTACCCAGGCACACTCAGTTACTGCTGGGCTGGGAAACAGAGTTATGAAGAGCCCAACACTGGAATGCACCTTGGGGTTAACCAGTTGTTTATAGTCCCAGAAAGCAGCAGCAGCAGCTCCCCCCCTCAAGCTACATTCCAGCTTTGGAGATCAGCCATGATGTGTGTCCACTGCATTCCCCAGAAGAGTGCTGAAACTCCTCCACCCAGGTACCATTCGCTGGTCCCTACTGGCCAAAACTCCCCATTGGCAGTCAGCAAGGAGTCTGTCCAGCCTGCACAAACAGAGCCCATGCATTTTGTCCTATTGCAGCTTTAACTGCTTGCCATTGCACGGCTTCACCTTTCAGCTCCGTTGACAGAAGGCAGCCAAAACACTGTCTAGAGTAAGGCCCCAGCAAAGGGGCTGGGTCAGTGCCATGGGAAGAATCTACCTTGGAAAGATGCCTCCAAGCCCTCGCCTCGATTGTGCATGAGCAGCACATTCCATCCTTCCTTGCCATACCAGCGAGCCCTCACTGATTGCAATTTGGCACCCATCTCACTGGCTCAGCTTCCACACTGCACACAACCCATATGGTTAAGTACAGAGCTCCCTAGGACATCTGGATAGCCAGCTTCTGAGGAGACAAACAAACAAGGAGGGAGAAGCCAGTGAATTTGGGGGCTTGGGGCTGCAGCACCTTTCTCGAGAAAGGACAAACCTCCACCAAAAAATAAACACACAGCCACCAAATGTACATGTGCATGCACAAAGGCAAAGTGTGCTGGGGGTTGAATGGAAACACTTTATCCCCAAAGTAAGCCCCTTCCCCTACTTTATCAGATGGGATCCTAGAGAAAGGATCTCTGAGCTCTTGCTGGATTCCTTTATTCTGCACGTGCTCAATGCTTCATCCTCTTCAGGTTCACAATCATAGATATACCATCATTAGTTACATGCATCTATCTACATTTTTATTAGATTTACCAATCTCCATGCATACAACAAATGCCTTTTTTATGAAAAAAATCAGCTGCTGAAAACCGGAGTGCACATTAATATGTGAGAAAAAATGGTAAAAGCAGTCTCTGCCACTTACCAGGCAAAGGGGAAAGTAAAGTCTGCAATCTACACGGATTTTAGCCAGTTGTAAAAGTTCACTGCCTTTTCATTCTGTCACATCCCCTTCTTTTTACATTATGCACAGGCAATAAATAGAAGTATCTCTACCATTTATTATTTAATATACATCTATTGTGTGCCCTCCATGCTGAACATTCACACCTTTTGGTGTCTTTTCATAGACAAGTCTTTCTGGGGCTGTAGCCTGTCTTGTGTCACATTGTTCTGAGCTTCTCTACTTCTAATCTGTCCTTCTGAAGACAAGCAAACCAGAGTGAAACAGAGGAAGTACCTGAAACACTATTTCTAAACAGTATATTCCTGTTTAAGCTTTTTAGTTTTTAACCTCATTGTTATTTCTTCTTCTCATTACTTTCCAGGAATTTTTTTTTTTAATCAGACTTCTTCTAAAAGCAATTTTCCTTCCACTTTAAGCTATACATTTCTTCAAAATTCATCTAATACAAATGTTAGTTGTCCTTTTATTTTCACTTAAGTTATTTAAAAGTCTAGTGACCAGGGCAGAAGACTTAGTAGTAGTCATAGATTTTCTCTTGATTCATTGTAAAAAATTTGCTCATGTTCAGCATCTTATCAGTTCCCCCTGCTTGCTTATCCTTTTGAAACAGTATGAACCAGAATTCATTCCCCACCTCCTCCCCCCTATATACTATTTAGTTTATGAGCAAGACTTACACAGTGTCTTTCCTCTCTATTAGTCACTTGAATTACATGGATCATCATATCCTCTCCTGCTAACTGGGCCAGATCTTCAGCTGTTATCAATTGTGTTTACCTCTCTGCTGGTTTCTGGATTTCTCTTTTTGGTTTTCTTTCTTCCACAGGGTGGCACTTCAATCTCCCAAATATACTTGCACCATCACAGAACTAAGTTCTCCCTCTGCCTTTGATCATTATATTGCGCTAAGGGGGTTCATAGTTGATGTTCCAGTTTATTTGCCCTGTATGTACTGCTGAAAGGCAAGTGGTGGTATTATCCCTCTAGTACAGAGAGGCAAAAGTGTTTCACTTCAGGTTGCACAGTTTTGTAAAACATGAATTTATCAAACAGGCAAAGCTGCAGGAAAGACTGAGAATGCTGAGTAGGTCAACGTTGCATATCGGTCGAGCTGTAGCAGGATGGCCCTGCCTGGCATTTCTAAAAGGTCTTGGCATCTTACCAAAATAGATCCATCCTGGCATTTGACCCCCATTCTCAATTTCCACTTGACTGAGGGAGTGCTGAGAAATAGAGTGGAGCCCCTTATCTATTAGGAATTTGGATTAAAGAAACCGTGAACAGTGACCCAAATCAGATTCAAGCCTGCCAAGCATAGGGACATTGGCTTCAACCCAGTCTAACACCACCGTGCAAGTGCCTCCATTAGTCTATGGTGAGCAGGAACACTTCTGCCTGCCCACACTGCTTTGGCTGCTATACATGCAATCTTCCAACCTTCTGCATTTCTTTCCTTCAACATTGTAAGAAATGTTGTAAGAAAGCCACCTTAGTGCGGTGCAAGGAGGGCATGTGCCAAAATGCTTTTCCAGGACCACACTAAAAGCAGCTATCTTACTTCTGCTTCAGGAGGCAGTACATTTGGGACAAGCACTGAGGAAGGGTAGACATGCCTTTCATGGTGCCATGAAGTGATTGGTCACAGTTTGTATTTTGTTAAAAGATTTTACGTTCAACCAAATGTCAAGATCTTTTTTTTCTTTTTCTTTTTTTTATCAGCATAAACATTTTCTCTAGGTTACCAGCACAGACTCCTCTTAAGGGACTTGGATAGCCAACATTTATTAAAATTAAGGGATTTGGACTCCTGTTGCCATTAGGTAGATTTTAAACTCACAGCCATAACACGTACACCATTAAGGCCAGTTATATATTATAGCTGTAGTAAAATATATATTTTACACATACACACCCCTTCCAAAGTGAATCCTCTCATCTAACGTGTCAGAGATGGAATGCAAACATTTTGATTAAATATGACAACTATACCTGGAAAATTGTCAAAGATTTCATTATACCTTTATTATAAAAACATCTAGTTTTGATCAATGTTTCATACCTAATCACAGTGTTAATCATTAGAAAATTAACCATTCACAGTTTGCTCATGCTATTAAATATTAGACAGATGTTCATTCAAGATGGTTTGCAGTTACACATGTTTTACTTAAAGCTTATGAATTGAAAGAGCTGTCACAGAGAGCCCTCCCATCACCAATACAGCTGGACACATCCAAGATAGCATCTTTAGCCAATAGTTGGCATAAGAACTAACAGACATTATACTTCAAAGTTGGTCAGAGACATTTTTGTAAGAGCCTTTAAAGACAGCCCATTCATACAATCAGTGAGGTGATGACCCTGGAAGATAGAACTAAAGGCCTTGTTATATGTTGCACTTTGAGCTGCTCAAATGTTGATTGATGTTAATGCTAGCCATGAATGGCGAGTGTCCCCAGCAGCTGGAGGGGGCACAGCAATGGCAGGAGTGCAGCAGCAGTGGCGCAAGTGGGGAGCTCCCACAGACACCGCTGGTGCTGTTGGCAGGGGAGGATGGGGGGTGGCAAGCACTGACAAAGGGTCGGCGACCACCCACAGCTACTGCCAGCAGTGGTGGCAGCAGCCAGTGGGAATTGTGGACCACCCACAGACACCACCAGTGGTGTCAGCGGTGGGATGGCAAGCGGTGACCACCCACAGGCGGTCTTTTTGTAAGGGATGCACTGCCACACTTAGGGGGTGCATGTGCACCCACATGCACCCCCTACGTGTTGCCTCTGATGCAAGCTTGAGTTTTCAGCAGTGACACCAGAAGACTAAAAACCTTTTTGGACTGTCCCCGACCTGCGCAGCTGTGACTTGCCACTAGAGGGCTGGTGAGCCAGGACAGGCTTCTGTCCCTGATCTAGGAAGGGTGAGAGAGAGATGGGTTGGGGGTGTGGGAACATGAAGTTGAGAGGTGGACACTTAATGGGATGGGTAATGAAATGGGAGGTGGAAAGAAATGGGGGTGGGATATGGGTGGTGAAATGAAGAAAGTCAGCCATGGAATGATAAGATAAAAAGAAGTAAAACAATTTTTAAAAAATAAAAAAGAGAAAGTAAATTAAAGAGGGTCTCATGTTTTAGTACATTGGGATTTGATATTGGGGTATGGGGGGGCTGGTCATGGTTCCCACGGTGGCTGGGAGGTAGGAGCAGTGAGGAAAGGCACCTTTGGGGGGATCTTACTGACCCTACCCTAGGAAGAAAGCCCCAGCTCATGGGGACCCGATCGAGTCCCCTACCTTGTTCCACCTCCACTCCCCCGAGACTCCACTCCTAGACCTGTCCATGCCCTATGACATTACTAGCTGGCATGTGAACCCCTGGGGGAAGAAGAGGGAGTTGGCTTGGTGCTAGAACTGCCCCCAGAGCAGTACAGTTCAGGGAGTATGAAGTCTTTCCACATAGAACAGGAGGGTGTGGGAAGCAACACTGCATCCTGGGATGCTGGAGGACTGCAAATTGCACAGCACATCTGATGTGATTGGCCATGCATTAAATGGAACACAAGCTGGATGATCAGAGATAAACCTGCCTTGGAACTGTGTAACTTTAAGCCACCTGAAGTGTGTGTAAAATTAGTTTCAAGTGTTAATGTGTGGACAATCCAGGGGTTAAGAGCTCCAGGAGCTGCCTAAAATTAATGCATACCAAAACCCTGGTACACCACTCCACCCCACCATAATATGTTCTTTAAATATCTCCAAAGACTTCAGCTAACGCAGAGTGAAAGAAGAAGCATCAGAGAAAGGATTAGGAGGCAAGAATTTCTTTCTTCAGTAGAGACAGGTGGTCCACAGCAGGTAGATATATTCTGAATTGGGAAACAAATCATCATCCCAGTCTATCAGGGGTGTGCAAAGCAGGACATATTCAATTCAGATTGGGCCCTATTCAGGGGGCAGTGATTTGGTTTGTTGATTTGGATCACTGTCCCAGTTAGATTTCGCTGAACCTGAAGATACAATTCTGATGCAGAGAATCAGCGATTCGGTCACAGATACAGCTTTATATGTTTTTTCTGCATACCTCAAGGTAGCAGGCGCAGTTCATGAACACTGAAATGCTAGGGTGGATGGAGCATCCTACAGGAGCGCGGGGGGGGGGGCTACCCACGTGTTTGGCAGCAGACTCAGACATGGACCGGAAGTACTTTCGGTCCACTTCTGGGTCAACCACTGAGCATACAGGGAACCCCCCCTATGCCCCCTAGCTCGGCAGTTGGGCATGGGGGGATCCCAGATGCCCCCCAGACCCAGGAGGCACCAGTCACCACACCGGGGGGGGGCGTCCCCCTCGCGCTCTGCAGTGGACCTGGAAGTGGACCACAGGTACTTCTGGTCTACTTCCACGTCTGCTGCCAAGTGTGTGGGGGACCCCCACTTGCTCCTGTGGGATGCTCCATCCACCCCACCATCTCAGCATTCACAGGCCGTGTCTAGTACCTTGAGGTATGTTGAAAAAACACATAAAGTTGTGTATATGGCCGAATCCTCGAATCTCTCCAATTCGAGGCCTCCGATTCAATTCAGAGAGATTAATGGGTTTCCTGATTCAATTTGGATTCAGAGATTTGGCTGCTGAACTGGGCCAAATCTCCCCTGAATCAAATCAGTTACTGAAGTTTCACACAGCCCTATAGTCTATCGACCTTCAGCAAAATCTTCACATTTCTTGCTACTGGAATCCTTATCCTGGTGATCTTTTCCATGGGTATCAGAAAGATCTCTGGGTCCAAGGAACTGGAGTCCAGAAGAAACATGTCTTTCTTTTCTATAGGTTTCAGAGCATGTGCACACCCAGAGAACGTGTTTGATATCATTGGGTCCCACTCCACCTTAGGTGTCTAGTCATATCTTTCCAAGCAATAAGAACCACAACTGGGTATTCTACTAAATGTTTCACTATTCTGACCTGTACATGTCTGTGATCAGAAGTGGTCTGTCCTCACCAAGTCAAGGCAATGATTCATTGAAGCCAAGAATATCCTGGGCAGTTCATGAAAGATATGAAATGATGCAGTCCTTGCTCTAATACTGCTATAATCTAAATTTACATATGCAACACAAGTGAAAACAAGAATTAGGGGAGTTGATCAGAACAGCACAAAGCAAAGTCTAGAATTCATTTCCTAAACTTTCTGATTCTTGTGTTGTAGCCAATGTCATTCCCTTTTATGGTCTCTGGTTTGCGTTAGTTTGGTAGAGTTATGATGTTAAAAAATGCATTTTCTATTTGTGTAAATAATTAACTCCCTGTGGAAAGCAGCAATGTCTCTTTACCTCTAACTCCATGTCACTCATAAGGTTGGAAAGCCTGCCTTCACCACTCTGATTCTAGACATGAATGCAAAAAAAATGTGGGGCCCTTCTAACCATGATCCCCATGGTATTCCAGTTGGAGAAAAAACATCCTCTCTTGCAGGAAAGGTTTCCACTCCTCACTGTGCTTTGCCTTTTGACTCCAAAAATCTTGCATTCTTGTCTCTGACATGGTGCTTTGCTCCAAAGGCAAACATTAGTGTGCTTTCCGAGGCTGCCAGTGTGTAACACTCCATCTTTGCAGAGAATACTCAGGGCTGAGAGGCAGTTTAGCCCCCAAATATCAGGGTTTGGGCTAATTGCTAGGCAGGATTAAATATTTACCCTGAACTAGTCAAACATAGTATACCCTTTTGCAGTGCTACTCAGTGGCAGTGATCGGAACTGAACAGAAACTGAATGTGATGTAGGAATCTAACAAGCTTATTTTGTTAAAGCAGTACTCAAATGTTTATCAAGCTGTCATGCACTAAGTACTGTCAGTACCATTTTGTATTTGGACAAACCCCAGTGACCCTCAATGCACCAGCTCCCAGCCATCCAATTCCATACTTCAGAACCCCTGCTGCACTCTGCAAATAAGACTTTGTGAAACACATACCTTTCTTTCATGGCTGTTGATGAAAAAGTTCTCCTGTGAGTAAAATGAATGCTTTTGGGTTCAGAGACTGAGATGCTGAGGGTGTGACTGGGGACTATATGGCACTTAAGCATCATCACAGACTTCAAAAAATCCCAATTCAAGAATTTGGGCACAGAGCTTAACACTCCAAGGACAAGTTTGAGCACCAATGACAAGAACAGCGTATTTCACTTTTACCAACAAAGGCGAGGTATTGGGGTCTTGTGTTTGGTGACAAAAGTAATCTTTTCATGAGTTGATCAAGACCTACATGTTTGTTTTAATCACCAAGCATATTCAGGAGAGAGCGAGAGAGAGTGCGAGGGAGAGAAAGGGAGAAGAGAGTGCTCAGCCATGACCACTGTCACAGCCAGCCAATGGTCCTGCCCAAAATAAGTGGACAGATTCCATGTCTCCTCCAAGATTTAGATAATGTTTGAAAGAGCAACATAACTTTCATAGGAACAGAATCCTTTGAGACATTGACAGTACATAGATATGTAGGACTGGAATGATCTTCCTGGCACCTCTGATCCCGACCTCTGTTGTCAAAGACAGCACAGTCACGTAATTCTGTTCATGAATTTGTTAAGCTTCTTTTTCACCTAGTTCAACTGCTGCTGAAATGCTATTCCAGCTCTCAGCTGGTTAGAAACTTTCTTCTAGTTTCTAACCTAAGTTTGTTCATAAACAGTTTATACCATTTGTTCTTGTGCAAACATTATTCTTTGGCTTTGATAGTTCTCTTCAAATAGATGTCTGAAGATGAACAGCAATGAAGGAAGAGTTGTATCCCCTACTAGGCAAAAACAAGCCAGGATCTCTTAGTCTTGTCCATAATATAGGCTGTCCATTCCTTCAATTATCTTACTAATCCTTTTCTGCATCTCTTCCAGGGAATCCACTGAGTCTTTAGTTAGATGGGGTTGCACATGAGAATTTCCACTAGAATTCAACTGAATTTGAACACATGTGACAACCACATAACCTTCACAGACAGATGAATAGAAACAAACTAGCCACATCACTGGTGCCCCTTTTATGCCCATCAAGTTTGCTCTTCAGTACTTTCTTTTAACTAGCCCACCTGTGATGAGTGAATCTAGAATTTTGAAAAGAGGGGTGTAGAAGGTAAGGTATATCATCACTTATGAAACACCACATATTTTTCTCCAGTTAAAAAGAAACTACAAGCTTTACTGGTATGCTAGGAGCCAAGGCCTATACTAAAGCAAAAAATAAACATAACTTTGTTTTTAATTCATTCCAATCATCTGCAGGGCTGTGAAATAGGAGCTGCATTACAGGAGCAGCTAACAGGCAGCAGAGTTGCACAGCAAAGGCTTGCTGGATTGGTGGAATACCAAGACCATTAAAATGGTGAGAGGGTCATTAACACCTGTGGAATGAAGAGTTTAGAAGGGATCAGGAAGATTATGAGCCATGAAGTCAATTGACTCCTTCAGCACTGAAAATACTGCTGCCACTGTCAAACAGGAGATTTCAAATAGTGTTTAGAGGACTCATTCAAAGATGAGGTCACATCATCTGGAAGGGGACAGTCCTGAGCTCTGCTTCATGCACGTCAGACTGCTCATGCATTTTGCATTACAGAATTGTTGTATAAAATGTGTATAGAGTGCTGGGACTTTCCAGGGGAACACCCTCAACAAAGGACTGCAAGGTCATTACCCCTATTGCACACATTTTCTCACCCCTCCTCCACACAACTTTCCTCTTCCTGACCTCATGAATCTTTCATTCCTTCCTGCATAGCTGTCCAGCATCTGTAGGTGGTGTTGAGAGTGCCTTTACCCCAGCTTCGTGGTTAAGGCCATCTCATGGGAGATGTGATTTTCAACTCCCTTAGGATTACGAGGGTCTAGAACTCAGGCCTCCTATTTCTTAGGAAAGCTCTGTAACCAGTACACTATTGCATAAAAAGCACCATTATTTACTCCAAATTGATCAACAGTTGTTTGCAGCCTAAAAGGACAACTTAGGCGCTAAGTCCAGGAGCAAGTTTCAGTTTGTGAATATCAGTCTTCTATTGATACCTGAATCTAGGAGGGAGAAGGGATGTTGGACATACCCTTTACTTCAGCATTCCTTCGTGGCTGGCTTAGGCAGCTCCTCCCATGCTCGGCATGCTGACTGCTGCACATCCCATTCTTTGGCACTTAACTCTCTGCATTCATCATATACCAAACTGAGGTACTAAATCAGGTTTAGAAATTCCACTTCCAGTGCTGAGCATCTAGAAGTTGAGAGGCAACATTGAGCACCACCACTGCTAGGTCTTTTTATGATTTCAGGTCTAATAGCCTCTAGTACACAATCCTCCCACAACCCTCTACCAACAAGCCCTACCACCTTGAGGGATGAGGGGATAATGCTGCAGACCCAAATAACTGCTAACTTCCACCTCTTCCCCAGCACAATAGTCTATTTAGTAGGCCTGTGCAAGTTGGCAGTGATCCGATCTGGCTTTGGATCCAGACACTTCGGATGCCAGGGATCCAATCTGGACCTCCAGACTGGGTTTCTGCTTCAATCTGGCTTTGGAGCTGCCTCAAAGGCCCGGCTATAGGGTATAATGGGGAATCGATGAAATATCTGTAACTTTGTTATTTTTTGTCTGATTTGGATGAAACATGCAGCAATGGTAGCATCTACTGAGAGCATGAAGTATGCCAAGTTTCAAGAAGATCAGTGCAGGGGTTTAGGGGGGACTGTATCCCAAATTCTTGCAAAACTCATGTCACATGTATGTGTTATAACACAGGGGGGTCAAAACCATAGGGGTGGTAGATGCTTGTGAGGCCAAAAAGCCTGACAAGTTTCAAGAAGATCGGTGCACGGGCTTGGGGGAAACTGAACCTCAAGCTGCAGACAAGCAAAATTCATGACATGTGTGACCCTGTGTGTGTTAAGGTGCAGCAGGGTGAAAGCTGCAGGGATGGTGACCCCTGCTGCGGCTATGAAGCCTGCCAGCTGTAGAGGAGATTGGTGCAGGGGACTCCTGGGGCCCCTAGCTGCTGACAGACAAAACTCATGACATGGGTGCTTATGCAACTGACTGTGTCTGTCTTGGGGCAGTTGATTGTCTGTGTTGATTACTTCCTCTCCTTAGTCTCTGCTTTTGTAGATGTTAATTGAAGGTAATCAGCTGGCTACATTAACTAGGTACTGTGTATTGAGCTGGTCCCTGAGTGAATCATAATTAATTAATAACTGCTAACACAGTAGCTTAGCAGCCAGGCCTGCAGTAATGTCTTCCACGCCCCAAGACAGACACAGTCAGTTGCACAAGCACCCATGGCACGAGTTTTGCCTGTCAGTAGCTAGGGATGCAGGGCCCCAGAATCCAGAAGCCCTGCACCGATCTCCTCAACAGCTGGCAGGCTTTGTGGCCACAGCAGGGACTACCATCCCTGCAGCTTTCACCCTGCTACGTCTTAACACACACAGTGTCACCTGTGTCACAAGATTTGCTTGTCTGCAGCTTCAGGTGCAGTTCCCCCCAAGCCCCTACACCAATCTTCTTGAAAGTTGGTAGGCTTTGTGGCCTCACCAGGAGCCACCACCCCTGCAGTTTTCACCCCCCTGTGGCTTAAAACATAGACGTGACTTGAGTTTTGCTTTCACAAATTTGGGGTGCAGTTCCCCCCAATCCTCTGCACCAATTTTCTTTAAACTTGGCAGGCTTCATGCTCTCAGCAGAGACTACAATCTCTGCAAATTTCATCCAAATCACACAAAAATCAACAAAAGTATAGATATTTGTTTCCCCATTATACCCTATGGCTGGATCTCCAAAGTGGCTCCAAAGGTTTTCTGAAGCACTTCAGAAGCTCCAAACCACTTCGGAAAGCCTAACAAAGCCAGCACTTTGATCCAGACATGCTGCTTCAGATGCCAAAGTGCCCGAAGCTTCTCTGGATCTGTAGCTTTGTCCAAAGCCTTGCACAGCCCTACTCTTTAGCCCTTTACCAGCCAATGGTTGGTGTCAGCCACCATATCCTGCTCCCACAGATGCAGTCTCTTAAGAGCCTTAAATTCCTCCTTCATTTCATGCTTCTGCCACTTAAAGGCTTTGGAAAACCAACAACAATCTGACCACTCCCAAAAAGACTTCTGATATCTCCTTCCCTTAATTGTTGTGGTAAGTTTTATTGCCCCCAGCTGAATTCTTAGTTTCCACACCTGAGAGATTGCTTAATGACACACAGGTGAGGCTGAATCTAACTCTCTGAAATAACCAGTTTTGAATACTCTGTGCTAGTTACAAGCATCAGTTGAAATAATGGCATGGTAGTCAATTATCCACTGTGTGCTGGACTGAGATCTTTTCCTATAAGCCTCTAAATAGTCACTGGTGATTTTCAGTAACTTTTGAGCTGGCCTGGATTCATACCTATAACCTAAAGGAAATTACTAAAGAGAAAATAGTCTGGACTTGGAATCTCCAATAGTCTACATTGTTCAGGTCTGGGGTTTTAGTTTAACTCATTAGAGAGAAAGGCAAACTTCAGATGTGGATCCTACTTCATATTTTGAACATATCTATAGTTTGAGGGCATTTGGATCCAGTTTTTTGGTTCTGTCTGTAGCTATCATCATGCCCCTGAGCCACTAAGTCCCTGCAATCTTTTATTATTCATGGGCCAAATCCTGCTTACTGAGAATGTCCTTAAAACAGCTGGATAGGCCATACAGGGATGCTTGACCCATGCCAGTGATATCATATTTAGCACTTCTAAAGCACTTTTCCCTCCCAGGGGAGCTTATAAACATTAGCTACAACAATTAATCATTACCCTTGCACGCCATATTTTACAAGCAGGGAAGCTGACTGGGAGGGACTGAGGCACTGCTAATGTGCTCAATTATTTCACAGGAAAGAGGTCAGGACTGCCCAAATTTTGAACGACAGCATTCCTTCTAAATTACTCAGACAGTTGGGATCACTATAACTTATCACTCATTTTTTCTAGCTCACAGACTGGTTTTGCACAAAACTGTTCCCTCTCTATAGCTTCTAAATGAGTCTTTTATGGGAAGATTCCTGATTGACTTCAGTACATTTTGGATCACATTTCTTAAGCAGAGATGTGAACAAGGGATCCTATAGTATACATACCTCCAACAGCGCATCATGACTGCAAGACAGCAAGGAATAACTAGGATTCCCCATATCAGGTTGGACAATGAGAATGCCAGCAGCCCAGGATTCTGACAAAACATTTTTCCTTAGAGACAACTTCATGGGTATTATAATTTTCATGGAATAGCACTGTCTAGCTGTGGTCCCCTTCTAAAAATCTCTGCAACATGCAGTCTCTTCCATAGGGAGCCATTCCTTTGAGAACTGCCATTATTTTTATTTGGGTTTACAAAATAGGTATATTGGCACACCTGGGTGAACCTCTAGATCTGAACTAAGAAAGTCAGGGTGAAGATGTTTCAGCAGGCTTGGGATGGAAGCAAGAAGGCCCCCTACTTCAGGTATACAATGTATCTCCTGGAGAACATGGAGGTCAGTGATGGATTAGCAGTGAATATTACAAAATCAGAAGTGAGAGGTACAGTGGGTATGTCTACATGTTCATTAATGTGCCAAAGTTACTGTGCATTATGTTTAATACTTGGTTAACCAAGTACTAAATCAATGCACAGTAATTTGTGCTACTGCATAGTAGGGCTGTGCGTGTTGTGTTTTGATGGTTCGAGGGAACAGTGTTTCATCTTGAATTTCATTTTGAGTCAAAACAGCTGTTCCATTCGGTTCTGTCGAAACAGAAGTCTGTTTTGACACTGTTTCAAGTTTTGCGGGGATGGGAAGTCAGCCCAGCTGGGCTGCTTCCTGGTGCCCCATGCTAGATTGCATCAGGACCAGGAGGCAGCCCAGTGAGGCTGCTTCCCTGTCCCCTGCCCTAGATCGCACTTGGAGGCAGCCTAGCTGGGCTGCTTCTCGGTACCCCATCCTAGATTGCTCTGGGGGCAGGAGACAGCCCAGCTGGGCTGCTTTCCAGTTCCCTTAGCTAGATCATGCTGGGTCCAGGAGGCAGCCCAGTGGGGCTGCTTCCCTGTCCCCCACCCTAGATCGCGCCAGGGCCGGGGAGGCAGCCCAGTGGGGCTGCTTCCTGGTGCCCCATGCTAGATCAGGAGTGTGTGATCTAGTGTGGGGCACTGGGAAGCAGCCCTGCTGGGCTGCCTCCCACCCCCAACATGATCTAGTGTGGGGATGGAAAGACAGCCCAGCTGGACTGACTTCCCATCCCCAGCCTATGGTCAAAATGTTTTGACTTTCGAAATGTTTTGACCGGCCTCATTTTGTTTTGAGGCTATTTTGACGGCCTTTGTTTTGTTCCAGTTTTGCTGTTTTGACCTCAAAATTGGTCAAAACAATGTTGGAACAAAACGGCTGGCAAAATTTCGCACAGTCCTACTGCATAGTAGCACCAGCACATAGGTTTTTAGTGACACTTATTGTGCAGTAACTTAATACTACTGCACAGTAGCATATTAGCACAGTTTTTGCCTGGCATGCTACTGCGCAGTGTTATTAGGCTACTGCACAGTTAGCATTTTGTGTAGATGTGTCTACTGAGACAGTTATGCAGAAGCATAGGACTGGCATAGCAGTAAATGTTAAAAGTCAATATAAGACCCACTGACCACTGTGTGATGGTTTGTACCAACAGAGAATGGAGGTAGGATACATTTATTTAGCTAGATAAATCAGTATTCCATTATGCTATGCATAGCTTCAACTTAGCGCTTGGTAACTTTGCAAGTTTATTAAACTATTAAATTCACTTAGAAAGGAAAGAGAAATCATCCTCAGGTTCAAGCTTCAGGTCTCTTTTTGATAAAAACTAGTCTATGATTCCCTGGATGCAGTACCTTTCAGTTGCTTATTGTTCACAGTGTTTCTTCTAACTTCATGGATTTTAAACCAGAAGCAACATTATGTTAATCTCATCCAATCTCCTGCATAACACAGGCTAGAGAAGCCTCATCTACTTATTCCTGCATTGAGTTATAACTTCCCCCTGAGTAAGAGATTATAGAAAAACTGTGGTGGCCTTCTCAGGCTTTTTATAGGCCTTTCAGGAAACAACCTGGGGAGGATGAAATTAGATGTTAAGTAGCAGAGGAATTCAGGCTTTGGCTCAGTTCAGGACTGGTCCCTAAAGAAGACAAAATAGTGTTATGAAAATGTTCTTCAGAAGACAGTGAGAAATTAGACACAGGTCATTTTAACTCCAGCCCTGAGGAAAGGATTGAGTCCACAGGGGAAAACACAGCTGGATGGTAAGAAGCCAACACAATTTCAAGAAGGAAAAGACTTCATTTGCTAATTTGTTGACATTCCCTTCATCCCTCCCTCCCACCTCAGTATGGGATACACTTCAGTACTTTTGAAATAGCTAGTGTTCTCCAGGCCAGTGTTTTATACAAGAAACTCCCTTCTCTGCTATTCCATTCCTGACCCTCCCTTGGGACGAAATTGCTTATCCCACTAATCCCCAGCATTGTTTGATTCCTGCTTATAAGGTTTACATTTAGATGTGAATCAGCCATGCAACAGTGACAGGAAAATTTACTAGCCAAGAGGCAAGATCTACCTGCCACAGAAATAGGAGTGTTGGGGGAGGGGGGAGTGTGTGTGTGTGCGCAGCAGGGGGGGAATTGTGTTGCCCATCAAATAAACTATCTTGTCCCAGGTGACTGGGGCCACAGAATGCTGGAGTCTGGTGTAAGCTGGTGGTAATATGATGTAATTCTCCTATTAACACGCGTGTCTTGGGGATGTATAATGTTTTCCAGACTGCAATATAAAAATGCTGGAACAATGTAGGTCACTGCTTTCTCAGCAAGTAAAATTGTGTAAACAAATATCAATGTCAAATTTATATTAACACTGATGTTAAAACGTAAACTGAAAGATTATATTGTTTAGATGCATTATGAAAATTGATTTTACATTCTTGGTTTGCAAACATTTAAATAGTATTTACTGGCTAATAAATTAGCCACCACATATCTAAATTACAGTGTTCCAATATAATGTTCCAATTAATGAAGATACAATTTTCAAAAGCACTCAAGTGATGTAGAGTATGTCTAACACAATACAATGAAGTATCATATGAGATACCCATGCTAAGGAGGAACAAGATGGTATATCTACAAACTACAGTGTCCTTCAGAGATAACAGCTGGGGTCCTGGAACCAGAAAATCTTTATTAGTATGGTGCTCCACTTAGACTACTCACCTATGGTCCTCAGAAGATACCAGAACTAGTTTGACTGGAACTAATGTGGATATCTCTACATAGCACTGCATTGCACCCTATTGGCATACCTTCTTGAAAACTTTTATTGAGTACCTTATCTTCTCTCATATACTTAATTTCCCCCTCTGCACATCATTAATGTGGCAGAGCCACACAACTGCTTCATTGTTTAGCTTTGCCAGGTTCTCATCTTGGGTGTGCAGGTGTGCTGCACATGTGAGGAGGTGGTCAGTAGGGGTGTGCAAAATGGGCCATATTTGATTTGGATTCAGATTTGGACTGAATCAGGGACAGTGATTTGATTAGATGATTTGGATCACTGTCCCTGATTTGATTCAACCAAATCTGAATCTAAAAATTTGATGACAACTCAGAAAATCAGCGATTCAGCCATAGACATAGCTTTAAATATTTTTTCTACATGCCTTGAGGTACCAGGCATGACTCATGAATGCTGCAATGGTGGGGCAGATGGAACGTCTTATAGGAACGCATGGGGGGGCCCCCACGTGCTCAGCAGCAAACCTGAAAGTGGACTGGAAGTACTTCCGGTCCACTTCTGGGTCTGCTGGGGAGTGTGCAGGGGGGCTCCCCTGTGCCCCTCCGGCTCAGCATTCAGCCATGGGGGGCCCAGACACAGGAGGCACCAGTCACTGAGCCAGGGAGCCATGGGGGCAAGGCATGCGCTCCCCAGTGAACTCGGAAGTGGACTGGAAGTGCTTCTGGTCCACCTCCGGGTCTGCTGCTGAGCATGCTGGAGAGCCCTCCATGCTCCTGTGGGATGCTCCATCCACCCCACCATCTCAACATTAATAAGGGTATCTTGAGGAATGTAGAAAAAAGCATTTGAAGCTGTGTCTATGTACAAATCATCAAACCTTTCCAAATCAAATCAGAATCCTCCAAATTGATTTGGAGATGTTAAAGGGTCTTCTGATTTGATTCAGATTCAGAGATATGGCCACTGAATCAAGCCGAATCTCCACTGAATTGAATCAGGGACCGAAACTTTACACAGTCTTAGTGGTCAGTAGTCTCTGGGTGCATCAGTACACTCACATAATGGACTGCCCTTAAGCCAATCTTACAGACTGTGGCATTAAAGCATCCAGCTCCAGAGTGAATCCTATTTAGTTTAATCCATAAGTTGCAGGGGAGCTTGTACCAGGATGGATAAGGTGTTGAGTTGCTTATGAAGTGCTTAAGATGAGAATACGTCTCAGCCCACTTTTTGTGGTATTGTTTAACTGCCTGTAGGTTGCTGCTCCCACCTCCACACTGTTGCAACAGTACCCACACCTCCCATTTGAATAAACTGCTTGACTTCAGTCGCTTATGTACCAGTACCTTTTCAATGAGCTTACTAGCAGTCTGGTTTACCAAATTGCCAATCACCATTTCAATAATATTTAAAAATAGAAATTTCTGAACTAAAATGTTAAAACTGAAGAAGGCACACACAATTGTAGAAGGAAGAAAATTTCCTCACTATTGATATATTGTGTGTATGTACAGGAGTGAAAATGCTTGCTTTGGAGAACTGGATATTTTGGGGTAAAAAAGGTTTACTTAAAAAAAAAAATCTCAACTTCTACTTCCTACTCTGAGGCAGCTCTGAGCCCTGCAAAAATTATTGCATCCCTAAGAGTGTAGAAGTCCCTGAGGCCTACTTTTATATAAACTAATAATTACAACGTATTCATTATGTAGGTTCGGAAAATGGCCAAAATATGGTAGGAACTTTCCAACACAGGGTAAGTCAAACTTCCTGCTCTGCTAAACAGAATTTAGGAAAACACATTATAACAATGGCTGAGTTATCTCATTTATCTAACAAAGTGGTCTCTTACATATGTCTCATGATTAACATGCTGCTCATGAAACCCTCCCAAAGCTGTTTGTGGCCACACAAAATTAAAAAGTTAAACCTGAGTATGTGAGAGAGAGAGAGAGGGAGAGAGAGAGAAAGCAAAGCATGACGTTGCTTGGAGCATGTAACTTGCTTGGTGTTGTTTCCCATGTACCAGCAAAGCCTGGATGCTGCTGGTTTAAGAGAATATAAAGAAGTGGCTTGAACATGACATCTATAAATATCTACATGGAGAAGAAAATTTGCTCCTTAAGCCAGCAGACAGAAATATAACAAGATCTAGTGGCTGGAAAAAAATGGTCAACACATTCAGGCTAGAAATAAATTGCAAATTTTTCATAGTGAGGAAACTTAACTAAGGAACAATTTATCCATGCATATGTTTGTTTTTCAACCACAGTTGGATGTCTGCCTAAAAGAGGTGCTCTACCTTAGCTCCAAAAGTTACAAGCCTGGTGAAGGACTTGGGAGGTGAAATTCACTGACCTGTGTCATACAGAAAGTCAGGCTAGATTAGTTGTGGCCACCCCGCAGCATGTCTGATACAAGTGGTACGTGCAGCTGCTGTGTGTGGCACACGAGCCCCAGGCACTCAGTAAAAGGAGGCACCAAAATGAAGGAAGGGGGGCTTGAGCAGGGGGGGTTGAGGGGAGCAGGAACAGGATGCTGCTGCTAGAGGAGATGTCAGGTGTTCCTGCCAAGAACAACATTAACCCTTCCATGGCCCTGCAGCTGCTGCCAAATTATGGCCTTCGGATTTTTACTTGCCATATAAAACTGCAGCAGTTGCAGGGTAAGGAAGAGTTAACATGGCTTTCGGCAGTGACACCTCCTCTTACAACAGTATCCTGCCCCAAATCTGCTCTATGAAGTCAGAGACTCAGGCGCCCCTGGCTCCATCTCAGTGCTCCTGAGTGCAAACTCTATTACATTTGCTTCTGAGAGGCAGGGATCAGAGTGGCATTTATGGAGGGACAGGGCTTAACTTGTGGCACTCCTGCCAAAAAGGATGGCCACCACTGGACTAGGTAATCATTATGGTCTCTTTTGGCTTTAAAAGGTGTTGATCTATTAGAAGACTGGAGAACTCATTTGTTTGAGCTCCCTGCCCTTCCCTTCAAACAATGCTGAGGTAATCACCCACAGAACATAGTTTTGCTCTATTCTATTTAGTACTGAATCTTATATGGCTTGCATTACCATGGCCTGTTAGCCTGCTGTCCAAGATCACTTCAGCCACAATGATATTTGCATGCATGGCAGTGAGGCACTTACTATCCTTACCATTCACTATGGCTCCAGGCCAATATTTGACACCAGCCTGTCCAGTTGGAGGCTTCACATTACCTTCTGAACAAAAAGATGTGGAATAAAAGTACCTTTTAATGGTTAATTTCTGTTTCCCATAAGTTTGGGAATATCCATTTCCAGTAGCTCTTTTTCCCCATTAAATACTGAGCACTGCTTTCATTATAATTCTTCCTTGCTCTTCCCAGTTTCATTGGTATTATGTGATCTTCATGGGGATAATCACAAGATGTAGGCTAGTCCTGAGCCAAAAACATTAGCCATGGATTGGGAACTCTTTCCAACAGCAGGCCAGAATGACCAAGCTTGGGTCCAAGAAGGGTTGGCACTAGGACCCAGGTACCACTCCACTCTGCCTGGCCTCAGTGTGGTGGAGGTGAAGCCTAACTGCCACCAAAGCATGCCAAAGTCCCTGCTCTGTGGGCTGTAGGTTGCCAGCCCCTGCTTTAGGTTGTGAGTATAAGGAAACTAGAATCTTTTAACTAACCACAGAGAGAGCCCAAGACACAGCAGGGAACTATTGCTATTAGATCAGGAACGGATAAACCCTTAAAAAGGACTGATTTGAACTTTTGACTGATACTAAAAAAAGAATTCAGGTGGAATCTTTGCATTGCTTTGAAGAATAGCTTTTCAGATACTATGGCAGTGAGGACCATATTTCAGAGGATGGACAAATGGACAGATGGGCAGGCTTATTCCCACTGTACTTCCAGCATGAGTCAAAGCAGAAAGTCTCAGAAATCTCATGAGACCCTATTCTTAAGAGATTTACAGCTCAGTTCTGCAGAAATAAGAAGTTCATAATGTTTAAATAAACCTGGAATAAGAGCCAAACACTTGGGTGCTTCCTCACTCCCATCCATATGAAGATTTTGCATCAACTCTTAGAGAATGCTCTGTGCAAGGCTGAGATGATATTTCATACTGTGAACGAGTGAAGCAGTTGGCAGGACTCATAGCCAAGTCACGGGACTTAGCGTCGCAAAGTAAAGTGGTTTTAAATCTCTCCCTGTAACGTAGAGCATAATTAGATTGTTCCAGTTGGCTATAGAAATGAGTTAGAGCCCTCCCGGGAAATGCAATCTGATTGGCTGGTTTCTCTGAGAGGCTTCTCAGTTCAAGCTCCATTTATACTGTCTGGAGAAGAGTGGACTCTGGGGAGATGTGATCACAGTCAAAAAATACCTGCAAGGTGATGGTATAAATTGGTGGTAGGTCATAGCAGTAGGAGGTAGTAGGACAAGGGGCAGTAGTGTGGTGCTAACAAGAGAAAGGTTTAAACTAGACATTAGGGAAAAAATACTCAACCACTGGAAAAACTGGGCAGTCAGATAGACTGCCAAAGAGAGCAAGGTGATGCACCATAACAGCAGATGTTCAAGACTAGATTAAATTAGGCAGTAGTGGGAATGGGATACTATAAATCTTGTTCCTTACGAAGGCATCAGTCACCACTCCGTGGGCTGAGTCTCAGCTTCCATTCAAAGCTTTATTAGATACCCTCTTTTGGCTTCAGATTTGTTTTCAATCTGTGATGCTAAAATATGATATGGGAAAGCTTGTTACGGAGACTTTATCGTACAGGATTAGAGAGGATTACTAGCTGCCTTGTCAGACAGGACCCACAATGTTACATTTTCCACACAATCACATGTTTTAGTAGTTTGAGTATTTTCAGAAGTCCCCAAATCAGACAGGTATGTATATCTTGGTCACCAGACCAAGATGCCTGTTGACTGGGAAGGTAGCAATGGCACTGGGGTGTCAATAGGTTTTATGGAAAAATAAATCTGTTGCTTGCAGAGCCTGGGGTGACAATCAGACTTCTAGGCACTTATCTAATTGGAGCTTCTGATGTTCCCACTTCTGAAGCATCTCTGCTCCCTAAAATCCAAATCAGAGCCAAGAACCATGGACCTGTTTATGACTTGCTGTGCAAATGTGATAAATGGCTGTTAAGAATCCATCTCATATGTGCAGTTCCTCATGTGCTTCTTGTCTGCATTTTATAAGGTAATGTTTGGGAATAGTTAAGTAGCTGTCTTGACTCATTTAACTCAACAGCCACAGACATTTCACTGAGCTGACATGGGATTTATGTCTCAATAATACAATAATGTTTGGTAAGCATCGCGGTTTCAAAAAGATTTATGTCCAATCAGCAATCTGAGAACGATTTATACAGCCCATCAGAGGTAGAATTTCAGGAGACACTGCCTGAGACACTGTGAGAACTGTATCTTATTGCCTGACTGCTATTCTCTGGAGGAACTGAATTGTGGAGGATTTTAGCTCACTGACATATTGACCTGTTAATGTTTTTCATTAATAAAACTAAACACAAGTTCTGAAATAGCTGCTTGGCTTTGCTGAACATTTTGTAATGCGCTTTCATTGCTCTGGTTTCCATCTAGCCTTTAATGAGCAAAAAGGAGAGGCAAAGGAGAGCAGGGGGGAGATGCCACCATGACCCAAATCTAGATGGACAGATGGGTGGTTCGCTCACAATCTTGCTTGGCTTTCATCTTAGACAAGAGCATGTATGCAAAAACAGCTGCCATTGTGTCCTTTGGGTTCAACATATTCTTGAAACTCTTAACTTCCCATCTGGGTTGAATTGGAAAGAGGCAGTTTCTTTTTTTGTTTGTTTGTTTGTGACGCAGTCATTTCTCTTGGAGCCAAATGTTGGTCCCTGTGTGTGGGCCAACTGAGTGGGTTGTAGGCAAGGGATTTCCACTGGTGCTGGAGAAAAAGGGTCCTTCCCTACTAGGACTTTGGTCCTGGCAGTGAGCTGGGCATTCTGACTGTGATCCAGCAAAGCACTTCAGCATATGCCTTAAGCACATGCATGAGCTTTTTTACTTCGGTAGCGTATGCTTTAGGACAGGCAGGTTATGCTCAGTTCAGTGGCTGAGCAGCATTATGAATTGTACTACAGGTTCTGGACTGCAGAAGCCCTTGTGGAAAATTTGGATAGTGCTAATCCATTGCTTCCACTGCTGTTCCTCCTGATTGGGCTTCAAGCATTGCTACTCTCTGGACATGTCTACACATGCAATTAATGGGCAAGAAACTCCAGTGCATATTGTGCTGGAGTTTACTGCTCCCAGGTGCCACATCTTCACATGCACATGAGACTAGAGCACGGTGAGCCAGGTTGGAGCACCGAGCCTGCCAGATGAGGGCTGCTCTGACGCAGCTCAGCATGCTGTGGAGGGGCTGGCTGAAGCATGAGGGTGCTTTACTGCAGAGCTAGTTGGCAGGTAGCCTCAGCACTGAAGCACCCTGATGCCCCAGCCAGCTTCATTGGTGTCTACACATGCATTGCTGTGGAGTAAAAAACTCTGACATAAGATAGTATTTGTGTTTACAAGTACTAACCTATGGTGGAATTAATTACTCCACTTCATCCTAATAGCACTGCAGATAGAGATGCTGAGATGTTTACTGCAGAGCTAATTAGGCAACTCCACAGTAAACATCTCATATAGACGCACCTTCTATGGTGCAAAGTGCAGAAAGCTCCTGTGAAGCTGTGCTCCATAGCATGTGGGAATTCTAAGTTTTTCTCGTCCATTGTCTGAAAATATCTGCAGACAGTGCTACATTTTCAGATGTTGGCTAGCTATAAGGAGAGGAATGGAAGGGACAGGATTTATCCTTCCATAGATTTCTTATCCTTTCTTTCTTTATGTTTGATTATCTTTTCATCCACAGTAGACACCTGAACTGTGATGTTTTAGCAACAGGCGATTTTTCACTTGCATTATGATAGCCAGTAGACATCAGCTGCACCTGATAAAAATATGTTTTCAGGAAAAGAAAGAGTAAAGCATAGATATCAACAAAACAGAACCACCTGGCCTCTCCCCATAACCTCATAGTATGGAAGGAAAAATAAATGTATTCAATTTACATTCATCATAGCCTTGAAAATTTGCTCTAGCTCAAGGGTGGCCAATGTGTGCCATGAATACCACAAGTGGCATAAGCAACCTCTATGTGGCATGCAGCAGACTGGGGATGGGACAGGGAATACAGTAGCAGATAGGGCAGGGAACAGAAAGCAGACCAGCAGATTGGGCAGGAAGTACAGGGGGGGAAGTAGAACCCAGAGCAGCAGATTAGGCAGGGGAAGGGATCAGAATGGTACTAGAAGAAGATTCAGGGCTAATTAATGGTACATCTGCCAAAATGCTTGGCCCCCGCTGCTCTAGAATATCATAATTTCCTTTCAAACCATGTCACTTAAATATGTGTTTCATAACAAATATTCATAGATTCTGTCTGATAGGTAGTTTTACAGGCAGTGCAACACAAGAGAGTTGCTATGTGTGCCTTTGGAGTTCTTTGTGGATTCTGGCACTAAAACTTTAAGCATGGTCATATTCCTCATGTAAGTGTATCAGATTGTTCTGTCTTCAAGAACAAGTTCTTTCATATACATTAGGGCTGAAAGGGACCTCAGAAGATCATCAAGACCAGCCCTCTGCCCCAGGGGCAGGAAGTTAATCATTTGCATTTTAAAACTTTGAAGGCTGTCTTTATAGTCTTTTAAAAAATCTTGCAATTTTCCTGCTAGAGTTTTCCCTACCCATCAGATATTGCTCCAAAGAAGTATAAAGAGCATGAGGGGATTTCTATTTTGCTCGGGAAGACCTGTAAAACTCCATCTAGTTCCTTTCATATCTGGCTGTGCAGTCATTTCAAAGCTTTTTAAAGCAGTAATGCATTGAGCATCCATATGACCTTACTTAGTAAGCACTGTACTCAGTATTGAATTCCAAAATCCAATCTACTTCCCTATTCTTTGGTTGTTCATAACTTTCTCAAATGTCCTCCGCATTAAAATTTTCCATAAACAGACAGCCTAGAGCTATAGCTCCAACATGGCTAATATATAGATATTTTGCGGGGGGAGGGCAGGGGGGTTAAAGCAAAATCAGTTCGTTTCTACAGGTTTGATGAGAAGCAAGGGAAAAAAACAGATTCCAGAGATAAATATGGTGCTTGCCTAACTCAAGTACAATCAAAGCTAAAAATATCAAACCCGATTTAGATGTGTTGGGGAGACTGGGGGGAAAATCCAGGTTTGATAGAACTCAGTTCAACAGTTATAAATGGTTATAGCTGGCAGTTTCATTCATTCAGTCAGAAAGGATGAGCAGTGTCTCTCTGCCTCAGGCAAAGCTAAAAAAAGTATTACTTTTCCTTTAAAGAACATGTGAAGTTTTGAAACACCTTCATTTATCCTGAGTAAGTAAAAGGGGAATGGAATGAGACACAGTTAGACTGTTTCAGCAGAGCCTGTATTTCAGAGGTAATATTTTACAGTTATAAAATTATATAGTATTTTATTTACTTTCTTGAAGCGTAGGCACTACTGTATTAATCAAAGCCCCTATAAGACTGTAACAGGGTGAGGGTAGTCAGGAGAGTGAACCCCCTGCTTGCCCCCTCCCACTTACCTGTGAGCTGGCAAAGATCCCTGCCAGCCATGGGCTATGTAGCCAGGATGCCTGGCACTGCATGATGGGACTCGCCAGAGGTGCATGGCATCCTGGAAGCCCAGGCAGGGAACACTCAGCTGCCGGGGAGAGAAGTACTGGCCAGGGGCAGAAGTGGCACTGCTTGGGTGCTGAGGTCTGGGGAACACTGTGCCCTGGGGACAGAGAGTACTGCCTCCAACTCATCGCAGGCCGGTTCTCCTCTCATGGGGAGCACAAGCCACATCTAGGAGTAAAGCCCTGGATCTGACTAGCTGGATGACTCCCAGTGCAGAAGTAAAAGGATGCTAGACATTAGGGGTACGCGAAGCAGGTCCTATTTGATTTGGAATCAGCCCAAATCAGGGACAGTGAATCAATTCATTGATTCAGATCACTGTCCCCAATTCAATTCAGCCAAATCCAAATCTGAAGATTTGGAGAATCAGTGATTTGGACACAGCCACAGCTTTAAATGTTTTTTCTACAAACCTCAAGGTACCAGCATGGCTTGTGAACACTGCGATGCTGGAGCGGATGGAGCATCCCACAGGAGTAGGGTATGGGCCCTCCACATGCTTGGCAGTGAACCTGGAAGTAGACTAGAAGTATTTCTGGTCCATTTCTGGGTCCACTGGGGAGCGTGTTGTCCCCCCCCCCATGGCCCCCTGGCTCAGCAATCAGCCATGGGGGAACCCTGGGTGCCCCCCGCTCAGACCCAGGAGGTATCAGTCACTGAGCCAGGGGGGCACAGGGGTGTCCCCCAGTGCACACCTTAGTGGACCAGAAGTGCTTCTGGTCCACTTCCAGGCTTGCTGCTGAGTGTGCTGGGGAGCCCCCTGCACTTCTGTGGGACACTCCATGCACCCCAGCATCACAGCACTCATGAGCCCCTGCTACCTCGAGGTATATAGAAAAAACATTTAAAGCTGTGTCTATGTCCAAATCACTGAATCTTTCCAAATCGATTTGGAGGGTTCCGATTCAATTCAGAGAGATTAAAGGGTCCTCTGATTCAATTCAGATTCAGAGATTGGGCCACTGAATCATGCTGAATCTTCGCTGAACTGAATCAGGGACTGAAGCTTCCTTCGCACAGCCCTCCCAGACATGAGGAGAGATGCCCCAGACAACAGATGGCAGGACACACACCAGAAGTGCGTGAGAAGCCTGGATTTCTTTATTTTTATAATGAATGGACTGTCAGGAGTTCCCAGCATGAAGCCAGGGATCCACTGTTAAGAGACCCTCTGGGCTAGTGTAACAACAACTCTGCAGCCAGAGTCCTGCGGGACAAGAAAAACCATATGGAGGCCTGTGGTGGGAGTGTAGGTGTGGAGGAGCTCCCTATCTGGACCCCATAAAAGCCAGGCCAACCGACATATAAGGATAGGATGAGCTGATCAGGGGACATGCCCACGCTGGGGCAAGGTATTTCTTCATGTATTATTCTGGGGTTTTGGAAGAAACAGAGATTCTGTGTTCTTACTAAGCGTTTTTTGTAACAACTAACCCCTGACCCAAAATGGTTGACTAACTACTTCCTGTGGATGACGTCACTCTTTAATAAGGGAGTTAACCCTTACTACTACATCCCCCTTTCTCAGGGGATAACTTGAAGTTACAAAAAGAACCTAAACAAAGCAAAAACATTGGTAAGTCTATTTGTTTAGGGCCACCTAATTCACAGATCTAATTTCTTTGATGGAACTGAGGCACATCCAGACCTAGTGTGGATGTGGCAGAGATGTTCTTGATCCCTATGGAGAAGACTATTAGGCATCTCCACCCAGTATGAACAAGGGGTATCTGCCCTAGCCTGGACAGTGCCTTGGACCCCTGGCTCTGGGACCCAAACTTCCTCCTGGGGGGATAGAGCAAGTACATGTCTTGAAGCATGCCGGGTGTGATAGTTCCATCTCTGACAGTCCTTTATCTGTTTGTCTGTCTCACATAATGCCTGTGGATTGACAAGTTTTGGCACCAAGTTATTGCTCATACTTGGGAGGCTTGTTCAGAGTTGACAACTCATAAGCAACTCAGCTAGACTCCACCTATGCTTCAGTGGTGTTGAATTGTAGATCAAGAGTGCCTTATAGAGATCTTTATTCTTCTGGAGCAAATCCTTCACAGTCTGCACTGCATGTTCTGCTTGTCTGTTTTTATGGGGAAAATGTGGACTGCTGGTGACATGCTGAAAGTCATACTGGGCTACAAACTGCTTAAACATGGCTCCAGAAAACTGTGGGCCATTATCAGTGCTTAAAACTGAAGGTATGCCATGACATGCAAATATACTCTTCAATGCCATTATAACTCTCTCTGTTGCGGTGCTCTGTAATTGCACCATCTCCAAGTAACAGAAATAATAATCAATAGCAACAAGGTAAACATAACCCTTCCAGGTGAATCAATCAGCCCCCAACATCTGCCACGGTGATCTGGAAAATCAGTCGTGAGGCATTGCTTCACCTGGACTGGTCGGTGGTGAGCACAAACCTTACAACTGGCCACCCAGTTGTGTGTGTCATCACAGATGGAGGGCCACCATACTGTCTGGCGAGCTCTGGCTTGACACTTTGTAATGCCCTGGTAAGCATCATGAATCTTCTCTAGGATTTCCTGGTGTAGTGTGGAAAATATCAGTACTCTGTTGTGGAACATAACTAAGTCTCTGACAACATGGAGATTGAGTCTCTCTTGTTGGTACTTTGCTAGTTCACAGTCCTTGAATCTTACTTGAGGCCATCCTTCCAAGCAGTATTTCTTTATACAGTGGCAAAAGGAATCAGCTTCTTGAGCTTCCTGAATTCTCGTTTGTAGTGAAGCAGATATGGGTATCCCATCTGCAAGAACATGAACGTAAACAGTGATCTCTCACTCCTGGCAGAATTCCTATGGAGACACTGGAGTCTGTAATGGTGCCCTAGAAAAAGTATCAGCTGTCTGTAACACTTTTATCAGGATATGTACTGTATTGTAGGTGAATTTCAGCATTCTGAGGCAAAATCGCTGTATTCTCAGTGGAAATTTGTCGAGAGGTTTGTCTTTACAAACTGATTACAAGTGGCTTGTAATCAGTTTGTAAAGTAAAATTCAGGCCCACAAAGAAAGTTCTGAATCGTCACATGCCCATGTAACTGCTAGTGCTTCTTTTTCTATTTGTGCAGATCGAGTTTCAGGTGGAGAATGCACTCTTGACACAAAAGCAATAGGTGCCCCGCTTCCTGACATTGTTGTAACACGCCTCTGATCCCATATGATGAAGCATCTGCTACAATACAAGTTTCTTGTGTTGGACCATATGGGGTCAGTATCAGGGATGAGCTGAGTATAGATATGATCTCGTTAAAGGATGACTGCTGTCGTGGTCCCCAGAGCCATATGTTCTTGTCACTTAAGAGGTTTCTTAAAGGCTTTGTTATTGTTGCCAAGTTTGGCACAAAACAGCCCAAGTATGTGGCCATGCCTAAAAATCTGCATAATTTGGGGACATCTTTGGGTTCCGGGAACCCCTTGATGGCTGCAACTGTAGATGGATCTGGCTGGATCCCACACAGTGTAATCCAGCGCCCCATAAACATGAGTTGTGAAGTAGCAAAGGTGAACTTTTCATTAAGTGTAACTCCAGCTTCTTGGAGTTTTCTGAGAGTTGCATCCACTCTTGCATTGTGTTGTGTCTTGGTGGTCCCAAAAATCAAAATATCATTGGCATGGCAAAGAACTCCTTCTAGGCCATCCAGTATCTGTGACATCCAAAACTGAAAGAATTCAGGAGCTGATGAGATTCCAAAAGGTAGCTGTTTAAACCAGTAGCATCCAAATAGGGTAATAAAAGTTGTTAGCTTGGATGATTCAGTGGCTAGAGGAATCTGCCAGAACCCTGCCCAAGCATCCAGTTTTGTGAAAGCTGTGGCCTCTGCGAGTTGAGCTAAGGTAGGTTCCATGGAAGGAAGAATATGTCTTTCTCTGCACACGTACTTGTTCAGCTGTGTGAGGTCAACACATATCCTAATCTTACCATTGTGTTTTAGCACAACCATCATCCCAGAGCACCAAGGAGTAGGTTCTTCAATCTTTGTAATTACTCCCATTTCCTCCATGCATATTAGCTCTTCTTTAACTTTGCCCATTAGTGGCAGTGGTACCCGTATTGGAGTAATTAATGCATATGGACTGTCATCAGCTTTTAGACGTAACTGACATTTTTCCCAGACCAGAAAAAAACTGATGGATATTTGGTTCAGTTGCACTGCTCCAAGGATTTCTGGTCCACTATTTCATCTGGTTGATAGACAAGTTGCAGTGCCTGTGTAGCCGGTAATCCAAGTAAAGGCACAGCAAGATTACCAAATCACATAAACTTTCTGGTCTACACATCTCTGCTTCAGTGTCATCTTTGCATTAAAGGATCCCAGTAATTTACGGGTAGTGTTTCCTGGTCCCCGTAACTGTTTAGCAAGAGTAAAGGAGAATCCCATCCCTGTGTAGGCTATAGTAAGAATCAGGGATAGCTGAGACTGCTGCTCCTGTATCTATTTCAGATGGTATTGGCTGTCCATTGAGCTCAATTTCTGTCATCCAGACTCCTGGATCTGATGAAGACTGTAACTTCATCTAAAAGTACTGTGCAATCCTCTGCATCCTGTTCTGTGACTTCACAGACTCCAGTGGCAGAGCAACGAACAGAAGCATAGTGACCTTTCTTTTTTCATCGCTGACATCTCTCTTCTATGGCAGGAGACTGAGCACGCCTATGTCCTAGAGTTTATCTACACCTGCGGCATTAGCCTCCTTTCCCACTTGATTGCCTCTGTGGGCACTGGGGAGGCCACTCCCTGTATTTGTTGTGCCTGTCAGTTCTATTTGTATTGTTTGTAGTTTCTTTACAGTGTGCGCTGCATCCATATTAACTAATGCCTAACAGGACTGAGAATCATTCTGGATTTCTCATTTTTACTGTTTAACTAGTTTTGATTGGCAAGCCTGTGTGATAGCATTCTGGACCATTAAATTAGGGTCCAACTGCAATCGTTGTGAGAGCTCTGTATCACAAAGCCACATAACTAAGTGGTCCCTAATTAGCTCCTCCTTAATTTCCCCATATTGGCAGGATTCGGCCATTGTATACAAAGATGTAATGAATCTGTCCACAGGTTCCTAAAGCTCCTATTTACAGATGTAGAAACTAGCTCGTTCATAAATCACATTTATTTTGCTCAGAAAATGATCAGTTAATGCTTTTATCACTGGAGCATATTGCTTTTTCTCAGCATCTGTAAGAAGCAGTAATAGCAGAATTTCATCTGCCTGATCTCCCATAGAGTAGATAAGAGTACTCACTTGGTAAGCTTCTGGCTGTTTGTCCAGGCCTGACACTTCCCCAAAGCAATTAAAATGCCTGATCCATCGAGGCCACGTTCCAGGGGATTGGAAATCAAACTGTTCCGGTGGTGCAACTTGGAGTGCCTGCATGGTCTCTGTAGCCAGCCTGAGTGCTGCACTGGGCTCTGCTGCAGGTAGAAACATCCTGTCTCTGCTCTGCGCTGGATTCAGCTGCTGCTAGTTGGATCCACCAGTTGGGAATTACCTGTTTGATTTCCTGTTGGTGGCAGGATTTGCCACTCATGACACATTTTGTTAGTCTGGGTTTTTGGAAGAAGCAGGGAGACTCCGTGTTTTCATTAAGCCTTTATTGTAACAACTAATCCCTGACCACTTCCTGTGGATGAGATCACTCGTAGTAAGGATTAACTCCCTTTCTACTACACTTCTAACTAGGCCAAATTCTACTAGTTTATTTCCATCAAGTTGTGCCAGGTGAGAGTCTCAGCAAGAACCAGTCCCCCACCCTGCAGAGGGCAATTAGAGGGGCAGCTGTGCCACCATGCTGGCCTTGCCACAAAGATGTTGAAAAATGTCTGTTAGAGTTGAGGACATCCCTGCTTGTGTATGGACATAGGGTGATGCAAGTCAGAATATATGGATTTACACCAGCTTGGGATTTAGGCCAACAAATAAAAAAATTACCATGTACCACTTTTCCAGGCTTGGTGTGTATGAGCAGAAGCAGGTGGGAGGGTCCACTCAGCCATATCACTCTCTAGATGCTCCAAGAAGGTGTAGTCCTGCCCTTATGCATCAAAATCCCATTTTCAGACAAGACTTGGGAAAACAGACCTGGATCCTCCAAGCTCTAATGGAAGGTACGTGCTTGAATACTTCTGGGGATCTTGGCCTTTAGAACATAAATCTCATTGAACGACAATTAGATGTAGGCTCCTAAAGACCTAAGTGACTTCTGAAAATGGGACTGAGGCTCCTGAACTATTTAAGTGTTTTGAAAATATTACCAATGATTATTAATTTATCCAAATTCTCCTCACCTAATCAGGCTTTTCTCTTGTAATATTCCCCTAGCTGTAATGTTTGGGCAGGGTGAGATAATGAATTCATTAAGATGTAGAACATTAAATTGAAGGGACTTTTCAACATTATTTTGTAAGTGCAAGGGTAAAAACAAAGTTATAATTCAGCAAGATACTTACACACATGCTCAGGTCTATCCCTATTTAGGAAATACATGTTACAACTTAGCACTTAGTTCTCAACCAAACCAATGGGAATTAAATACAAGCTTAACTTAAAACTAACTTAGAATTAAGTATGTTTTTAAGCTTTGGGTGGGCAATTATTTGAGCTGGAAGGCCACTTAAGGGATTTTGGTGAGCTGTAGAGGGCTGAAGGTGGGGGCAGTTGATCCTATCTGGCCTGCTAAAAACCCTGAGGAGAGAAAACTGTGCCCTGTGCCACACCACTCTAATGCAGCCAGCACGCAGACTCTTCCAACCCATGGCATCCATTCCCCCTCACCAGCTTCCTGTTGGTCCTGCACAGTCCTGGCATTGTGGCCACCAGCAGTACAGGATAGGATGCAATACAGCACAATGAGTAGCCATCCCCTCCCCCCGCCCCACCAAAACCACTGCTGCCAATGTGCTACCCCAGGAAAGTTATGCCAGGTTAAGTTTCCCCCTTCATGCCCCCCATCCAGCATGGACTAGTGGCACCACAGCAGCAGCAGTTCAATCTCAGCAGGCAGGGTAGCTGCTTGCTGCTGCAGTGCCAGGACTGCATAGTCACAGCAGCAACAGGAAGCTGGGCAGGTGCGGAGATAGATTTTGGGGGGTGGGTGGGGGGGAAGGGTAGAGGAGTTTGCATGCTAAACAGCTCCATCCAGCCCCAGCTACAGCAGAGCAGAGTGCTGCAGGGTGCAGCCTCCCTCTTCAGGTTCCCAGTGGCAGTCGATGGGCCAGACAGGATCAATTGGTAGGCTGGATATGGCCTATGGACTGTATTTTTCCCAACCCTAGTTTTAAGCACTACCCATCAAAGGGAACTTATCCTGAATTATAATGTAGGTGTGTGTCTTTTCCCATGCCTGCATTTCTGTGTATCTCTATTTTTTAGGCATGTGTGTGCATGGTTGTATGCAAGTGTATTTTTTACATCTTCTTGTATATGCCTCTGTTCGTATGCAGATGTTTGTCTGTCAGTGGGCAAATCTGTGTTTCAGCATCTGTGTGTGCGCGCGCATTTTTATACATGTGGTTGTGGCTGGATGTGGGGGGCAGGGTTTGTACATACTGGAAAAGGCTCTTGTCAGACAAGGATCTAATTCATTGGAATGAAAGCAAAGAAAACACACAGGCAATATTAATGTTCTAAAATATATTTTTTAAATTAGAAAAATAATCATTTTGCTGGTTTTTCTATTCCATGGTGGGTAGTGGTTTCTATTGTAACAAACAGTACTCTAACATGGACTTGAATACTAATGACTGTTGATGGGAAATATTTTGTTTCATAACAGTGGCTGAAGCCAGTGTAATGCGAGATCATTTTTCAGTAACTTGAAAGTCTCTATTTTTAACTGTTATCTCCCATATTTATGGTGCTTGAAGAATCTTGGGGAAAAGAGAGTGCCAGTTTAAACACATTGTAGGGACATTTAACCCCTGAGTTTGCAGGGGTGATTCTGCAAAGTGATAAATTGTTATCCAAGTATAAAACAAGATCTTTGTTTAATATTGTTTTCATTGAATTCCAGTGGTAAGTCATGAGTCATTTCTCCCAGTTATCTCTCTCTATAGTTTTACTGAGCCTATAACATGATCTGTGTTCATGTTCTAAATCCTGTTTGAAATGTAATGAATTGTCATCCATAATAGTAATACTCAATCTGAAGTGCAACTTTGTTCTTGAGTCTGGGTAAGGGCAACATGGCAGATGGCCTGAGATCAAAACAAAAGTTCTTAAAGAAAAAGCTGCAGAGAGAAACAGTTGGGCTAGCAGTCAAGAAGTCCAAGACTGAATCAATTCAGTCTTTGCAGGTTAGTCAAAACTGTGCAAATTAAACTGAAACAGAAGTGAACAGACATTTATCTTTGAACCAGGAAATACAGCCACATGACTGCAGTTGCTCAGACCAGAAGCCAGGGGACACTAGAGCAGGCTTTCTGGCTGTATGTTCACTTCCTCTTCCTGCTGCCCCTGAGGTCTCTGGGATTTGTAGTCCAATACAGCAGCAAGACTCTGCAGGGTTGCTCATCACTTCTTCCTACTTCCAGGTGCTTCTGGGATTTGTTATCCAGTTGCAGCCAGTAGTAAATTTGAGCAGGGGAAGGGGTGTTTAACCCCCTCCCTGGCCCCAGACCCCAGCCATGGTTTGCCTGCTGATTGGCTAAACAGCAACAACTGTGGCATGATTAAATAGCAAAGTCCACAGAAATATCAAGTTACCACATGATTATATATCCAAGTATTACATTTAACTCTAAATTAAAATATATTATGACTATGAAATTGTATGCTATATGAATTGTAACTAATATTATCATAATTTATTACTGGCATTCTAGAAAAAGAATAGTCATATTAAATAAGAGTAACCTTAATAAAAACAATTCATGTTAGTTTTTAAATGCTAGCATGCAGCATTCAATGGCAGTTGCAGCTGGTATCCTCTAGGCCTGTGTGAAGCAGCTAGTATTTGTTTCGGATTTGGCCGATTCAGGGGACAGTGTGTCAATTCAGCAATTTGAATTGGGACAGTGATTTGAATCAACCAGGCCCATTTGCCCACCCCAGCTCCTGGCACTTTGAAAAAAGCCCTGGCATGAGCCCCCCAAAGCCCCAACAGGAGCTGGTGAGTCCTGGGGGTTTTCTTTTTCCTAAATGGCCAGAGCTGCCCCAGGTGGGGCACCCATGGTAGGGCTGGGGGATCAGGGGTGGGGGGGCTTGTGCAGAGCCCCTCATGCAGCATGGGGCAGTGAGGATCACCCCCCTCTCCACAAAGCACCGGGAGCTGGGGCGGGCGAGACAGCCATGGGGGCAGGCATTCCCCCCAATGGTCCCCTCCCCCATCACCCAGCCCTTCCTCCCTTACTTACCAGCTCTGAGTCTGGCTCCGGCTCCCTGCTGCAGCCACCAGGGACTGTCCAAATCAAAGTTCTCTAAATCTTTTCCAAAGATTTGGAGAGTTTCAAATAGATTTGGAACTTTTAATTGGTCCCCTGATTCAATTCAGATTTAGAGATTCAGCCACCAAATTGGGCCGAATCTCCTCAGAATCAAATCACCACCTAAAGCTTCCCACAGCCCTGGTATCCTCGGTCTCTGCAGTTTGAACGCTTGTCCATACAATGAGATCACACATTCTGCATCCACTGAATTGGTTGGAATGGTAAGGCAGTGCCAAGTTGTAGAGATGAAGAAACTGATCAGAAATAGACTCCCAAAACACGGCCATAGTCAAAGGCATCTGGCTCTCTGACAAAGTTCATGTAAGCCACACGTTCCTTGTCATGCTCTTTCTGCCATCCAGGGATTGATTTCAGCAGCTGAGTGTCAAAATCCAGAAAAGGCACCTGATTGGTTTAAAGAAAAAAAATGCAACCAGCACTAAAAAAAGGCAGCCAGTTGTTTAAACCATGGTTGTAGTGACTGATCATACTTGTACTACTGATTCAACTTCACAGCTATTGCCTGGAACATTTCTTGTCTCTGCTGGTTTTCAGGTTGACAGTTTGAAAGTTGTTGTGAGTCCATGTCTTCAACCCAACTTATCAAGTCCACCAGCTTGTTGTGTACTTGGTGGATCAAAGCCTGCCAACTTTCAAACCATGTTAGAAGCTCCATGAACTGGATCACTTTTTCAGCCACAAATATAACTTGATCTTGAATGTTGCCCTGTCTTAAGAGATTGCATAGTTTAAGCATGTACTGTGTGCCAGGAGTGATTCAAGCTCCTTGCACACAAGTTGCTGGTGGTACTTCAGAGTCTTTGCATGGTAATGAACTGGATTAAAGCATGAATTCCACCTTGTAAACACAGACTCTGGTGAAAGTGACAGAGTCACATGTAGATCCCCACTTTGATTGGTGATGGGCTCTCTGCATTGAAGCTTATGGCCTGGATAGTGTTTGAAAACTTTTTTTAAAAAGAGTGAACCAGGCTATCCACATCAGGAAAACATGTGTACCAGATGTCACTTACTAAAGAAAAGATGTGTGCATTGCAGGTGACATGAATTGCATTGGGCATCATTCCACAGAGCACATGAGAGAAAGCTTTGCATATATACACATTGTATTATCAAACAGAAATGCTAATATCTTGTTAAATGTTAAGCCACAGTTTATAACAGCCTTCACTACAGCTTGTGCCACAGTAGAAAAATTACAGATGTGAGGTGAACTAGCTCTGTTTGAAAAATAGGCAGGTTGCAGTCTGTCCAGCTCCCAGGTACAAATATAGTGTGCAGAAGATTGTTATCTTGCCCCTCTGTTGCTTCATCTGCTACAATCGAGATTGACTCACATTCTGCCAATGCAGATTTGCTAGAATGAACATGTGAAGCAATTACTCCTGGTAGATAATCTTGGCAAAGCTTGTTCACACATGGGAAACTTCCAGCATTTGACATGTTTATTCAAATAGTCCCTTAATTTAGGGTTATCAGTTTTCTCCAGAGGAACATTGGTGGCTGTGAATGCCTCCACTTGGAGCTTCTCAAACTGTTTTCAGTGTTTCTTTTAAAGATTGAAGACATAGTCACTTGTTTCTTGCTCTGACCCTCAGCCTCTGCAGCAGCCATTTGCTTTATGTGCAATTCAGACTCTAAATGCCAATCAATGCCATTTGTCCTTGACACATCCAGAGTTTTGTTGCACAATGAACAAAACAATTTACCACTATCTGCATGTAAGATTCCCATATGGAACCACCTTACATGATCCTGAGCTGAAATATATTTAACTTTCTTCGATTTCTTTTCACCCATCTTCAGACTGCAGCATTGCATCTGGTTTCTTAACATACGGTGCTGAAACCCTTTCACTTTCCTAATGGGTTCCACGTCACTAGCTCAGCTTTTCAGTAGCTCTCTCTCAACCCACGTGCTCTATGGCTGCAGGGATTGTGGCACTTTCTTTGTATTCTGGTAAGCTTTTATTCTTTTCAGGTGATTCTATGCAAAATTGCAGAACACCATTTTTTTGGTGGCAATTGTGGAAACGACTATTTTTTTGGTTTCCGTGAAAATTGCAAAACTGCAATTTAAAGTAGATTGGGCTGCAATTTAAGTAGGTCTCTAAACATAAATTAAGGGTCTGGGTCATTCAGAGCACCAAGCATGCTGAACCTATTGTAATACTTTAGAACAGGCTTGTTCAACATACAGCCCACGGGCCGCCACGCAGCCCGCCAAGCTGTTTTCTGAGGGCTGCGGTGCTGCGATGGGAAATGAAAGTAAATACTGTTTACTTTCATTCCCACCCCTTGTCCCTCCCCCAGCCCCTCAATAGCTTCCTAATGGCTGCTGAAGGGGTGGGGAAGGGACAAGGTTCCCACACACACCGCATCAGCTTGATGTTGCCAACGCGGTGCGTGAGAGAATAGGAGTAGCCATGTGCCGCTTGGGGCAGGGTGAGGCCAGCTGGAGCATCAGGGGCTGAACTGCATTTTCCCCTTGCCTGCACCGGTGAGTCCCGAGTGGCACATGGCTCTGCCACTGCTTCTGCTGACTGTTGCCGACCCAGCCGGGCTCCACTTATCCCCAGCAGCACGTGGGAAGCCAGCTTCAGTTGTGTGCTGCTCCAGATGGGACAGACCTGCCCAGGTCAGCATCAGCCAACAGAAGTGGGCGGAGCCATGTACCATTCAGGACTGACCAGTGCAGGTAGGGGGAAAAAATGCAGCTGAGCCTCTGCTGCTCTGGCTGGGCTTATCCTGAGGTTCATTTAATGTTTGTAAAATGCTTGAAGAGCCCCACATAGATGCACTGCATAGAAGTGCAAAATATATTTTGACTTATTTGGTTGGCACCTTGGGCTGAGATTTTCAAAGCCAAGTCAAAAGGCCAACTTCCATTAAAATGAATGGGATTTAGAGGGCTCAATCTTTTATGACATCTTTGTAACATGCCTATCTACCCCTTTTTGCAAGTCTCAGCCGTAGTTTGGAAGCTCGGCCAAAGAACATAAGAGCTTCTAAACATAAGAGCATGAAAAGTGCCATGCTTGGTCAGCCCCATGGTCCATCTAGCTCAGTATCCTGTCCCAAACAGTGGCAGAGGTGGATGCTATAGAGAGAGGGAGAGTTTTGAACTGGTTAGACCCATTTCATTGTCACCTCCTGCAACTTCACTGGTGTCAAGGGTCACATGACATCACTTCCTGATGTGATACCACTTCCTGTGAGGTCTTTGAATATGGCTCCCTGAGTGATAAAAAGTTCATGATCTGGGCCCACATGCAAAAAGGTTGAACACCCCTGCTTTAGAATCATAGGGCTTGTGTAGATGAAATGGGGGGCCTAAATTGAAGCAGGGTTTTAAAAAACACTGCTTCAGTTTAGGGCTGATCAAACCCTTGTGTCGTGCACATATCCTAGTGACTTACCTGCCTCTCTAGCAGGGAGGGGAGGGCAAGTTGCCGGTGGGCAGGGTGGTCCCTGGGCTGTGGGGAGGTGGGGGGTGCTTCCCTTCGTGGCAGCTGTGGCACCCCTACCCAAAGAGCCTTGTCAAACTAAGGCTAGAATACTTAGATAAGAGTGGATCATACATGAAGCACCACAAATCTCTGCATAATATATCTCAATTCACTCTCATCTCCTGGCACCTTGATATTCATGTGAGCTGCTAGGTACAGTGTAGCTCACCAAAATAAAAGGGTTTAGCTGGCACAGGAGTAGAACAGGAAATTCCTGTTGCTTTTGGGATTCCAAAAAGGCGAATTGAGGTTGGTATCTGAGTTGCTGTAAAGAGGGCTCCAGGGCTATTACTGGAGCAGCACGGACAGGAAAAAAAAGGAAAACCCAAGAGCATTAATAAATTGAAAAGATGCGTTTAGAAGATCAAGGACGGGATCAAAATAAGGTTATGTCTAGTCCAACAAAAATACATTCTTAATAGGCATTAAGTTAAGTGGAGTTGCACAGAGTTATGATTTCCTTTCAACAGATATTTCATCTTCAGTCTGTCACTTTCGCTTATGCCCTGATTAAAACAAACTTCAGAAAAGCCACCTTGTTCCCAGCCAGCAGCTGCTTCTCCTCCACCGTGTTTGGAAAGGACTTGACTTGTCACTTTTTTTTCTTTTTTCTTTTTAAAGGAGGAATTAAAGATAACTTTGAATAATAATAATAAATCTATCATGTTGGGAGGCTGAAGCCTTCCTTGGAAGACAAGAGAGTGAAATCATTGTTTCCCCAGGTGTGCTAATGGGGGGGGTAGAAGGAGAAAAAAAAATACAGCTCAGTCTTGTGGGTACTACATTCTTGGGCACAGCCTACTGAGAGGTTAAGACAGAGTTAATATATTACCAGCACCCCAGGTGTTCAAACTTCATAAATCACCCTCCCCAACCTTCCCAATCATAGAAGTGGTTTAAAAATCATGACTTTTTTTTTTTTTGAAAAGTGTTTGTGGGTTGTTTTCATTTGCTTCATGATTTCTAAGACTTTTAATCTTTTCTCCACAACCACAAAGGATAGGAACTTAATTTGTTTATTTAAATGAAAATTGAGACCATCATGGAATCTCCCAATTCCAGGAGCTAGGGATTTAAAAATACTGATAATTGCATTCATGGTAAAATCCTGAGGGTTTGTGGCATTAAAGTACATGCTGAAGAGCCATAAAGTTATGCACAGATGTTACATCTAACTAGGGTTAAGTCTACCTAAGTGCTGAACTTTACACAATTTTGGGAGGTTAAAATGGCCCAAACTAACTTAGTTTACCCATATGCAGACCTTACGCTTAGATGGACCTAACCAGCATTAGGTCAGTTTAAGTGCCACTAAATACAGAGATCAGGAGCAGTTTAAAAAAAAAAAAAAAAAAAAAAAGTGGGTAGCCTGATTTAACTGTAGTTCACCTAGCATTTGAATTATGTTAATTGGGCTAACCTGTGCCCATTCTAACCTGGACATGTGTACTAGTACTGGATGGACAACTGCACCCTGCCATGGACCCACCAACTCCCCTCCATGGATTTGCCTGCCCTTCTCCACTGGACTCACCATCTCAGGGGCGGGCAACTATTTCATCTGATGGGCCATTTAACAAGTTTTAGTGAGCTGTCAAGGCTTTCACATAATCTTTCAGGTGATATAATTTTAATAAATTATAGATAAAAAAAAGAATCACATATTAAAAGTCAAAATCTACTATAACACATTTTAATTTTATTTAAAAAATATTGTCCCAATTTATGTTTTTTTTCCAGCAGTGTATATAGAAGTGATTGCATAATAGCTGAAAATAAAGACTTACTCTTATATGTTGTGTGGGGGGAGGGGGGAATGTGTGTGGGGCATGCGCATGTTTGTGGGGAGGGACTGCCTGTGTGCTAGGTCCTGGGAGCTGGCCCATGGGTGGGGGGAAAAGAGAGCAGAGGGAGGCAGGGGTGCATGCAGCAGAGCTCACCTGAGCAGTGTGGTACAGGTACAGGTGTGGTCTGCCCTCCACAGACACCTGGCCCATGGCTGCCCTTGCAGCACCCTGCATGGGGCTGAGCCTCACCTGCTCTGGCCCAGGGAAGCCCATATTGTGCTGCTGCCTCCACCCACCCCATGCCTGCCAATGGCATCATCCCAGCCCCAGCCCTGGCCCCAGCCCCTATGCACAGCTTCCCAGCTAGGCTGCTTTCCATTCATTTAGCTGCCTACAGGTGGCTGTTCATTGTGCCTGGCAGGCACAGTGGGTGGAAGGCAGCCAGAAACTGGAGCCCTGTGTACTGGGGCAGGAACCACCTGGCTGCAGCTTTCCCCAATCTGGAGCAATGCAGCAGGGGCAGGAGGAGCCAAGAAGTACCCAGGTGGCTGCAGCAGCATCAGAAGCAGCTCTGCCAAGAAGCTGTGCATGCTGGCCAGGGCTTGGGCCATTGGTGAGTGCAGGCCAAAGTGTGGTTCAGGCTGCCCCAGGAGGGGCTCAGCCCCATGCAGAGTGCTGCTGGGGCAGTGTAACAGGTGGGGTATCCTAGGGTCACCGTGCTCTCCCCTAGCACCCCTTTTTGTGTCCAGTTGCCTACAAGCACCCTTGAATCTCACTCACCACATCTTTAATCTTAAATGTATATGGTAGGGAGGCTGCCTCTTCGTCTCCCTGGACATGGTTTTTCCTCCTGTACATTAGCCCTGTTCCACTAATGGGTGTTCCTGTACATCCCAGCCTTATGGGCTATGCATGGCTCCAACCACCCCTGTACCCTGCCCCAAGTCGCACTGATGTACTGGACATTGTTCAGTCTTAGACTCTTTGACGATCGGGCTCTCCGCAGCACCGCATCTTGCAACTGCACCTCCCAGGGCACTTGTAGAATCACGGCCCCCCTTGTCTGGGGTTTCTTGCTGCCCCTTTGTCTGGGGCTGGTGTTTCCACTCCGCCGTGGGTCCCCTTATGAGGCCTCTTCCAACCCCTAATAGCCTCACCCAAACCTCCGGTTGTAAACAGTAAACACAACTCAAGCCCCTAGGCTATAACAAACTTCTACCAATTGGCTACAACATCACTTGAGCCACCCCCAAGGGTGCTCTATCTTTCACCCGTACCAACTGCTCATGCATTCTGGCCTCTTCTCCTTTCTTGCTCCAGCAGAGTTCCTACCTCTTTGGTTGCCAGCAGGGAACTGCCTCCTGACCTCCAGCCTGTGATTTATATAGGAGCCAGGCCCTGTCCCTTCCAGTCAGCTGACCAGGCAGGTGTGGGTCCTTAGGTCCCTTTGGTTGCCCTGGAAACCTGCACCTGGGTGGTTATCCTGGCTCTCCAAGTAGCAGGCTTCCTTGGTGCCCTACTACAGGCAGCCATGAGCTGGACATAATGAATTGGCAAGCCAGATCCAGGCCCTGGCCCATATTTTGCCCACCCCTGCACTATCCCACCAACCCCTCACTTTGGACCCACTAGCCTCTCTAATCCCACCAATCCCCACCTACAGAACCGACCAACCCTTCCTGTGGACCTGCCTACCTTCACCCTACTCTAACTTACTTGCATTGGACTCCTGGCACCAGCAAGTGTCTGTACAGCCAACACACAAACTACAATCACACCACTTAAAGCAGGTGCGGGCAAAATACAGCCTGTGGGCCAGATCCAGCCCACCAGGCCATTCAAGCCAGCCTACAAGGCCCTTTAAAAAAAAAAAAAAAAAAAAAAAGTTTAGAAAATAAATATTTATCTGCTCCTGGCTGCCTGTCAAAGATGACAGAAGCCAGGGGCAGTAGGACCCAGGGGGAGTCATCAGCAGGATGCAGCAGGCAATCCCTGTCCCACCCCCAGCCATTTCCCTGCCTTTTTGTTCCCACTCTGCTCCAGCACCATGTGGTTCCTGGCTGCATCACTGGACCACAAGAGCCCAGGGCCTGCGCCAGTACTGGGAGTGTGCATGTGGGACTCACCCTACAGGCATACCCCACCATACACATGTACCCACCCCACCCCCCACACACTGCCATACAGGCATACCCCACCATACACATGTACCCACCCCACCCCCCACACACTGCCATACATGCAGACCCCCACATCCACTCGCCACCTTCCCCTCCAAACCCCATCTCCACCCACAATCCACACACACACACCCCTTACTCCACAGACATATCCACACCTTCCCCCACATATCCACAGCCCCCTACAATATATAAGAGTAAGACTTCATTTTAAGCTATTAGATACAAATCACCTCTATGTACACTACACAAACACATGTAAACCAGGATAAAAAAAATTTTTGAAATCAAAATTAGTGAATGTTTTAGATGTTTGCTTTTAAGAATATAATTTAGTATTTTTCTAGTTCCAAGATGGCAAGCCCCTTTGCTGAAAGGAATACTTCCAGGGGGAGGGATTTCTGGAGGCAAAAAAGTCAGGAATTAGGGAGCAGGATTTCATCACAAGATGGCAGCCAGGTGGCAGGGTGTTGGATGTTTCTGGACTATCTGAGCTCAGTTGCCCTGCCCTCTACACATGAGCAGAGACAAGGAGCATTACAGTTAAAATCCATGTCCCTCTTCCTTTGAGCTTAGAAAATGCAAATGCCTCAAAATAAATCCTATAAGCTACAGAAGCACAAGTTGAGGGTTTACTAGGTTCGAGGCTAAATCACAGCTTCCCCATCCACTGCCTAAAACAGCTTGTAAAAGCCTTTCACTTCACTGTAAACTAGTGCCCCCTCTGTGGAAAGTGGAAAGTGATTTTCTGCCTCATCCATATAGATAGCCTTCTGTAGATAAACCCTGCTGTTTGGGGTACGGATTGTCTTTCACCATGTGTTTGTCAAGGGCCCCAGTATGGTAGGCGCTACTTTCTAATGACAAGTACTACTAGAATAAATAAGAAGTACAACCCACTGAAAACAAGAGAATTCACAGATATCTAGTCTGTACACCATATTGGTAATGAGTCTTCATTTGGTACAGCACTTTTAGATAAGAATTTCTAGAGGATCTGCTCTGTTTTGGGAAACAAAAAGGCTTTTCCAGTGCAAAGGTGAAGAAAGCTTGGCTATTTTGCTTTTTGTGTTACTTGGTTCAGGAAAGTGAGATTTTCCTTAAATGTACTATTGCTCTGGTTCCTCAGTAACTGACTAAACTTCTTCCCATGGTTCAGTCAGATTAAGTGATTGCAAAAGTCCAACCAGGCCTTTTAAAAGCTAGGAATTGATTGATCTTGTTCTATTTACAACATGAACAACATGCTACTGAACAAGAGTGAATGGGTGGAGACTTTCAGGCAAATTGCCTCCGTGAAGCCTTCCTGTGCAACAAAGCTTCAACACGCTACTGAGCAAGAACGAGCAATTAGTGACAGACAGGCCGGGGGGCGGGGGGGGGGGGCAGGGGCAGGATGGGACAGACAGAGACACACACACACACACACAAGGCTGAGCTTTTAAATGAGTTTGCCTCAGTGTTCCCAAACAGAGCTCAAGATAAGTCTGCTAATGGGCTCTTAAATGGGCACCAGAGGGATACCTGCCCACCAACTGTTAATGCTGACTTGGTGCAGAGTCACTTGGATGGATTGGATGTGCTCAAGTCAACAGGCCTGGGTGAGCTGCATCCGAGGGTACTGAAGGAATTGGCCGGTGTCATAGCAGAACCACTGGCACGGTTGTTTGAGCACTTGTGGCACTTGGGTCAGGTGCTGGAGGCCTGGAAAAGGGCCAACATGGTCCGTATTTTCAAGAAGGGGAGAAAGGAGGATCCCAGTAATTATAGGCCAGTCAGTCAGTCTCACCTCCATCCTTGGAAAGGGTCTTTGAAAAGATTATGAAGGATCATATTTGTGGGAGTCCAGCAGGAAAAATAATGCAGCAGAGAACCCAGCATGGATTTGTAGCAGGTGGACCGTGCCTGACCAATCTGGTTTAATTTTATGACAGGGTCACAAAATACTTAGACACAGGAGTACAGGTGGATGTCATTTTCTTGGACTTTAGCAAGGCCTTTGATATGGTATCTCATCCCATTCTCATAAATAAAATTAAGAGGCCGTGACGTAGATGTTTACATAGTCCAGTGGGTGGCTAATTGGCTTTGTGGTTGCACCCAGAGAGTGGTAGTAAATGGGTCGGTATCAACCTGGAAGGACATGGGTAACGGGGTCCCTCAGGGTTCAGTCCTTGGACCTGTACTCTTCAATGTCTTCATCAGTGACTTGGATGTGGGCATGAAGTGTACTCTGTCCAAGTTTGCAAATGATACTAAATTGTGGAGGGTAGGGAACAATTGCAGGTAGACTTGGACAGGTTACAGAAGTGGGCAGTACAACAAAGACAACAAATGTAGAGTGCTGCACCTAGGGCACAAAAATATCCAGTACACCTACTGGGTAGACAGTGACCCTCTCAGCAGCACAAAAGCAGAAAGGGATCTTGGAGTCATAGTGGACTCCAAGATGAACATGAGTCATCGGTGTGACGAAATCATCAGCAAAGCTAGCTGCACTTTATCATGCATCAGCAGATGCATGACAAATAGATCCAAGGAGGTGATACTATCCCTTTTTGCGGCATTGGTCAGATCGCAGTCAGAGTACTGGTGTCCAGTTTTGGGTGCCGTACTTCAAGAAGGATGTTGATGGACTTCAAAGGGTCCAGAGGAGAACCAGTCATATGGTTAGGGGCTTACAGAACAAGCCCTATGAGGAGAGACTGAGGGACCTGGACCTCTTCAGCCTCCGTAAGAGAAGGCTGAGAGGGGATCTTGTGGCCACCTTCAAATTCATTAGGGGGATGCAGCAAGAGATCAGAGATGTTCTGTTCACCAGGGCCCCTGTTGGTGAAACAAGGAGCAATGGTTACAAACTGACAGAGAGCAGATTTAGGCTAGATATCAGAAAAACTCCTTCACGGTGAGGGTGGCCAAAATTTGGAATGGGCTTCCTAGGGAGGTGGTGCTCTCCCCTACCTTGGGGGTCTTTAAGAGAAGGCTGGATAGGCATCTGGCTGGGGTCATCTGACCCAAGCACTCTTTCCTGCCTAGGCAGGGGGTTGGACTCGATCTGTTGAGGTCCTTTCTGACCCTGGCCTCTATGAATCTATGTCCAACATGGCCTCAGTACCATGCTAGGGAGCACCACAGTGAAGCATATCACTACTACTCTGTAAGCACTAAACCTAGAAATGCATGCCATGTAGCTAACCTTAGAGCAAGATTGGGCATGCATAATAAGACCTCTGTCTCTCATGTGCTTGTTGAAGTATGATGTTCAATTACAGTGCCTTCCATTCCAAAGGGTTTTATTTCACCCATTACTGAAATGAAACTACCTTTATGATGCGAGACAGCAGCTGTTAAATAGCATCTAACAGCAGTACTATGACAGGCAAAGGCAGGCAGTGAAGAAAACATTATGTCAGTCTGAAACTGTTGAGGGTCTTTAGAGAGATGGTACAATTTGGCTAAGGCATTCAAAATACCAACTCTAATCCCGCCTAAAGTGTTATGAGCTCTATAGACTTTTGATCTGCTGTTTCCCCCCTTCAATATTATGTTAACTGCTCTAGCACTGTAGGGGGGCTCTAGCCTATAATGACAGAGGCCCTGACCCTACTCCATTGAAGTTGGCAAGGTTTCATTGGTCTTTGCGCCACCTATTGTGTCACAAAGAGCATTCCAATCCATACCATAAATGTTGCCCATATGGGTTCTGTCCAAATACCAACCCTGCTACTACAAACACTTGTAAGGATATATGCTTTGTTACAACAGGTAGCTTGTGACAGCAAAAGATTACTGACCATTGGGTTAGAAGATCAAAGGGTGATTAAGCATTAATATAGCGGGGGCCAACTTTTTTGTCAGGTGTGTCACAAATTAAGCCCCACCCCATCTCTGAGTGCCACTCTGATTCTTTTTCGCTATCCAATCTACTGCTCTGCTTTCTGCTCCCTGCCCTATCTACCACATTATTACCTGCCCTCTCCTTGATTAGTCATATGCTACACACAGAGGTTGGCCATACCATTTGTGGCACATGTGTTGCAGGTTGGGCACCTTCTGCTTTTACACAGAGTGTTCCCATAAATGGAAAATAATTAAAAGGAGTTAAAACATTTCTTTCTATTCTTTTTTCAACACCACCGTTGGATGCATGTTTTGCCACAGAAGATACACATGGGCAGAGATAAAGGAGCAGTTCTCAGGTATATGGAGAACACCTGGAATTTTGTATCAATACAAAAATCCTCAGGCCTCAAAAGAGGCTGGATTTAAATAGACATAGCGAGCTGCGAAACTAAAATGTTTCCAGGTCTATCGTCTGCATGCACGAGTGGTTTTACACTATGTAGCATGGGTCCAATCTGTCTGTCTATCACTCTTCCAGAAAGCCATCATCATAATGTCCAAATCCCAAAGAATCCATTTCTCACCCCTCAGGACATTTACAGGGTGCAGAAAGGACAAATGTATTTAGCCAAGGCCACTGAAAGAAATGTTTCATGAAGAAAAACACCTTAAACAAAGTTGTGATAACAATCTGGCTGTATGGGTATAACAGAAGGTTAACTACGGCCTTCTATTCAGGGAAGTAAGGGACTGACATTCACATAATTTCTCTTCGAGGGAATTCCAGGAGCAATGGCACAGTACAACTGAGAATCCAGCTTCATTCATATCACAGCTCAAAAGGGCATTGTCAGGGAAAGCCATAGAGCCCAAAGATTGAAGTGTATGCACTCTGTAAATGGAGTGTGATGTGCACCATTTTCCCCAGGGCCCCCCCAGAATGTGCTGTTCTACCTTGTTTCAGAAAAATAAGGGTCTGTTAAGAATAAGTCTGCAGTCCAGCTTATTCACTCACTCATGCAAATAAACACATTTCAGATTCAAGTCTTTCTCCAAAGAGAAAAGAGGTAGTTAGCTACACTAGTCTAAAGTCAAGTAGAAGGCAGGGTAGGGTGGCACCTTAGAAACTAAATGGTTAAATAAGACTGAGGCTTGTGGAAATGAGAAGTTATCCCAGAGGTAAGCCTTAGTCCAGTGGGTCACAACAACAAATGGATTGTGACTGTCTCAACAACAAGTGGGGTTACAACATTAATGGATGGAGCTGCAGGGGTGGAGGGCTGTTGATTGGGAGTGAGGGGCCATGCTGAGGAAACGGGGCCATAAGTGGGGTTATGTGGAGAAGAAGTTTGGGAAGCACTACCTTAGTCTTTTTCTGGAGACAAGCAGCAGGATAGTAGGGAGAAGCTTTGGGTTCTGGGAGCATTGCAACAGCTGGGCTTGTGATGGTGCCATAGCCGTCAGGATTTGTGGCTGATTATCATTTGCCTGAATCACTGTTTTTCTCCTGCAATAAGTAAGACAGTTACTGCACTTTGGAGACAGAGATGCCTTCTAGAATCATGGAACCACAGAAAATTTGCATGTCACGTAGCTAACCTTAGAGCAAGATTGGGGCTCCAAAGGACCTTAGGAGGTCATCTAGTCCAAGCCCCTGCTCAAAGCAGGACCATCTCCAGCCAAGGCTTTGTCTACCAAGGAGGGAGATTCCACAGCCTCTCTGGGTAACCTGTTCCAGGGTTTTACTACCCTCCTGGCAAGAAAGATTTTTCCTAATATCTAAACCAAACTTGCCTTGCTGCAATTTGAAACTATTGCTTCTTGTTCTGTCATCTTCCAACACTTGAGAACAGCCTAGATCTATTCTTTGGAACCCCCCTTCAGGTAGTTGGAGTCTGTTATCAAATCTTTTACCCCCCCCCCCCCCCAAGTCTTCTGTTCTCCAGATTAAATAAGACCAGGTCCCTCAGCCACTTCTCATAAATCATGTGCCCGAGCCCCCCACCCATTTGTGTTGCCCTTTGCTGGACTCTCTCCAATTTGTTCATATCCTTTCTGTACTGGGGGAGGGGGACAAAGCTGGACACAGTACTCTAGATCTGGCCTCCCCAGTGCAGAATAGAAGGGAAGAATCACTTCCTTTGATCTGCTGACAACACTCCTACCAATGCCGCCCAGTATACTGTTAGCCTTCTCGGCAAGAAGGACACACTGTTGGTTCATATTTAACTTATTTTCTACTGTAACCCCCAGCTCCTTTTCTACAGAGCTGCTGCTTAGCCAGTCAGTCCTCAGCCTGTACCGGTACATGGGATTATTCTGTCTTAAATGCAGGACTTTGCATTTGTCCTTATTGAGCTTCATGAGATTTCTTTTGGTCTAATCTTCCAATTTGTTGAGATCTCTCTGAATCCTATAACCCTACCCTCAGGGTATTTACTACTCCCCCTCCAGGTTGGTGTCATCTAGTAACTTGCTGATGGTACACTCCATCCTATTTTCCAGACAGTTGATGAAGATATGGACCAAAACTGGCCCCAGGATCCATCCCTGGGGCACTCCAGTTGATACCTGCTGCCAATTAACCATCAAAGCATTGCTTATTAACCTTTACACCCAACAATCCAGTCAGTATATCCACCTTACAGTCCATTCATCCAACTTGTACTTCCTTAACTTGGCAGCACAAGTGATGTTGTGGGAGACCATATCAAAAGACTTGCTAAAACCAAAGTATATTAGGTCCACTGCTCTCCTCACATCCACAGAGCCACTCATCTCATCATAGAAGGCAATCAGGTTGGTTAGGCATGACTTGCCCTTGGTGAATCCATGCTGACTCTTCCTAATTAGTCACCTTCTCTTTCAAGTGCTTAGAAATGGATTTCTGGCATTGCAACATCCTCCAGCCATTTCTCTACACCTCTTAATCTGCTGCTGCTCTCTTTCTACCTCTCTCTAAGCAGACCTTCCCTAGCAAACTCCCCTGTAAGACAAACCTTTGGGGACCAAGGAACAGTGAATAGATCCCTTCCCTGCTAGCCTGCTTCCTCTCACCAAGCTTACAGTGAAGGATGGTGAGAAAAAGTTTCTGGGAAAACTCCCTAGCAAACTCCCCCTCCCCTTGGACTCTAGTTAAACAAGAGCCTCAAGTATTGGTCTTGGTGTAGAATTTTAGCTACTTACACTAAATATATGGAAGTTAGTTAATCTTAACTTAAAAAGAACTTACCTTAGATGTTTCCTTTCAAAGGGTGGGGTGACAAACTGAGTTGCAAACTGCCCTGATGGCTACCCAGGTGGCTCTGGGAGTCTCCTTTTATACCTTTCTGGGCCTGGACTGGCTCCACCCTCTTGTTTGGGCTTTTGTCAGACACAAGCAGTAATCACCAGCAATCACTTACCTAGCAGCACCTCCAGCTTCTCAGAGCACACACCCAAACACACAGCCCACCAAACAAGCACTCAGCAAGCCCAACACACAGGAAGGCATGGCTCACTTACCTTTCCTAGAGCAGGATCTGGTATCTTGTGCCTGGTGCCTGGCTTCTTTCCTCTTCCTCTTCTTTCTCTTGCTCCCAGAGAATTGCTTGCAAACTGGTTCTTTTTTTTCTGGTAACAGGGACAAGGTAGAAAAGAAAAAAGGAAGGTGCAGATCCAAATAAAAAGGAGCTGTGAACCAAAGCACTGCATGTAGTAGTGTTGAAACTGGAGTGTTGAAACATTTTTCCTTTTTTAAATGCCTCCAAATGTATCTGTATTCACACCCCTAGCTTGCTTGTTCCTGGTTCAAGGTGAGGCATTATTCTGAGGATCTGTAGAATAGCGACTGGGCAAGAGAGAAGTTTCAGGTGACTACACTGACTTCAGCGAGGCCGAGAGTGGACACACATTCATTGACCTTGCCAAGATAGGAACATAAGGTGTTTATAGATGTGCTCCGGGAGTTGGGGGCGGGGGCAGGGGTGGGAGGGTGCTTTAATTAGAGTGACTCCGAGAGCCGCTCCAATGAAAGCCCCCGGAGCATCATGTGTATCAGTGGTTCATGCTGAAAAATAGCAGTGGGGATGCTTTAACTTAAACTCATCGAATGAGCTTTAGTTACAGCACCCCCACTACCATTTTTCAGCACAGGGATGCTGATACACATGACACTGGAGTTGGCTGGAGCACAGCAATTACCACACTCCAGAAGACTGGATTAATCAAGTTTGCTCTGATGTGCTGTAATTGCAAGACCTTGAAGCAGCCTTGCTGCACATGTATAGGCACTCATAGGGTATAAACAGGGTTTGTATTTCTCCCAGGAGAGCCTTTGGTTCTGGGATTCTGCAGACATATCAGTCCATCCCACTTCAAGTATCTGTGAAGTATGTGAAATAAAATATGCTAACACTTCCCTCCTCCCTGAAGATAATTTCACTTTTTTCCCCATGAAGAGGAGTTACATCAATGGAGATGTCACAAACTCATATCCCTGAATGAAGGCCCCTAGCTAGCCCTGTTTTTGCTGAGTGCCTCTAAATCAATACCAGCTCATTCAAAGTCAACTGCCAATTGTTCCAGGAGCAATCCAGTCAGGCTAAGTGATTTCCTCCACCCCTGAGCAGCAATGGAGCTTGGAAGATCTACATGTTTAAAGGGCAGTGCCAACTCCTCTTTTGTCCCATTCAGGACCACCCCAGATGAGAAACCTGTTGACAGCCCTCATTTTCCCAGGGAGAATGCTGGACAAGATGAGATCATTGATAGCCCATCGTGATCTGGAAAAAACTCCTAGGGAATGAACAGGTGTCGCATTTGTTCGAGGCCTGGTTGTCTCTGTATTTGTACAGGATCCAAAAAGTCACACGATTGCACGTACACGTGCCACCGTTCCAATCTGCATTTAGTGAGTGATTGAATACACTGCCGCTTCTCTGCCAGCAGACGACTGGTGAGATCACACATCCCAGCATGCCTCACAGCTGTCAATGTCCCTAGGTTCCCAAGGATTCCCTACTCTGATTAAAGCACCCATTAGTCTGTCGGCTGGGTGGGAGTAGCTGGTAAAATTTTTATGGGAACGACTTTAGTGGAAGTGACCTCAACTCCTACCCTGAAATACCTGGCGTTTATCCTGCTACCACTGCCATCCACCACTATCAACCAGTCTGAAGAAAGCATCCGTATGTGGTCCTTGCCTTGCAGGCTACGATGGCTTAGCATTGTGAACTTGTGCTCAATATTATGTGGAAGAGGTACCACAAGAGGGCCAGGATGGCCAACTTGGCTACAGCCATTAATAGAATCTGTAAGGAGTAAGGCCCAGGCACATGTTTCAGGTATGTTTTCAGGAATTACTTTGTATAGGTAAATGCTCTATCTGTGTCAACAACAGAAGGGGAATAGCTGACAGACGGAGGCAGCTTCCCCGCAACTATAGCTTAGGGACAAGTTGAGTTTCAAATGCTGCTGAGGTTGTAGAATGCTCCTTTTGACGGGCAAGCCCCAGCCAAACCTTGTTCATGTTCCCTATTCAAGCTGTCTTGCTGAGCCGCAATAACATGACTGCAGTCTGCTGCCTCCACTCAGTAGACAGCACAGCAGCCAAAATACATTCAGCACATTTACTTAGTGTTTTCCTAAGATAACAGAACTTCAGAACTACACAGCTTTTCTTTGCCTGAAATTTTAAGAGTCTTACACTTTCCCACTGGTACTGAGTTGATGTAAAAGCTAGGGATAAAGGCCAGGAACTGGGCTAGGTAAAAAAAAAAACATCCTAAACCTCAAGACAAACTCCAAACCTTCTCCAAGTTTGGAAAGGTTACATTCTTATTTTTTTCTTCTTTCCCCATGCTTCTGCACTTCCAACCACAAGCTGAGGCCAGAAGCTGCAGCAGCAATGGTTGCCATATGCCCCTGCAGCCACGCTTTCCCCTCTACATAGCAAAATAGCATTCCCAGTTCTGTGTGAATTATTTGGTCTAAATCAGGCTCCAACATCACTGGGTCTCCTACCCTGCCTGTCCCCATACTGAAGGTGCATTTTGGTGTCACTGGCTGGCTTCCTGATGCAGGCAGCAGGGGTCAGAGATAGTTTTATGGAAAAGTCCCTTCCCCCATAGTCTTCATTTAGAGAAATTCAGAAAGAACTATGTTCCTTTCTTCTCCCCATCCAGTTTCCAGAATTTGTCTCTTCATCTGAAGGCAGAAAATTTTCCTTTTTATCTAAGAGGGAATGGGCCAAGCAAGATATCTTAGCCTCCTCTTTCCAGCTCAGGGCCAGAGGGGAATTCCAGATGCAGTCCAGATCGGGATTCTCTTAGCATCTTAGCAGAATTATTTTCTTAGCATCTCAGCTAAAAGCAGAATCACCTCAAGCCTATCTCACCTATGTGCCCTATGCAAATATGTCTGTAAGAGTAGCCACTCGGGCCTGCAGGCATAGGGTATGTAATCATAACCACCCAGATGAGGGGGGAGCATGAGACTGACTTTTAAATACTTCTGAAAATCCCACCTGCACCTTCAAAAATTCTGAGCCAGATCTGGGCAATAATAAACAGTCTTGTCCCAGCCATCTTGTATGCCAGACCTTTCTTACCAAATTCAGAAGAAAACATAATCATAAGAGCAGAAATGGACACAAAGATGTCTCCCTAGGAAAGGAATCTGGCAAAGCACTAATGGGAATAGTTTCAGGACTTTGAAATTTTCCTGGAAGCAACAGGTACTCTAGTGAAATTGGAGAGGGTGAAATTCTTCCCACCTCTACATCTGGATATGTAGAAATACTGAATGGCTGCAGCACATTCCAATGGACTGCAAACTGCTAAGGCAAAGGCACACCAAAAAATTCAATAACAATGTGATCCAGGCACATGTGTCACTTGAGAAGGGCTCCTAGGGCTCTGTTGGTGTAACTCCACTGAACTCCATGGAATTACACTAGCAGATTTGCTTTCCAAAAAACTAAGCTGCCGAATGAGACTATTTAACCATAATGATCAGCTTGTGTAAGAAAGCAAAGTTGGGTGACTGTGAACAGTGAACAGATGGGTTAGGTAGAATCCTTAGCATTTTGCCTCTTTATATTGTTAGGTGTCAGTGTTAGAGGATGAGTTGTAATGCCTGGAGTTGGCATGGAGTATTATTAAGAATAGTTTTACAGTGTCTCTCTTTAATGTGACTCTCTGCACCTTTTGCTTTGTATTTGTATAATGAGAATGAACTGTCACTGGGAGGGGCTCAATTATTCTCACATTAATTGTGAGTTCCTTTTTAGTATATTTTGACTGTTGGATTTTCACTGCGTGGAGACCTTGTAAGTAAAAAAAGCTCCAGTTGCACTCCTTTATATTCTGTACACATGTGTTTGCCATTAAAGCTTTCCAACTGACAACAAATCTGATGCCTGTTGAGACTAGAGTGAAAGGTCTGGAAATATTTTTGCATGAGCCTAACAAAAGGCTATACCAAAGAATTAACTATGTAGTCATTAAAGTGCCTTAGATACTGAGCATTTAGTTTAGTACTTCTTTAATAAAGTATTAACTAAATGTGTAGTACCTAGAGTTACTGTGTAGTAGCACCGGCACGTAGTTATTTAGTGACACTTACTGCACATTAGCCTAATAACACTGCACAGTAGGCCATTGGCATGGTTTTTGCCGTAACATTCAACTGTGCAGTGTTATTAGGCTAATGCCCAGTAAGTTTCTTGTGTAGACGCAACCAGTGTAAACATTAAACATATATTTCCAAACTTGAATTTCTTGTAATACCAGTGGCCTAAGAAAGTTAGTCACCAGATTCACTGGAAGCCAACCAGATCTGAATACCTAACTCCTTGGGCTGCTTGGAAAGTCCAACAGAAAGTGAAAAATTTTAAAGAAAGTCCTTTTTAAATCATGCTTTCTGTGAATCTGTGTGCATGCATATGCAATGGACAGAGTTCTTGACTGAAAAGCTTTTCTCACAAATTGCATGTTTCCTAAGAAAATGTCAGTTTCCACCAAAAACATTCTTATATATTATGGGAAAATGGTCAACAAAATGTTGCCTTTTGAACTGACTTTGTGTACCTTGGAAAAATGTAAAGATTTAGAAAGGAAATCTTTTCTGTCAGATGTGTATTTCAAAAAGAAAGGTTACATTTTGATTGGCACAATCAATATTTTTCAAGATATGTTATTATACTTTGTATGTGAAAATCTGCTTCCCTTTTCACCTTTTGTCCTATTTTGGCATGAAACAAATATCAAAATACTATTGTTTCTAGTGGAATAGAAATTCCATATTCCAAACTACTGCATTCCAGATGGATACAAATCTCCAGAAAGGATAAAAAGAGGCATGCCATTCAGTAGTACAAGGCAGCAGCAGGCTGAGATAACACCAGCTAAGATGTCAATATTTCCTCAAACGAGCATGCAAAGGTTCTGAGGCCTGTTCAAAATCATGCCAAACCCCTCTGGCTTCAAAATCAGCTCAGAAACATTGTGAAATCAAGCTTGCAGTATTCCACATCTTTGTTGTTTGGAATTTTGTCAACCAGGAAATAATCAGAAACAATCAAATTTAGACACAGCTTTTATTCTCCACAAAACTAAATGACTAATTCTCACAAGGAATGTGAGTTATGCTTAAACCATGCAAGCAACTGAAAATGTAAAAAGAAAAGAAACAGAAATTTTACTGAGGCATTTTCAGGATTCACAAAACTGGGGTCAGTCAACAGGATCCATTTCTGGCTGTATATTTTTCTGTCAACTGTGGGTTATATTTTGTTACCTTTTGCTACAAACCTATCCCATTCAAATGGCATGCATGGGGGCATCCTACCAGCTCCAGTTTGCCTAGGTTTGAATGAACAAATCTAAACCAAGTAAAATTGTGAAATACTGCCACACTTCATAGGTTACAGACACAAAACACTAATTTTGACAGGCATCAGTCCATATCACCTCACCTAGCTCCAAGATCAGTTCTTTCCTTTGAGGGCACCACCCCACACTCTGTTGGTAGCTAGCCATTCGAGGTGTGCAAAATGGGCCCTATTTGGTTCAGATTTGTCCTGAATGAGGGACAGTGATTCGATCCGTTGATTTGGATCACTGTCTCCAATTCTATTCAGCTGAATCTGAATCTGATGATTTAATGCTGATTCAGCGAATCAGTGATTCAGAGACAGACCCAGCTTTAAAAGTTTTGTTCTACATACCTTGAGGTAGCAGCATGGCTCATGATCACTGCGGTACTGGGGTGGATGGAGCATCCCACAGCAGTGCTGTGGGCTCTCCAGTGTGCTAGGCAGTGAACCCAGAAGTGGACCAGAAGTACTTCTGGTTTACATCTGGGTCTGCCAGGAAGCATGCTCAGGCCCCTCCCCCGGCTCCCTCCCTGGCTCGGCAATCGGCCACAGGGGGTGCCTCCCTCCAACCCAGAAGGCATCAGTCGCCGAGCCAGAGGGGTGCAGGGGGGCCCTGCACACTACCTGGTGGACCAGGAAGTGCTTCTGGTCCACTTCTGGGTCTGCTGCTGAGCATGCTGGGGAGCCCCTCACACTTCTGTGGGACACTGAATCTGTCCCAGCACTGCAGCATTCAGAGCCCCTGCTACCTAGAGGTATGTAGAAAAAACTGTGTCTGTGTCCAAATCACTGAAATTCTCCAAATTGATTTGGAGGGTTCCAAATTAATTTGGAGAGATTAAAGGGTCCTCTGATTCAATTTGGATTCAGAGATTTGGCCACTGAGTCGGACCGAATCTTTGCTGAATCGAATCAGGGACTGAAGTTTTGCACAGCCCTACTAGCCATATTTATGAACCATCATTATCCTCTTAAGCCTTTCTGGACAGATCACTTTCTGCAAAGAGGCTGAAAGTGCAAAGAGAGTGGAATCATCAGACAACATCATCAACCTCTTCCTTCCCCTGCTTTTTTCTTCCTACTTGCTGAGACCTTTCTTGTGGCATCTATTGTTTCTGATGCCCTCTGGGCATTCTTTCTCCCTGTTCCACTTGCTGACTCCCCACTTCCTTCCTCCCCTTCCTCTATTAACGCTTTGCCCTGATACCTCTCCACCAGTTCAGTAAGCTTCCTGCACTCCTTTTCTCTACCTGCTGGTATCTTTCCTTTTCTAGTTTCTCTTGAGCCAGGAACTTGCAATGCATTTTTTCTAATGTGCCCAAGTTATGCCTCTCTTTGTTCTCACTGTTTTTAATGGTAACATGCCTATTAATTTCAATAGGAATAGAGTTCAGCCAAGACTGAATGCTTAAAAAAAATCTGACCTGTTAATACTCTGTTCCCCAGTTCTCTATCACTAAACTGGGAATAACAACATTTCCTTCTTCCCAGGCCTAATCTCTGTGGTCTATTTAGATTGTAAGTTTCTTTGGGGCAGAAAGTGTCTCTCACTGCATGGAGGAACAGTGCTTAGCATAATAAGGGCCCAGTCCTATTTAGGGGCCTCTACACACACCTGTGATAGCAGACCCTGGTGAGAAGGGCAAGCTAGATTTTGGTTCAAATGCCATTTTCCTCTTACCTCACTCAACATTTTCATTTTTGTCCAGTCCCAGATGGTATTCTTATATAGATTGGAGAAGCAGACACATAACAAACATATGACAACTTATGGAGATGGCTTCTTTTTTCCTTTTATTGAAAATGATTGTTTCTATTCTAGTGCAAACACTGTATATTTTACATCATAAAGCAAGATATAATTTACAGAATACATTTCCATGAGATTTTTGCATCAATTCTACCATCATTGGCATCATTGTATTTCAATTTTTTCCCCACTTAAAATTCCATATATTTTACCACCCCCTCTTGCTTCTGGATAGAGCAAGGGTGGAGGTTAATCACCAGAACATGTGCAGGCTGGTAAGAGGGGAGACATGCCTCATGAACATTTTCTACCTTAAGGGTGCCCAAACTTTGTGATGCCATGAATTACCTTGGTAATTTCCTAGAAGCCCACTCACTGCACCTGGAAGGTATGATTAAAGCCATGAATAGTTTCATGCTTACAGGACTGAACTCCTAATTTGCATACATATTTATACAGTTTTATAATTTACAGAATAAACATATGTGATCATAATACTTTGCTTTTGCTTGTTAGATTAATAGAAATTGCCTTGTTGCTTGAAGTAATCAGAAAGGGAAAAAAACCTGGAATTGTACAACGTTGTCCCTGATTATATTTAGAAAAGGCAGCAAGCATTTGGGGTGTATTTTTAGAATCTGTAGGCTGCATCTGACTGGACTGCCCTCTACTCAGGCATACTGGAATTTATTTCACCATCGGGATGCCATTGAAATAGAATATCCCAATCCAAATAACAAGACAGAACCTAGCGGGATTGTCCATGGTGAAAATGCTACAACCATTGACTCACCTGCATAAGTTTATGCACCGAGTTGTCTCATTACACCCAATGTGAAGCTTCACAGGAGTAAAATTAGGCATGTGCATAAGTATTGGCAGGATCAGGGCCTTACTCAAGTTCTGGCATTTATATGCAATCCTTATTTTTATAGTCATTATAACTCAAGGAATGCAAGATGGACATCATTTGTATTAAACATTGTAATTGCACTTTCTCTGAGATGTTTTTCTTGCTAGCATAAGAAATGGTTCCTTTGCTTAGAAACCCAAAAAACACCTTGGTTAAATTGAAAGTGACGGCTGCTTACAAATAAATGCTTTGGCTTCAAAAACTGAGGGAGAGAGAAGGGATTATAAAAAATGTGTGAATTAGTTGAGAACTTTGGGCCTGATCTGCAGGTGGTACCAGTCCTCCAAAACTTCACTTACAACATTAGGTCAGTCTATACCAGATGAGTTGCAGCTTTTGATTCCAGTTCAGGTGTGTGATTTTCCCTATTGCTCTAGTTGGTGCAAGATAAGTTGGGGCAGGGGGGAAGGGGGGTCTGGCAGTCACCCATGTTTGGATGTAAAAACTCAGAAAGAAAGGAAATTAGAGTCCGAGGGCCTTTTCCTATAGGTATGCTAGCATGATTGACACTTGCTGAACACAGTGATCTGAAGAGTCCTGCGAAGATATATCATGGCCCTTTCCCCAACAGAGAAACCCAGTTTTCCAAAGGAAACAGTTTCTCCCTGCTGGGCAAGAGCATCTTGTAACTGTTCACAGTGTCGCATAATGTTTTTGACTGAGATATCACTTCCATCTGATATCTCAACATGGCAGACTAGGAGCGTGAAGCATGAAAAGGTGCAATCACTTGACCCAGGCCACCCAGTGATTCAGTGGCAGCTACAAGGACAAAATCCAGGAGTCTGGGCTTCCAGTGCTCCAGTAAACAACACAAAGTATCTAAGAAAATTGAAGATAACATAAAATGCTTTCCATCATCCACAATTTCATTCTAAAACTCGCCAGTATTCCCCTTAAGATCTTCCATGTCAACTTCTGCTTGGAAGTGGATCACTAAAAAAATTCCTTCTCCCTCTACACACCTAAGTCCTATTGGAAAGGTATACTTCTAACACTTTTCTTTCATTTTTTCCTCTGCCATGCTACCAGCCCCTGCTGATAACCATGGCAAGGGAGTTGGTACAGACGGGTCACTGTTATTGTAATTGTTGTGCTGCCTCCCCCTGCTCTGAGGTCTATCCACACAGTGATTGAGACACATGTGGTTGCCAACATTGCTACCACCTTTAGAACAGCACTTATGGCAGAATAAAAATAGTGCAGGCTTCAAGCCTTCGAAAATCCAAAGTTCCTCCCTACACCAAACGTGAAATTGAGTTGAAAAATTTAATAAATGTTGGCTTCTGATCCTTTTTTGTTTGTTTGTTTTTGCCTGCTGGATCTTGAGTGTTTAAGTTATGCATGGGTCACATTTTCAAATTTTCTTCATAACCATAATAGCCAGAAACTTAAGATTTCTCTTTTAGTGAAAGCTGAAACCAGGAGCTGTGGCTTTAAGAACAAGAACATTGGTGCAGTGGCGGGAAATCTGAGGAAACCACTAAGGCAGACATGATCATAGCAGCCATGTTTTAACATCAACACTTGATGCATGAAACTTCTTTGGACATCTCTAGCTATGTGTGAAAGTCTGGCCAGGAAAATTTCATTAGCAAAGCAGTGATAGATAGAAAAATAGAGGATGAAGGCCACCAAAGAGAATCTAAAGGTCAGTGGGTTTAAAAAAAAAATCAACTCTGTTTTACAAGGTAAATCCCACTGAAGTTCAGAGGTGAAGTTCTCTCTTCCAGGGCAATGAATTTGTACATGGACTGGACTGTAAGGACGGGCACCTGCCCTGGAATAGATATAGAACTGATCAGCTTGCATGCTTCCAAAAGGCACTGTGGTATTAGCTGTTAGATGAAACACAAAACAAAATCCTGAGTACTTTTAAAGCCTGCTGTTCAGCAACATGGAAGTTGGTACAGCTTTGCAGCTGAGCTGGTCTGGAATTCTTCAATGAAGCTATTCTACTGAAATATGTAGATTTGTCAACAAATCTGTTTACATGACAAGATTGATTTTAATGAATCTCTCAACTTGTTTTTTTTTTTGGAAAAAAGAGTTTTAAAATGATCACTGTGTCCTGTTTCAATAGTTTTAAACAGGAAAATTTGGGGGGCTTTTGAGTCAAAAGTACTTTTCATTTAGAATTTTTTTTTTTAAATTCACACTAACAAAAGGTTCAAAAAAGAAAAGGTTGAAAAAGGTTAAATGAAAAAGAAATCATTCAAAATTACTGAAAGGACAGTCTAACTGACTAGAACTAAAAGTGTTCTGGTTTTCAGTTTGCAATTTTTTTGAGCTTTCTATTGGTCCAGATTCAAGAGCAGATTTTTTTTGTAGGAATGTTTTGTTTCTGATACCTTAAAAAAAAAGTGTCAAGAAATGGGAAATCTTTTCCCCACTCATGTCTCATTGTGGTCATTGGGGCTCTACCACTTTCCGCCAGTTGTGTAAGTGGACCTGTGCTTTTTCAAGCATTTACCCTTATACCCTTATACTCTGGTAAAATTTATATTTTACCTATCTAATGCTCCACTTAATTTTAAATGGAGCATGGATCTATTTCGCACCTCCTGTAATATATTGTTTTACATTGATGTCTATTCTCAGAATACTTCACACCCATATTGGGCAGGGGTGGAACAGGGACAAAACTAGCCAGGGATGAGCTGGTGTCAGACTCGTGGAAGTCCCAGGCAGAGGTTAAGATCTGGCCCCTCCTCTTCTCCTTCCCACATGTAAAAAGTCGTGGGCGACTGCCCTGATTGTTCATCCTTAAGGACATGAGTGACTGGTGCCTCCTGAATCTGGGGGGGGGGGCGGGGGGCACCCACAGAAGCTGCTGACGGTGGTGGCCCTGTCAGGGGGGCACCAGCCCTACCAACAGTATCAGCTATTGCGGGGGCACATGCACCCCCGTGCACCCCCTACCAGTCACTTACGCCTAACGACTGGCTCTGCCTGGAAGAAGTAGTAAATCATACATATTGGAGCCTTATTGGGAGAGGGGGTGTTAAGGACAAAATGTGATGCTGCTCCAGGCCAGATTATCTTTACGTGGAAGCCCTCTGTATTAGGCAAAGCCTTCATAGGAGAGTCTGTTGGCTGGCACAGAGCTTTCATGCAAGTGAACCTGTCTCTTATGACTCTCCTGATATCCACCTGGTTGCAGGGCCACACCCTCAACTTAAACCTTATTCCCAACAGGGGGAGATATGCAATGAGGTTCCCTATTGTATTTCCCCAAGGATATCTTCTGGCAAGTCCTCTTGCAGGAAAAAGTGATGCAGCCCTGAATACAGCCTTCAGGATTTGGTCCAATGGAAGCCTAAGTTTGCCTGAGCAGTGAGTTTTGCCTGAGTTAAGACTGGCTCACAGACTGTAAAGTGCTTTGGCACCCTGCAGAATGAAAAGTTCTCTCTAAGTGATATAGGGTAGGGTATGCCCATAAATAAAAGTCATGTGGGTGAATTTGGCACTTGGTATAGAGCAGTCTCTACAGGCACCTGGATGCAGCACAAACATCCTGAATACTTCCAATGCATTTTATTTTGTTTAATAATAAAAAAACACCAACCAAGCTTGCATGTATATCTTATATATATAAATATATACAGTATATATAAAACAAATGCATTTGGACAACACCTTTACCTGTGGCAAAAAATCCGAAGGCACAGGGGAAAAAAGTAAAAGTCCTATTCTTAGACCTACAATGATCTTCCCGTCTATACACATACACTCTGCCTTAAGAAGGGTTTTCTCTTCTTTGGTTTTTCAAAGAGGCTGTGCCAAAACTAATCAGAAAGCAACAACTAGTTTCAAAACCCAAGGAGACTGGAAATAAAACCCAATGTTCCAGGCCACTGAGACAGAGGGACCCACAGCTTTGCACACAAAGGCTTCTCAGATGCTAAATGATAATTGCTCTTCAGCTGCAGTCCACTCGTGGTCCAGATACCTGGGTCTCGTGGATATGCTGGAGAGGCTTTGGCTTCTGAATTCCCTCTTCTAGGGTGACCTGGGGCATAGGAAGTGAAGGGGCAAGCACTGAACCTCAGGACAGTCTAGAGTTCAAGGGCTGAACTGATAGGATTTCATTTTGCAGTCTTGTCCAAAACACAAAAAAACAAGAATGGGATTCTCCTTAACTGAAGAAGCTCATAGTATATTGAGCAGAAGCTATAAACCTGACAAGAATTGATGGCATTATCCAGAAAGGAAGAAAGAATATTGTAACTAATTTGCAGCTCATTTTGCTCCTGTTTCTGTCCCAATATTCTGTGTGTGCGTATATGTGTGTGTGCGCGCGTGTGTGTATGTGTGTGTGTGTGTGTGCGTGTGTGTGTGTGTGTGTGTGTGTGTGTTTTGCCCTCTCTTTCTGAACAAGTTGCTAAGCAGGACAGGTGTCATTTTATTTTTCCCTTCTTTAAGACTTAGCAGCAGTCTTTAATTGACTGTTGGCACCTGATTCCTCTGTAAACTATATTCCTTTGCCTTCAGTCTCAGGTTGGCAATACTGTTGGCCATGTTCATGCCCTGTGCTGGGCTAGTATTGGTACATGTGGCGGAATAGGTAGCCATAGCACTGTAGAAGAGAGAGAAAAGGGAGAAAAAGAAAAAAAAAATCAATCAGAACGTTTTAAAATTCAAATGAAAGCTGTATTTGAGCTTGAAAGTGGTAGCTAAGTGAGCAGGTATTGGCCTGATATGTGCCCAGGTGTATAATGCTTTGTTTTACTGGAGACAGCCTTTCTGAGAGGGAGTGAAGTAGCCATATTTTAGCACACAGCAATTCATCTATCTAAGACTATATGAAGTGTGCACTGCTCCATACACACTAAACCCCTGGCTAGAAGAAGTGTAGCAATGTCCACACAGTGCTCGGGGCAGACTCATCAGCACTGCTGAGTGACTAAAAATATATACAGTACAAAGTCATTATAATGAACCCCCATGGGACTGGGAAAAAAAAGTTCATTAAGAGAGGGTGTTCACTATAATAGGGTTAGTCAATTGGCTGCATTGTCGTTGGCAGTCCCTCGATACAAGGATGACAGTCTTCCAGTAAATGGGAAAGTCATCGGTGAGTCCATAGGTGACTGAGGAGGCCAATCCAAGATCCTCACGTTCGACTGGCTGTATCACAATAATGAGAAAAATGTTGGTTCCTGCTGTTGGGATCATTAAAAGCTAGGGTTTGTTAACAAACAGGGTTCACTATAATAAGGATGGACATTATTATTTGTCCTAAATTGCTTATTTCAGTAAAGCAGACCCATTAAACAAGATTCTTGTTGGCGGTTTGTTAAATTCTACCCCCCGCAAAAAAGGCCAGCCTGGAATTGCATACATCTTCATGTATGGAACAACATGCACTTTCCCATCCCAGACAATTTCTGTCAGACTCTCATGCTTACTGTTATTTTCTGTCCGTCTCTAGTGTTTGTTGAGTAACAGGGCCAAGAAGAGAAAGCTGAGCTTCATACCAATAGCCACCAAGAAACAGAAAGGACCAAGAACACCCACATGTCTCCCTGCTTAGTCTTGATGCTGTATTGATAGCAGTCCATGACTTAGCTCTAGGAAAAGCTCTCTGGGTGCTCCTGAGAATTTAGCAATGATTTGAATCAGAATTTGTGGTTCCCACTGAATGTAAAAGCTGTCCCCTTTGCATTCTTGATGGAACTGTGAGGGGTGGCAAATTGGGGTTTTATCACTGAATAAGACCTCATCAGCGTTTCCATCAGGAAGTTTTGTTCCCACTGCTCTTTTTTCTATTGCTTCCTTTTTTGGGTCAGACTGAAGTGGTAAGTCTCTTTGAAACCACCATGCTTCAACAGCACAAGAAAACTTTTAATGGGGATGAGAAGTGGTGCATAAATTCATTGTGGAGCCAGTTGCCATTCAGCAACTTGGGACCTGTTCTTGTGAATGGATGCGGATTTAGCATGCAGCAGGCAGTGCATATATGACCTATCAGACTTCTCTTTAAGGGCCTGATCCAAAACTACTTTTCATCAGTGAAAGTCTGTCCACTGACTTCCAATAATCATTGGAACAAGCTCATAGCTGGAACATTATAAAAGCTTGCACTGTTTCTACTGCATATTACTTTTGTGACTGGAAAATACATATATAAGGTTATGCAGGGAAATATTATGAGGGAAAGGATCAAACAGCATTAAGGATGAATTGGAGTGAATGCAACATGAATCAATGTGAACTTTTGTTCTCAAACATAAATTTAAACCTTTAACCCTGAACCTTAACTGATGATAAAACATGCTTGGCTATAATTTTATTGTGCTGTAGCCATAGTTAGAATCCCCAGTCACGGACCAGGCCCCTACCGTGCTTCCTGCTGCATCATCACAGAATATAATGATGATCCCCAGTACAATAAACTATTTTACATTCTTGTGCTATATCTACCTTTCCAGATTATGACTCAAACAAAAGTAAAATCCCTTATTCCCATGAGATTTCCAGATTTATTGTGTCATTTAAATAAATATGGTGCACTGAATGAATTAGAGATGGCTTGACTGTCCTTTTTATCATAGGCACCTCAATTAAGGAGTACCATCCAATCACCTTGGATTTGGGTCTTTGTCGAGGCTGGTCCCAGTTGTCTGTGATTTTTAATACTACAAGTTTCTGTTCTTAAAGATTATAATGGAACATACATGCAAATAGGGTGGGAAACACCCTTGAGCACTGGATCTTGAGCCACTTATGCCCTTAAAACAGGTGCTGTTTGGAACTTAACTAGAATATGAATATGTGCTTGTGCTGGTACTATGCACAAGATGAATTGACACACACCTCACTGGGGTTATTTGACCCCAGCAGTCTTTTCTGCCCAGAGCAGGGTGACTGGACCTGATGATCTCACGAGGTCCCTTCTAGCCCTAAACTTCTGAGAACCTGTGAATTTGCCCCTCAAATTTTGAAGACCCTGCATCAGTAACTTGAAGTGTAGCACCTCTCAGTAAAAAGAGCCTGTTGGATTGTGCCATATATTCTGTACATGCATGTGTGCCACATGGCACCAAGCACAATGGGGCCTGGATCTTTGATCAGGATGTCTAGCTCCTCCTACCACACTAGTATTTAACAATAATAATAATAGTGGTAGTAACACCACCACCACCATCACAGCTCAAACAGGGAGTTGGATAGACATGCCCATAGGGAAAGTAGGAAAATTATGAAGATTTTAGCAGCACAGTTCAAGGTTTGTGGCTTCTCTTTAACGAAAAAGAAAACCTACCTATACACACACACACACATATATCAAAAATATAATTAAACTTCATCTTTCCTCCCTGTGAAATGGCTAGACACAAATCTCTTTGGCTGGGAATTTCAAAAGGGCTTAATGGAGTTAACTGCCTGGTTCAGTAGGATTTGTATATCTAACCCAACACTAAACTTTGTCTCCATCTTATGAAAAGTAATTTGCTAGCCAAAAAAAGAAATACACATTGTTCCCACATATATGTATTGCGATATATATTGATCACTTGTTATACATATGTAACATGTGATCCTGGCAGTCTTCTCTTGCTACTGATATCTCAGTGACATACCCCTGACATTTCTTGAGGTCATGGGTTTTCTTGTTAGTAGTAGTATTCTGTGCAAAACCAACAAGCTGAGTTGCCTCCCAGCCTTTTCAGTGACCATGCAGCCTCTTTCCCATAAAGTCCTTTCCACGATGTCATTGGACCCTGGAAGTTACCTTACATTGCCCTCTGCTAAAACCTCTTATGAAGCCTCCCAACATCTTGCGAGCTATGAGGATTATTTTGATAAGTGTGAGAGGTTGGAGTAAGCCAAGCAAGTCCAGCAGATGTTCTGAACTGCAATCATAACAGCCTTAAAGGAGACAAAAACCTTTCTTGGACCTTCTCAACACCTCTTTCCTCCCAGAAAGCAACTCTTTGGCAAATATCCCACAAGGATGGATGCCTGCTGTGAGTTTTCCTTCATAGGAAGGGGCCTTTCCAAACACGTATTTTTACATAAAATCCAAAGGTTAAGGACTGGCTCCAGGGTACAGGTTGGAAAAAAGGTGGTCTTCAATGGCACACGAATCATAAGGGCATAATCCTTCTACAGAAATTGGCTATCCTACCCCTTTCTGTCATGGGATATGATCCATAAAAGCTTGCAAACCACTGATGTAAGGAGAAGAAATATAAGGGATGGTCTGGTTTTAAATACTTTATTGAGTGAGTGACAAAGGACCTAAGAGGAGTAGATCCAATCAACTTAGGGCAACTTTGATGTGGGGCTGTTCTTGGAGGCCAGCACAGGGGGAACAGGAAACCACATGTGACTTTGCCCGATAGACATTGTGCAGGGACAGGAAAAAACAGAGCCAAAAGGTCTTAAGCCGATTCATATGCAGACCTCTGTACTAACAATGTCTGCTGACCAACAGCTCCTTATGAGCCAGCGCAACTGGTGAGCTTGCTTCATTCACATGGAAACAGATTCCAGTTGTTCTGTGGAGGGAGCACAAGAGTGACATAAGGGTCATGAACATTATGGAGTACAAATGCTAAGGATATTTTTCCTTTCGTGATTTTATATTGCCAGCACCTTCCGTGGTTCAGGTTAGTCCAGAGCAGTGCATACCTCTGTAGAGAAGTGACTGTCCTCACTTTTTAGCAAATTATTTACTAATTCCCCAGTCTACCACTCCAGAAAGCTCTTCATTAGTAATGTTGTTCAAGGGAGCTGGAGAGCTGTGCCCCTGTTTTGCTACCTAGATGGTCCTGCTTGTTCATTTCCAAAGCTGGCAGATCAGGCACTGCGTGAGTGAAGCATAAAGTTCTGGGAACAACCAAATATTAGCATAGCAAAAACCCTAGAGCCAGAAAAACCACTTTCCACATCAGCAGCAGGAAGGCACCATGGTGGCTTACAGCCAAGTCATAGGAAAAGAGCAATGGGAAACCTGGCCCAAGGCATGGATCTCACAAGGCTTTCACAGGGAGCAGCTCTGGCAAATAAGTAGGTAGCTCAGAAAGAGTGACTGGACAAGATCAAAGGACACTGATCACCTAGAAAATGGTTTTTCATTCACCTGTAAGGTGAGGCTGTCCCCCAGGAGAGATAGTCAGTGGGTCTTGGAGATGGACGCGGTACGATGGGCTGCTCCACAGCAGTCAAGTCCCCCGAGTAGGTTTTGAGAAGAGAAGCATTCTTGTTGGCCAGCAAGGCTCTCTCGTTCCTGCGGAACTTTGCTCTTCGGTTCTGAAACCACACCTAGGAGGGGAAAAGTACAAACCAGCCCCAGGTGACTACCTGCTCCACTGATGTACTGTTGCTTTTCCTGCATCAATTGGCAGTGGAGGGGCCCTAGGAACCATAGCATAACATTGAAGGGCATAATGGCAGCACTGACAGCCAGGATCATTTTGCGAGTAAAAGGTGGCCAGATACACGGTGCTTGCAGAAGGCAGAGGAAGACAAAATGAGTCTGATTTACCAGGGGTCATTAACACAGAACAGTCCAGCCAGGCTCACACAGTGGGATCAAAGCACAGCTTAGAACAGAAAGACCCAAAGCTCTTCAAAGGGTGATAACTTTCATAAGGGTTCTTCATTTCTCCAAAAGACTCACTCACACAGCACTCCTTCACTTAGGAACCTGCACAGGAAACTGAAGGGTGATTGAACTCCTCAGAAGAAATGTGCCTCTCTACAGGGATTCCCATTACACCCGAGCTGCTGATACGTCTAGCTAACCAAAATGAAAAAGAAATGAAAAGTCAAATGTTATCAACTTGGGGCCCCCAGAGAAGCTGCTCACTGATTGGATCCCTCTTGCTTCCAGGATACCAAGAAACCTCAGAGGAATAGTGGGAACTTCATATTTCTTTCCCAATGCCAGTGCAGCAAAGATCTTCTTCTCAGAGAGGATGCAGCAGGCCTGCGCCATCTTTCAGAACAGCAGGGACCCTTCATTACTGCAGGACAGGGATTTAGGGAAACCTGATGCTTGCCTGTTGGACATACCCATGTGCATGCATACCCAGAGGTTCTCTCAAGTACCCATGTGTATCTGCCGTAAGTGCCCTCCCAACATACATGCACACATACTTAAGTGCGTGTACACACTAAGCAGCCAATACATAGCAGGCAATGCATCACAACATACATGTGTGTATATGCATGCACACATCTGAACACATGTACATGCATATAGACACAAGTGTTTAGCCACATGCTCATGCACGTACACTCACACACATCATCAGCGGCACATGCATGTGCATGCTTACACACACAGAGCTTCTTTTTTGATCCCAATAATCATCAGCATAAAAAAGTTGATTTCATTCATTTCTTTGCCCATCTGATTCTTGTACCTTCAGGCTTAAGCCACTCAAAGGCTCTAACCTCTTTCATCCCCAGATCTTTGGGGAAAGCTCTACTTTATACAGATTACAAAGGTACAAAGAGAACGTTTATACCATTTCATATGGTGGTAACTGATATAGTGGTTAGAGAAGTAGACCATGCCTTGGAATACCATTCTGCTCCTGCATAGTCATTGAACTGAAGGGCAGATCCATTCCAGTAAAAGAAAATCTAATGCCAGTGACCAAAAGCTCAAGCAGAACTCAAGCTGCCTGCCCCTCATATACTGGTGAGGTAATCTGCTTCCTTGTAATTTTCAATTTGATGCAGTATTGTGTCCCCAGCCTCTGGCAAGGATCAGAGCTGCTTATTTGCATGGTGTTTCCAGCCTCAGTAGAGGCTAGAAGCACTGGCAGTCCCATGAGGAAACTTCTTTCTGTATATTGCCTTCCCAGTTCTGAAATACCTTGAAGTTTAAATAAAGTGAAGAGGATCCTTGGAACCAATACAGATTATCTGTAGCACAGTGGAAATGTACTAGGTGGCAGATGGCTGACATAAAGGCCAAGTACGGACTTTCAAAACCCCCAAGGCAGAATCGATCTAAATTATGCAGTTTTCTGTAAGCAGTGTAGTTTAGATCAGTAGCAAACAGAACACACGTTCACCCTTCGGTGGGACAGGGGAGCAAATCTTAGGCCAGGTGCTGCCATTTTTAAACTAGGCTATTTGTGCTGAACTTCTGTTCTGTTATGGGTATAGATGGTTTCTGATCACTTATACCAGTAAAAGTACCTGTACCTGGCCAAGCAGCTTTCACTCTCCCAAGAGGGCTCAACATATACCTAAGAGCAGTGCTATGCTCCCCAACAACATAACCGTTCCCAATGAGTCAGTTATCTCTGTAGAAAGGCAAAACTGTCCTGAGACTGCTCAAACATGGCTAAGGCCAAGACAAACCTCCTACCTAGAGCCTCTAAGGTAACCTTCACCACTTACCATCCCCCTCATCATAATCAAGAACCTTGTTCCCTTCCCGCAAAAGCAGCATATGTTTGCCACATTCATTAAATAGCTGTGTAATGTCTCACTAGGGCTCTCAGCATCCAGTGCATAGCTCATAAAGCTCACTTTGGAGAAGGCTTCTTGACTTGGAAACTTGCCTGTAACATAAATCTGATTACAAAAGTGGACACCATCTCCAAAGTCCTAGTGACCTTTTTCTAATGTCTAAAGGCAAATATAGTTTGCAATATGTTTCCTTTACGGAACATTCCACAAAGCTGAGTCGGGAGTGCCCTCCCTGCTATAGGATTCCATCGGCTGGCTAGAAAGCTCTCGCTCTGCCAGGATATTAACTTGCTATTAATTCTCTTGATTTTGGGAGGATAGACTACAAACTTCCTGGGCGAAGAATGTTCAAGAGCATGGAAGTGTATTAGGAGCCTAAGTCTCATTTTCAAAAGTAACTTAGGCTTTAGGAATTAGAGTCCCATTGACTTTCAGTGAGATTTAGGCTCCTCATTGCTAAGGGTATGTTTGCACCATGGTGACTGTTTTCCCATGCAGACATCTCAGCTAAGGCATAGTCTACACTAGTGTTTTGCCAGTATAACAAACTTTAAACAAGTCTGTGAAGACAGAAGACTCCTTTCTGACGTTCACATTACACCACCCCTGCTGAACAGAGAAGAGCTTCTGCTGCCATCCAGCAGTCATCCAATGGTGTGTGTGGACTCTGCAGCCTCTTCTGTTGGCTGTCATGGTCCCTTCAGCAGCTGGTGACTTCCCTGGATGTACTACACACCCTTCAAACATCTGCTGTAGTAGAGCTGCCAAAAGCTCATGAGTACATATATATTCTGACAGCTGAGCAGCAGCAGCTGCTCTCTGCTGCACAAACTTCTGGTGGCAGAGGCAGAAATTGTGGACAAGGTCTGCCTTTAAACTAGCAAACTTGGGGCCTTGTCACACCTTAGGTTGTGAGCTGAACAAATGTTAATAGGCTCAGTGTTGTTTGTTTTAGTGGAGCAGTCACACCATAAGGTGAAAAACGGTCTCTGGCTGTCTTTCACCTGCACAGCTGTGACTTGTCACTAGAGGCTTAGGGAGAAGGAGCAGGACTAGGAGCTAGGGGAGGCACCAGATCATTGCTTCTACCAGATGGAGCAAGTGCCACAGCCCCAGAGTGCCTCCCACTGCTGCCCAGACCAACTCACTGCTTGAGCTCTGAGGGGCCTGCTCCTTTATTGCTCCAGAGCCTGCTCTGCTGCACCGCCCCTGCCTGGGTTGCCCAAGCTCCAGAAAGGATCGGACCCCTCAGAACTCAGGTGCAGCCAGCTGGCCAGCAGTCCAGCTGATGGTGGCATGGGGGGAAAAGCTCTGGAAAAGAAAAAGGATTGGGCCCCCAGGACCTAGGCATCTGTCAGGTGGCTGGAGTACAGCAGAGCTCAGCAGCTGTAGCATGGCAGTCCTAGGCTGGTTCCCACTGACACTGTGCTCTGCCAGGCTGCGCAGGGTCCAGCCACCAGCTCCCTCCACCTGACTCACCCAGCAGCAGCTGTGATTAGTAGGCATTTGAAGTCCCTGAACACCCTGTAGCAGCCAGGCAGCACCAGGTATGGTGCATGGGGCTCAGCACTGCCCGTCCAGGCTGAGGCTGCACAGGGCAGGCAGGGAGGCTGCGTTACTCAGAGCTGCCTCCCAAGCCTGGGAAGTCACATCCCTGTACCTCCTTCCAGGGGCTTCAGGGGCCTCAGGCATCTGCCCATCACAGCCGCTGCTAGGCAAGCTAGATGGGGGAGGAGCCAGAGGCCAGACCCTGCACAGCCTGGATGAGTAGGAGGTCAGCAGGAAGTGGCTTTGGGCTGCCACGTTGCAACTGCCAAGCTCCACACTGTTCCAGACATTTGGCCCCACCAAGGCATGTATCCAGTCCTGGGGCACAGACGCTGGTCAGGGGACGCACTGCAGCAGACTGTGGGGCTGGGCACAGGTTCAACCATGGGTCAGTGAGAGGAGTGAGCACCAGCCTGCTGCCCCACACAGGCACTGCAGTCCAAATGTGATTGGGCATTTGGTGCAGTGAGCCAGTCCAGGAGGCACAGTAGTCACCAAATGCTCCAGGGCTGTAGCATTGGCTTTCCTGTTGCCCAGGCCCACTGCACCCTGGCATCCCTGCCCTAACTCAGGAAGGAACATTGCATCCTGGGATGCTGGAGGACTACAACTTGGGTGTAACAGCTGTGGAGATTGTCCGTACCTTCATGGAACAGGAGTAAAGTTATGCAGATTAGAAATAATCCTGTCTGGGAGTGGCATAACTTTAAACTGAATTATGAGTGCTTTAAGACACTTAGAAGGTTAATGTGCAGCAAATCCAAGGGTTAAGAGCTCCAGAAGCCACTTAAAATTGCCACGTAGCAGGTCCTTGGGTACTGGCTGCAGGGGTGCTGTGGTAGCATGGAGCTTATTGGAGCAGTCTTGTTTGGGTCTTGTAGTTCACTCTGAACTCCATCCTGCTGTGAATATACTAGTAATGGTGCCTGAGCTAACTATATTTAAGCTAGCTAACTCAGGTTTGCCTGTACAAGCCACCAACAAAGCAATGACTACAGAGCAGACATCAACCAAATCTCTTGTGTAAAAGGAACTTCAGCATCTCAGTCATGTCTGACAATTCTGTCCCTTGTATGAGTATAATGATACACATTTCAACAACACTGAAATGATACACATTTCTTTGTGGACTCAATCTTGATCTGGGGTCTCTGAGGTCTACTGTAGTATCATCATCACCCTACATGATTTCAGTATAACTCTACTACTTTGACCCTATTAAATATAATGGGACTTTTCAAGATTTCTGTCATCTGTGTATTTGAGTCTTAATAACAGGAAGACTTCTACTCTAGTAGTTCATTCAGTTCCTGCATTCCTGCACCTCGCTGACCCAAATTACCTGGGTGAAAGTAGTCTGAGTGAAAACTGAGTTTGGCTGCTGGTGTTCATTACCTGAACTCTGGCTTCAGTGAGGTTGACTCTGCGTGCAAGGTCTTCTCGTACAAAGGCATCAGGGTAATGTGTCCTCTCAAAGACTCTCTCTAATGCCTGAAGTTGGCTGCTATTGAAGGTGGTCCTGTTTCTCCTCTGCTTTCTTTTCTTCTTCTCTTCTGAGTTCAATTGATCATCTAGAATGAAAGATAATTGGAAAAGTGAAGTGCTGGAAGACCCCTCCAAGAGGAACAGTAGCTGTAGAGGCAAACAAGTGAATTAATTTTAAGATGGAGCTTGACGAGCAGCCTGCGATCACAGGGGCCTGGATTTGATGAGCCTTTCAATCCTAAGTTACTAGCACTGGTACCTTCTTTTTATTGCTACATCTGTCCCTTTTGAAATAAGAGAAAAACATCAACATCCTGACCACTAGGATTAAACTTTAAAACACACAATTTTCATGGATTCATATAGATTTACAGATTCATAGATTTTTGAGGTCAGTGTCTGTGGTGGGAAGGGGGGGGTGACTGCCCATAGGCAGTGTCTGTAGCGCCTTTTCACAGGGGGTGTACCGCTAAGCTCAGGGGATGTATATGCACCCACATGCACCCCCTACGCATTGCCAATGAACAGTTTCACTGCATTGTAATGGAACTGAAATGACCTATTCCCTCTGCATAATTAGTCTAGAATACTGAACAAATGTCATGGGCCTCAGAGATGATGGTAACTGAACTGTTGTCCTCCAGTTCCTGCCATCATGCAATTGGTGGGGGCAAGACTGGTTTCCATTGCATTGCAATATTTACTTAGACTTAAGTGAACATTTCATCCACAATTTATTGCATTGATCTTGCACTTTCTTACGAATTATCCACAAATGTGTTTGAAATCTTTACCTCTCTGTAGACAATTGAACTTGTATTTGTTTTTCAGTCTTGCTCATTGCTCAATGAGTTAGGCGTGCAAACTAAATTCTGCTAATGCTTTGTCCATTACGGCTGCACAAAGCTGCACAAAGCTTCAACACTGGTTGCACTAAACGACTACGACTTAGTGGGGCTGACGGAAACCTGGTGGGATCCATCCCACGACTGGGCGGTACATATTGAGGGCTATAGATTGTACAGAAAGGACAGAGTGGGGAAAAGGGGGGGAGGGGTTGCGCTCTATGTTAAGGAGCAATATACTTCAACCCTCATCAAGACAGAATCAAAGGATGAGGAAGTAGAAGGACTGTGGGTTAGGCTACATGGGGGGCAAGGAGAAAAGGATTTGGTGGTAGGGGTCTGCTACAGACCCCCACATCAAGGGGAAGAAATAGATTTGGGGCTCCTGAGGCAACTCTCAGAGACCATAAAAGCTAAAGAGGCGGTGGTCATGGGGGACCTAAACTACCCGGACATCTGCTGGGAGACACAGACAGCAAAGTCCCACTGCTCACGCAGGTTTCTAACCTGTGTACAGGACCTCCACCTGACGCAGGAGGTACATGGTCCCACTAGGGGGAATGCCTTACTGGATCTGGTATTGGCAACGGGGGATGACATAGTAGGGGACCTACAGATCGGTAGCCATCTGGGGGACAGTGATCACCTAAAAGTACAATTCAACATAAGGCGTCGAGTGGGTAAGGTAACCAGTAGGGTGAACGTGCTGGACTTTAGGAAAGCTGATTTCAGCGAACTCAGGCGATTAGTGAAGGATGCACTGCAGAGTAGCAGTTTTGAAATGATGGGAGCCCAAGAAGGGTGGCTGTGCCTTAAAGAAGCTATCCTTCGAGCACAAAGCGAGACGATCCCCGTGCGAGGTAAAAGAGGGAAAGGGGCCAGGAGGCTTCCCTGGCTGACCAGAGAAATCCAGGGCAGACTAAGGGCCAAAAGGGGAGCACATAAAAAGTGGAAACAGGGAGAGATCACCAAAGAGGAATATACCTCTTCTGCTCGTGCTTGTAGGGAGGCAGTTAGACAGGCCAAAGCTACCATGGAGCTGAGGATGGCAACCCAAGTAAAAGACAATAAGAAATTGTTTTTTAGATATATAGGGAGTAAAAGGAAGGCCCAGGGAGGAATAGGACCCCTGCTAAATGGGCAGAAACAATTGGTGACGGACAGAGGGGACAAGGCTGAACTCCTCAACGAGTTCTTCGCCTCAGTGTTCCTAAGCGAGAGGCATGACAAGTCTCTCACTGGGAGTGTAGGGAGGCAGCAGCAAGGCACCAGACTTCCATGCGTGGACCCTGAGGTGGTGCAGGGTCACTTGGAGGAACTGGATGCCTTTAAGTCGGCAGGCCCGGATGAGCTCCATCCGAGGGTACTGAAGGCACTGGCTGACATCATTGCAGAGCCACTGGCGGGAATATTTGAATGCTCGTGGCGCACGGGTCAAGTCCCGGAGGACTGGAAAAGGGCCAATGTGGTTCCCATTTTCAAGAAGGGGAGGAAGGAGGACCCGGGTAACTATAGGCCAGTCAGTCTCACCTCCATCCTTGGCAAAATCTTTGAGAAAATCATCAAGGCTCACATTTGTGAGAGCCCGGCAGGACAAATTATGCTGAGGGGAAACCAGCACGGGTTCGTGGCAGGTAGATCGTGCCTGACCAATCTAGTCTCTTTTTATGACCAGGTCACAAAACGCCTCAACGCAGGAGGAGGGGTGGATGTCGTATACTTGGACTTCAGGAAGGCCTTTGATACGGTATCCCACCCCATACTGGTGAACAAGTTAAGGGGCTGTGACTTGGATTACTGCACAGTCCAGTGGGTGGAGAATTGGCTGGAGGGTCGCACCCAGAGAGTTGTGGTGGATGGGTCGGTTTCGACCTGGAAGAGTGTGGGCAGTGGGGTCCCGCAGGGCTCGGTGCTTGGACCGATACTCTTTAATGTCTTCATCAGCGACTTGGACGAGGGGGTGAAATGTACTCTGTCCAAGTTTGCAGATGACACTAAGCTATGGGGCGAAGTGGACACGCCGGAGGGCAGGGAGGAGCTGCAAGCAGACCTGGACAGGTTAGACAAGTGGGCAGAAAACAACAGAATGCAGTTCAACAAGGAGAAATGCAAAGTGCTGCATCTAGGGAGGAAAAATGTCCAGCACACCTACAGCCTAGGAAATGACCTGCTGGGTGGCACAGAAGTGGAAAGGGATCTTGGAGTCCTAGTGGACTCCAAGATGAACATGAGTCGGCAGTGTGACGAAACCATCAGAAAAGCCAATGGCACTTTATCGTGCATCAGCAGATGCATGACAAATAGGTCCAAGGAGGTGATACTTCCCCTCTATCGGGCGCTGGTCAGACCGCAGCTGGAGTACTGCGTGCAATTCTGGGCGCCGCACTTCAAGAAGGATGCGGATAACCTGGAGAGGGTCCAGAGAAGGGCCACTTGTATGGTTAAGGGCCTGCAGGCCAGGCCCTACGAGGAGAGATTAGAGAAACTGGACCTTTTCAGCCTCCGCAAGAGAAGGTTGAGAGGCGACCTGGTGGCTGCCTATAAGTTCGTCAGGGGGGCACAGAAGGGAATTGGTGAGTATTTATTCACCAAGGCGCCCCCGGGGGTTACAAGAAATAATGGCCACAAGCTAGAGGAGAGCAGATTTAGATTGGATATTAGGAGGAACTTCTTCACAGTTCGAGTGGCCAAGGTCTGGAACGGGCTCCCAAGGGAGGTGGTGCTCTCCCCTACCCTGAGGGTATTCAAGAGAAGGTTGGATGTGTATCTAGCTGGGGTAATGTAGGCCCAGCACTCTTTCCTGCTTATGCAGGGGGTCGGACTCGATGATCTATTGAGGTCCCTTCCGACCCTAGCATCTATGAATCTATGAATCTATGATTTGATTCGGCAGAGATTCGGCCCGATTTGGTGGCCAAATCTCTACATCTGAATCAAATCAGGAGAACCTTTAATCTCTCCAAATCGAATCAGAACCCTCCAAATCAATTCGGAGAGATTCAACAATTTGGACATAGACACAGCTTTAAAGGTTTTTTCTACATACCTCAAGGTACCAGGTGGCTTGTGGATGCTGAGATGGTGGGGAGGATGGAGCATCCCAGGGGAGCACGGGGTGGTCTCCAGCGCACTCGGCAGCGGACCCAAAAGTGGACCAGAAGCACTTCTGGTCCACTTCTGGGTCCGTCAGGGAATGCATGCCCCCACCCGGGCAACTGGTGCCTCCTAGGTCTGGGGGGGTACCTGGGGTCCCCCCATGGCTGATCACTGAGCCGGGGGGGAGGAGGTCCGCTGCGCTCCTGTTCTATGCTCCATCAGCCCCACGATCTCAGTGTTCACGAGCCATGCCTGGTACCTTGAGATACGTATAAAAAACATTTAAAGCTATGCCTATGGCCAAGTTGCTGATTCTTTCAATCAGCATCGAATCTTCAGATTCCGATTCAGCTGAATCAATTCAGGACAGTGATCCAAATCAATAAATCAAATCACTGTCCTCTGAATTGGGCTCAATCCAAATCCAGTCGAATACAGCCCGCTTCAAACACCTCTATTGTCTATGCCTGCCTGCTACTAGTAGTCATTCATCACAAATCATTGTTTGCCTTATATGAGCTTAAAATTTGTTTACAGATGGGGATTCTTTAAGAATAACTTCAATCCCAACTCCTGATTGCCTCAATGTGTGGTTATTTTTAATCCTGATTGAAAGTTTCATTCCTATTTATCATAGTCCACTTTAAAATCACACCTACCTTAATATGAAGTAAGCACAAGTGTACAAAACTCCAACCCACATGGTTTTGTTTCAGTTAGCCCTGTTTGGAATACCAGAAAGAATGCTTAAAGATCTCACTAGAGATTGCTGCTCCCAGAGATGTAGTGAGAGAAAAGGAACATCCATGTTGCAATGCAAAGATATAAATACAGCTTGTACAGACAAGCCTGAGCAAGCTTTAAGACTAGCTACCTTGGTACTGATAGTGGCATAGCTGCGGGAGCATGGAGCTGAGCACAGACTGCAGGGTATGCTGTTGTCATTGCCCAAGCTAACTAGTTCGCACCTAACTCAGGTATGTTTACCTGAGCTGCAGTTGGACCTTTTGTTCACATTAGGCATCTACACACTTAATGTACAGTAGCCTAATAACACTGCACAGTAGTATGCTAAGCAAAAACCATGCCAATATGCTACTGTGCAGTAGGTGTCACTAAAAACCTGTGCGCCAGTGCTACTGAGCAGTGGTAACTCTAGTTACTGTGCATTTAGTTAGAACTTCATTAAGCAAGTACTAAATTAAATGTGCAGTAACTACTGTGCATTAATGAAAGTGTAGATGTGCTCAGTGCAGACATATACAGAGAGTGTTAGTAGGGAATCAGCAGGCTTGGGAAGTTTTTTTTAAACTTTTCCTGTCTTCTTTTGCACCTCAGAGTTTACTATATTTAGCTGCATGCATGAACCTTGGATTTTTAATAAGCTACTTTCCCTTCTGAAAGGGAAAGGGCAAAACAAGATATCATTTGCAGCTAATAGACTTCCAAATCAAAGTTCTCTTGATACATTCAAGGAATGGAAATTGTAGGCTTATGTCTTCACACAGTCCTAGCTACAAAGGTTGAAAAGGATACTTATCAGAGTCATTTAATTGCCTCTGCGCTGGGGCTCTGGCTTGAAGAGTGAGATGTTCTTCAAATATTCTTCCATTTCATTTATAACTACACATGCTATTTTATATATCAAACAAAGGCAATGACTGAATCCACTGGCCTCATTTCATGCTGCACTACCATCTGCTGACAGACAGCCATAGTCAGCTAGCACAGAGCTTTTTATAAAGGACACTCAAGTGACTTCTTTGATTGTGTTGAATACATTAGCATCAGACTAACTGGTTTCAAGAAACACTGCCTTCATGTCATTATGGATCACAGTCAAACAGTCCTCAGTAATGTGATATATTCTATTAGGCCCCTATGTTGAACTGTCTCTCTACTCCCTGTTGTACTGATTTCCTGAATACAAATCCTCTCACCTGGGAACTGCTTTGTAATTCCTCTATTCCTGGACATCCCCATTTGCTATTGTATATATCTGCCAGGTGCATGGATTGAAGGTACTGGCCTATTTTATATCACATTGGCACACATCAGCTGTTGACTCATTTGGTAGAACTTTGCATGGTCTAACCCACTGTTTCCCTCCAGAGGATAAAAAGAAACAAGGAAACACATCACAAGAGGCAAAGTTGAAAAATACCCAGGATGACATCAATGTGGAAAGACTCAGTCTCTGTTCATTCTGTCTGTCACTTGAGCATATTTGCTAAATATAAATATGCTGAATAAAACCAACCCTTTGAAGTTATAGGCAAGACAAGCCATGGAAATATCAAGCAAAAACCTGAGCTGGTTAACATCCTGCATGGCGGAAGTTCATCATGGAAAGAGACTCCCACAGTGCAATGGGTACACTTTGAATATCAGCCCTTCAGTTTGCATGGGACATCTGCCTTTCCTCACTAATCACTTGAACTGTAAGCTCCTTGTTTCACTTTGCTAGCACTGGAGACCGCAACATGGCACAGGCTTTGAAGAAATATTGGAATGAAGGCAAACGTCATTGATGTTTACAGTTACCCTAGAGTTGAACAGACCTATCGGAGATTAGTACAGAAAGAATGGAGACATGTTACTTAGCCAAGCAGCTATCCAGTTCCTGTTCAGACCAGTCCTGGATATAAAAGGCATCTTGAGCAAAGATGGAATTTAGTTGTTCCCATTCTCCACTCTACCTGCGACAGTTTGCTCAGCAAACCACCCATCCCTTTGCTCCATTCATTACTTCTTCCTTAACACTTATTCACAGAAACCAGAGACCATCAGCTCTTAGTACCATATCCAGAAATGGCCCCCGAAGCAGGTATAGATTAACTTTACAATTCCCAAGTTTTTCACCAAGTAGAAAGGGTAATACCAAGCTAATGGTGCAATAAGGTACAAAATAATTCCAACCCTGTTGTTCTTGTCAACCACTTTTTTCAGGTCTAATCCAAGCAAGAAAGGTCCTAAATAAAGACACCATAAATCCTTTTCTTCTCATTCCAACACTTAAGGATAAGGCTTGTGTTCACCATGCAATTCTTCATTCCATTAAAACTCCTTAATTCTTGAAGCCAATTAACATAGGATCACAGAATAGGAATCAAGTCCATAACAGCATTCTCACATTCTGAGGTGGAGTTTTCAGACTTTTCCTAATGGAACTAGATACCCAAATTCAATTAACATTCCAATGGGCACATCTACACGAGATGCTACTGTGTAGTGGTTACTGTGCCTTTATATAGTACTCATATAATCAAGTACTAAATAAATGTGCAGTAATCAAAGTTACTGTGCAGTAGCACCAGCAATCACCTTCTTAGTGTTGCTACTGTGCAGTAGCCTATTAATACTGCTTAATAGCATATTAGTTCTGTTTGTGCTGTGACATGCTACTGTACAGTATTATTCAGCTACTATAGTTAGCATCCTGTGTAGATGCGCCCAAAGGGAATGGAGTACTTCATTCCTTTAGGTATCTATGAAAGTCCCAGCCTAAAGCTTTTGTTGTGCATATAGTGGTATGAAGGATGCTATGAACAAACTGCCATTGTATGAATAATAATGATTTGTACTTTACTTTCAAAGGCAAGTTAGATTTCTACTCAGAAAAAGCATTTAAGAACATGTTTAACTATAAGCATTTGAGTTGTCCCCACTGAAATAAATGGGACTAATGTTTTAAGTGCATTGCTAGATTGAACCTTATAATGTTCATTTATGCAATGGGATAGATCTTCAGATGTCGAAAACCACTTGGATCCGTTGAAATAAACATAGATACACCAATTAGACCAGCTAGGGATATGGTGTAATATACACAAGAATATATCAAATATTGCACTTTAAAAATAATCCTGTTTGTTCTATAGGGATACAACCTAGAGTGACAGTACTCGTCTCCCTCACCCCACCCTAATGTCCCTGGGAAGGGATACAACCCCATGAGAGAAAAGTTTTATTAAGGAAATGAAAACCTAAATCTGTTCTTTTGCCACCTCTTTGCATTGCTTTTTGCTGTCCATCTGGTAACAGTTATTGCACCTGAACTCCTCTGGATCAAGGCCCATCCATTTGGGAACAAAAGCACATTCCACTTAAATTGAAGTGGGGTTTTCAAATTCCAAAAGCTTTACAGCCCCCTCATCTCATCTCCTCCCCATCAGACAGACAATCCCTGGACAGATTCCTTTGCTGTCTAGAAATGCTTGGATACAAACCTGCCCACACTTTTCTTTTTTGCAAGAGAAAGTGTTTGGATATTATTTTTAAACAAGAGTATTGAATATTTAGACTGACATAGGAAGATACTTAGGCGGTTGGAATGCATTAGGAGTGAAAATATGTTTTAGGATTTTTAAAGTATTGAAGAATGCCTACATGTGAAGATAGCCAGTCATCTTGTTCAGGATGAGGTGAGAGAGCTTTTCATTAATAATTGTACAGAGTATAGTGTTTGTGTGTTAATTTACCACGGGCTTTATTTCAGTGTCTTCAACCATTTATGGGATCATACAAACTGTTTATTGCCTTCCACCTTGTTTAGACCTCTGAACTTTGCAAAATCGGTGGAGAATGCTATGAGGTCTTACACCAGTAACATAAGGTACCAGTCAGAGGAGAATCTCTCTCAAGGTATGGTCATCTTATGGCAGTTCAGTTTCAGGGGTAGTGGAAATACTTTATGACCAGCTTCTCTGATGTTTTGATTCCCAACATGGTTCCTGGAAGCATTAAAAAGAACTGTGAAAATGGTAATAGTAAGTATTTAGATATTTGTCTTCATTGTTGCTATTTTGTGCCTTACTTGGCTTCCTCTGGATCTAAAGTAAGGGTATGAAGTATGAAGTAATAGTGGACCAGTAGAAAATAAAGAGCAAGACCTACCACCTGTTGGAGTCAACTCATTGGAAGTCTTCATGTTTAATTTTGTGGGCATTGGATCAGGCCCGAAGTAAAAGCCATGGGGTAGAGGCATAGAAACCAAAAAAGAACTCTAGCACAGCACCAATAAATGATGGACAACTCTCAGAAGGTGCACAGATACAGTTTAGGAAAGCACTCAACAGCGTGGATGCTTGTCTGAGCTACAAGCATCTCATCTCTCAACAGCAGGGGAACAGATTCCTCCTCCTTCTTAGTATTATTTATTTATTTTGTAACATTTCAGCACTTTAAGTTGCAGCCAGAACCTGGACATGCAACTTCCATGTGTGAAAAATAAAGCTGCTTTAAAAATACGATGTCTACTTCTGAAAATATTTGGAATTGTGCTTCAGTTTCAATGTAAGTTGCAGGTGAAAATGTAAGCTGACTCTTTGCTCAAGTGTACCAATGGTCATGAAACCCCACTTATAGGTAAGAATTGTGCGTTATCGTGGTGCATTTATTACTGATTCAGCTGCTTTGTTCCAATGGCAATGCTACGACAGGTGCTTAGGCAAATGTTCAAAAGGTATTGGTGTACTATTTATCTGTAAAGATCAAGTGTCTGGGGCCCAAGGTGGACTATTTTGTGAAGGCCTGCATAAGGTGTTTGGGAAGCAACCTAAACAGCTCTTTGCCGAGGCACACATGTTATGACTTCCCTCTGAATTGAATCTGAGCTGTTACGAGTTTGGCAGGGATAGCTTCATCTACTGTGCTATGACATCACCACAACATCTGGGACAGCACTGCTGCAAAAATCACGTGTTGCAATGATGGCCCAGAAGGTTCCTGTGCTCTCAGCTTCCAGCAGGGTGAGGACATTGAACACAGGTCCTGTCTCACTGTCCTTCCTGGATGGAATCTGAATCCAAACTTCTCCAGATCTGTTGAACTCCATGGAAAGAAGAAGAATAAAAAAGACCCTGATCCACACATTCTTCATCCTCATCAATACTCTCAGGTAGAAGCTATCCCTTCTACCTGAGAGTATTTCTCTCCTAGATGAACTAATGGCTTCTTGCATCCTTTGAATACTTCTACTTTCTTCCAAGCTAAGTAGGTCAGTATATCAGAGGACCAGCTACCCTACCTCTCAGGCTCTACTCTATGAGGAGCACATCCAACCCTGACCTCTACTCAAAAGGTAACAGAATAACTCCCCCATCCTCTCCAAATCTCTGCTGAGCAGTGCTTTTTACCTTCCTTTGAAGAATCAGTTTTGACCAGTACTGGAGACAAGATACAGACAAGATACAATTATTGTACAGCACAGCCTTTTTTTTTGTAATATCAGGGTGCAGTGTCACCTTGATTAGTCATTACTATACTCATTAGACCTGTTTCTCTCATCACTGACTAGTGGAAACATTTCCAATTCATATCAGCATAGAAGAGAAGAGAATCGGGTCTATGGTCTTTTCCTAATTGATGGAAATACAAGTTAGCTGTAAATACAGCTGAGTAAGATTAAAGTCAGTACAACCCCTTACGTAGGCATTCTTAAATTTGTGCATCTCCATCTTAATTCCATTTGTAACTGACTTTGGTAATCTAATTTAAGAGACTTTTAACCTGATTTATAAGTGTCCAGACTCAACTAGCACCTTGGGGCTCTGAAGCATCTGGGGCTGACCAGTGTCAGAGAAAGAGTACTGGTCTAGATGGAGCTAATCTAATCTGGCCATTCCACTGAAACAGCTGCAATGAGGACTACAGTACTGGAGAATGAAAGAACAAAGGCCAAGAGCTGCAAAATGCCAAAGAACAAGCATCCTTCCTGCCAAAAGCTCAAATTTGCTTGATTCCTCATGAAGTGTAATGAGACACCAATGATTCATAGTTCACACATGAGATGGACCCAAAACATGAGGGTCAATAAAAAGTGACTCTATGCCTGTGCAAAATAGAAATTTACAGGCAACGGTTACATTTCAGTGACTCATGCTAAAGTCACCAATTGGCTAATTCACCTCTGCCATCAACTGGCATTGAATGTGGACATTACTCATTGCCTTACAAGAAGTGTCTGGAGACAGACTTCTAAGGAAAACTAAGGACAACACTGGAGATTACACTCACTGAAAATATGGGTTAATTCAAGGGGCACAAGCCAAAATTTTTCGCAACTGTGGAAGAGATTTAGCCACACAACTCCCAGTAATGTCAATTAGAGCTGTGTGGCCAGTTACCTGTGGCACCTTTGAACATCTCAGCTACAATCTATATTTCCTGCCTACTACACAGTTTTGAATCCTGGAAAATGGTATTTCTTGGTAATGAAAAAAAAAAATTATTTAGAAAGAACTGGTAAAAACAATTTTAAAAAGTGTCACCAATACTTTTTCCTCTATGGGAAATGCTGTTTTTTAAATAAAATAAAAATAGTTTGAAGGCATCCAGGGGGGTTTTTTTGTAAAATTTTTTTTTTTAAATTGCAAAAATAAATGTTATTAATTTACGGAAATTGTTAATGTTTTGGAAAATTTTGGCATTTCATGTTCACATTTACAATTTCTCATTTGGGAATTTTGTTTTGAATTTCTTCCTTTTATTCTAAATGTTTATCCTATTTTAATGACAAGTCAGTGAGGGTAGTATGCCATTATATATTTTTATTACTACTCACATTATAAAATAGTCAAAATATTTTGGTTTAAAAATGTCTAGAATAGCTACTACTTGGCATGGATTGAAGGATCTTATTTCCTCTCTGGATCTTATCTCTCTGGTATGTTGCAATGAAACAGGGTGACATCTAGAACATCTTGATCTAGAAACAGGAACTCTGTTTAGTGTTTTAAAAAATAAAATAAATTTGGTCATAATATAATCCAGCAGTAATTGTATTGTATCTTGTACCCTATTACAGCTGCCATATTATGCAAGTGTAAACATAATAACTAATAAACAAGAAAATCCTATATGACACGAAATAAAAATGCTGAAATACTGAAACAATTCAAAACAAACATTTTTCAAAAGCAAAAGTTTTCAGAAATTACCTTGCTTTGAGAAACTTTAAAAAATATATATGCTTTTACTCCAAATCAGGAGAAAAACCAACAACAGTTTTTAAAATGTCGAGATTCTTCACGAGATGAAATTCCAAATTGTGAACGGCTGTATTAGACACCATGCTGGTGTTATATCCCATTATGATAGGCTATTATAATGTAGTTACAATTTGAAACTAAACAATGTAATTTAATTCAAGGAGGTCAGGAGAATCTCTCTGCTAGAAACATTTACCCACAAAATGTAAGATGCTAGGAAAAAGTGCGTCACATCACTTATATAAGCTGGAACTGAGTAATTCCAAGAAGAAAACAAGAACATTGCAATAAATCCATACACTTACAAATAAAGGATAACTATTAAATGTTGAGTCTGCTTAGAGCCGATACAAACAAAAAACAATAGATACATTCTTAAAACTTCTTTTAGGGAAAAAAAGCAAACTAACTTAAAAAAAAAGTTTCAAGCCAAAAACCCATAAAAAGTGTTTCCAGTTTTGAAAATTCTGATGACAGTTTTATATCTGTCTAGATTTATATTTCTTTGTCTAAGCCGCCCTCCCCAAAAAAGACTCAGGGCAGCTTACAATAAGAAAACATAAAAACAGATAAAATAATGAAGCAATAATAAACCAGTTCCCCGCATCAGAGTGCTCTGAAGGGCTGAACACACAACACTGCTGTTATACATCAGTGTAAAGTATGCTGGAATACAAAGGGGGAAAAAAGACAAGCACCTATTCTGGGATAGGCGCTATTACAGTAAGCTGTTACTAGATGGCAGGGAGCAGGTAAAAAACCTGTTTCCTAGGATAACTAGACACACAACCACTATATTCCTGCAGCTTTTACCCTGGTGTAGTTTCTTCCTGATTTTTCCTGAGGCAACTCCACACGAGCTTCAAATTAGTTATATTAGCGCAGAGGTTAAAATCATCTGTCTACACATTTCAAGGATCAGTTACACTGGTATAAATGTATGCTCTGTCCAAACCCCACGAATGCTCATTTTCATCACTGTTTTATTGGTATTCATCATTTGCGCTTCCTGTCTCATGCACTGCTCTAAGGGACTCTTGTCCTCACGGTCTAAAGAAGCCTAGTTCTCAGTAAATAGCAATCGTAAAAGTTGAAACTGTGACTTTAGGTAGATGTGAGCAAAGGCAGCGAGGTCTTGCTGTCAGATCTGCCCAGGATACTCTTCTGAACAATCCCAGAAGAGTATGGAGACCTGATTTGCAGGCATAAAAAATACCTAAATAAAAGTAAATGGATTCAGCTTATTTGACCCTAGCTCCAGGGGAAAAAAGCATTACAGAGATGCTGGAATTACCCCAAACTAAGCATTACACGTTCAAGCATTTCAGAGGTAAGTTTAGACATAAAAGAAAACCGAACATGTTAAGAAATGCCCAGTTCAGTTACCCATACAAATTTAACTCTGCCCTTCAGTAATGCTGTATTTAAACCAATGATTACAATTAAGACAATTCAATGATTGTGGTCCTACTTTAGAATAAATGGATGTTTGAAAATACAGGTTAATTTTTCTCTTCACATGGGCCCAATATAATTGTCCAAGACTTAGCATTCTTACAACCTGGTTCTTTTTTTTCAAATATACGCTGCATACAAGGCTTCAGTTATATTGTAACTATACAGAAAGTCTGACTCTCCATTGTTAAGACCATTTGGGACAAAGAAAAAGCAAAACAGATGCTATTTTTTAAAGGTCCTAGGTTTTAATTAATAAAACTGAAAGAGATTCTCAGAGACACTTGTAAATTTTCAAACAGTTCATTCCACGTACAAAGAGTGTGGGAGAAGTTTGGAAAAGGTACACATCCAAAGATACTGAATCCTGCGTGTAGAATAAATGTTTGTGCATATTCAACATTAAATAAAAGAGCCGAAGCATTCCTCCATTGTATATCTATCCGATTTTTTAATTAAATTGCTGTTACCAGGTTGACAATGTTTAAGTATATCAAATGCCCCTTCTGCATTATATGAAGCTCTATTTTACAGGCTTTTAATGTAATTTTAAGTAGGCACATACTGAATTTTAGTATGTGCCTATTGATTTCACAGAGACCCACACAAAATAAAGCAGGGTCATTTGCAAATATTCTCATGGTCCTAGTGAAATCCAAGGCAGGGACTGGGTACATCTGAAAACCATACTACTTAGAGCACTGGTCAGCAACCTTTTAGGGCTACAGGATAGATTTACCCAGTTGAGGTCAGTGGAAGATGGGCAGGTGCCAGGATGCAGCAACTGCTGACAAAGCCCTCTACCAATAAATTGTCCATGGGCTAGATCAAATGACTCTGTGGGCCATAGGTTTCTGACCCCTACTTTTAGTCTTTGTATAACACCTGGCACTGGGAAGAACTCATAGTCCATGATCAGAGATCCTGGATGCTACTGCAGTGCAAATAAATAATAATTGCCTAAATATGAACTAATGGTATGGAGAGATGACAGTTTTACAGCAGTAAAATCAGCATACACTGGTGTAAGAAGTACCAGACAAATGAAGCAAACCCCTAAAGCAAGGTAATTTTGCCTAAGCCAGTAGAGAACTAGTGCTGAAAGTGTCAGGAGTAAAACTAAATGACACCAGTGTAGGTATCATCTGTCAGCATCCACCCCAGGATACCTTGTCTGATAAGGGCAAAACAGGCTAGAATCTGCTCCAAAGTGCAGCACTAGCTATAGCTACTCACAGCAGCTACTCTGAGATAGTTGCATGTCTGTCTAGTCCTGATCCAGATGTATTTTATAATCATTATGCATAGCCAATATAAAATTACATCCAATTGTATTATATTGTACATCCGATATAAATTACATAGATTTGTCTGTCCAAGGCCTCAGAAGGCTTTCTTTAGACTCCTGGGGCATGTGCAGATGAGCTCAGACATGTGGTATATGGTTCAGCAGACCCATGTGTGGTGCTGCACACCACACACAGCGTACATGCAGGCATTCCCCGCACTGCTAATTTGCAATGCTGGGGGGGAGGTTCTGACATTGGGAGATCCCGGTGTTAAAAAACCCACATGCCTTAAAAAAAGCAGGGTAGCGCAGGTGGCGGCAGCGTATGCCACCAGAAACCAAAGCCTGGCTGGCAATACTCTGGCTGCCAGTCAGACTTTATGCTGCCAGATTACCACAGCTGCAGCCCCTGGAGGCCCTCAGGATCCTAGGTAAGGTTGTTGGAGGTAACCCAGGTGCTGGCCCCAGCCTCCCTTACCCCACCCAGGGCAACATGCCATGTGCCAGAGCATGTGTACACAGGCGCTTCCCAGGGGCAAGCAGCAGCGCACATATTGTGCCACTGCTGTTTGTCCCCTGGGAAATGCACTTGTCCGCTTGTGCGGGTGCACTCCTAGGGTTTTGTTGGGGTTTTTTTGAGGGGGGGAGCGGGAAGTTGCAGATTTTTACCCTTCATTTTCCTTGTCACAAATGCACCATCTGTAATACCACAACAGGTTTTCCCACCCACAGTGATTGGATTGCAGGTGATCATGGTTTGGCAGAGAGGTAGGGGCCATGGGAATGAAAATAATGTCATTTTTGTGGGTACGGTAGCCTGTAGCAAGCCCTCAAGCCACTTGCTGTTGGCTTAAGACAACATGGCCTCATCTCATTCTTTTAGATACATTTAACGAGACAAAATGTATCCCAAGGCACCATGTTACATAACTTTCCTCAGAGCCTAACCAACAGTGCATGTGAGTACAGGCTTGTCTGTACCACCACCACACAGTTTCCAGAAAATATCACCATGTCTACTTGCTCCTGCCCTGCACACACCAACTCCTGAGCACAATGTACAACTGGAGGAATTCTAAGCATATGCCATCACACCTGCATTAAGGTTAGTCATTTTAGGGAAGGCTTCAAAGAAACCATTGTATCAAGTTCTCAAGGAAATGATTATTAGTAGCACGGATTTGGACAAACAAAAAAAATGTAATTGTATAGATTGTCTCATATCAATGATTTGAAGGAATATGGTCCTAGATGTTAATGTAAAAAATGTATTGGGGAGGGGAGGATTACACCTACAACCATCAATTTTGTATAAATCTATTCACTATCATATTGGATCACACAGATAAAGCCGAGTTCTTGTGTAACCATGTTGCTTTTATTCCAAATAGAGTTTTCCAATGGGATTTTGTTCCCTTTCTGCATGCTCTAAAAATTCTTAAGGAACACAGCTTAGTCCTGCTTTTGTCTTGGGTTTTCTACCAGGTCTCAAGGTCATATTGTTCCCATAATATAATAAGTCCTATATGGATTTCATGCGCTCCGAGGCATGATGTGTTATATGTTTGGAATTCCGTGTATGCTTTATACTTCACATTTTACATATTGTAATTTTTATATGCATTACCACACTGATCCTTGGAAAATTAATAAAAAACAAACATGTTTTTTAAAAAAATTTGCCAGTGGCAAATTATGTTCTATGATTTTGTGCTTTGTAACTGATTAGAAAACCAAAACCGCCAGACATTGTTTTCATATTTTCAGTAACGTAAGTATACAAAACCCTACAACAAAGTCAGCATTAACATCCTCAAATACCTACAATGCCAGAAACATTATCCCCTTCCTTATATGGAACATAGAAGCCAGGGGTTGCACCGTCCACCTCACATCCATAAGCAAGATCCTGACCCTACAAAAACTTCCATACATGTCTACCTAACACTCCACTCCACTACTTCAGTACGCAAAAGTCTGGAGTCTGCGCATGTCTTTGTAGCACCTCAGGGCCATTTTTCCAATGTCTGCATTTCCTCCCATCTATTCTCCATACCCACAATCTTATTTCCTGATGTCTCCTGACATACAAAATTAATAGTTGAGTGTAAGCAAGTTTTAGGTCAAACTTTCTATAAACATTTAAGGAGGTGCCTCCCTTTTATATTTTATTTCTCCTGCAAGACATATGACTGTATTCATCATGATTCACTCTCACGTTTCGTTCCAGCCTACTTTTTCTTAACCCTCCAACTATACCTTCCCTTCCTCTCCCACCTTTCTCTCTCTTTCCCCACAACTTATTTTTATGCAAAGTCTTGTAAGATCGATAAGTAGATGTCAAATTCCTTCTTAACCAGAGTGAGTGATCAGCCTGAAGATTATAAACCAAACTAATACTAGGGCTGAGATTGTTTTTACCTGTTAAAAATGCCAAATGCATTCCCAACTTTTCTTGGTTTACTGGAATTGCCATAACAGATAAGAAAAATATATAATCTAATCCAGTATCCTATTTCCAATAGTATACAGTACAGACAGGCTCAAAAGAAGGGGCAAGAACCCATGAAGGCAGCAATTAGTGAACAGATTGTTTCCAATGGCATCAGGAAAGCATTCTTTCTTGTGTTTCTGTTAGAGTTGCTGCCCTTTCAGCTTTAGCTACTGGCCTCTTCTTGTCTTATATATGTAATTTCCTTGGATTGAGCAATGTTAGAAGGAAATTTTGACTCACATACTATTAGGTAAGAATCACAAAACCAGTTGCACACACTTTTAAAGTCACATGACATGTCACATAAAACATTTAAGACACATTGCTGGAAACAGAAATTGGCAGAGAAACACCAAATATTGAAACAGGACCTTTGGTATAAACTGCAGGTTGAATTTGTGTGTCTCAACATGGGGAAAAAACTACCACTCCTAGGTCCTAGTGCATCAGCTTCCCTAGATCTCACAGTTCAATGGAAAAACCAGAATAAAAGGGAAAGCTTCATGGAACATCCAGGATCACTGTAAGACAGGATGGACGCTTGGCATACCTTGCTGGCCCAGCACAGCTGGTTCTAAGTTGCTCCCTTGACAAAAATCAGCAGAAGATAAAAGGCCATTTTTAGCTGACTTGACTCTTCAGCAAACTCACTGAAGTAAACAGGTTGCATGCAACGTGTAAGAAGGCAGGATTTAGCCTGCCAACCTTAGATTAGACTCATAAAAAGGAGACTGTGTGGAGGCATTTGTTAACATCATTCCTTTCTGACAAAATGCAAGGCTTTGATGATAGTGATTCAGGATCCTCCCCTCCATCCTGGAACTGTATCATGGGTCTGTAAGTATCCCATAGATGGAAGGAGTCCTTTGATGCAAATACTGCAGAAGACTTCTACACGACCGCTTGCAAATCCTGACACTAGGGAGGTGGTATCACAGCATTCAGTGCTGCAGAGACTTCAGGCAGCAGCGCAGCTCACAAGTAAGACTCACCTAACCTACACTAGGGGCTTGCCTAGTCCCCAGGGCATCCCAGGATTCAGTGGAAGACCAGCTTAAAACCACCTCAGGTGCCATTCCCCTGGACTGTGGATTTCACCCATTGTTGAAGTATTGACTAAAGGCCAGAATGCTTGAGGTGCTTTTCTGCTATGTGTCTTCTAGCTTCTCTCACAACAGTCCACTCTGTGAAGGCAAATGCATGTGACTATTTGTTTTTATTTCTATTAAAAAAGCAGCAAAGTACAAGTGAGCTCACCTGGGAAATAAGGGAACATTAAGGAAAATGTTGTATAAAACCATTTTAAAAACCTAAGTTCGCAAGGAGAACTCTACATATATTGCAAACCAACCATTTGTGCACTTCTAATGGCCTCTTCCAAATTCAGAGGCAGCCACAATACTCTACAAAATTACCCAGAACTCCCAATAGCCTGCACTGGAAAACATTTACTCAATCTTATTTGATTCATGAATGTCTTTGCTTGTTTAGGTCCCAAAGTGGCCTCACTCCACTGCTGCAAAGTGTCATTATCATATAGTCTCATCCTAACTGTATCTGGAAATTCACTTTGACATGTTTTTTTCTATTCACAGGCCATGTGAACGCATAGACAATGGCCTTTGTGATACAAATGCCAGCTGGCCTTGCCAGTAAACAAGAACATTATTTTCAATAGATATTTCATCTGTTTATAATTTAAATACACAGACCTCAAAAAGCTCAAGAATGTCAGCCTCCAGCTCACCTTATTTGCCAGCTCTTGTTACCAAGGACTGGATCAATTGTGCTGCCATTTACAGTACTAAGAGGATGTTACAGGAAAAATATGAGATACAAAAGAATGTGAGAACATAAAGATCAGGTCTCTGAAGGTGACATTTTCTTCTCATTAACATCCAAAAACAAATGTATTTTAACCAAATCAGACCCATTTCCCCAAGTAATGTATGAATTGTGTTGGAACTGTTAGCAGATTTTCATTTGGAAATCCAGATCCTAACCACTAATGCATTTTATGGGTCCCTCCTGATTGGGACTGGAAAAAATGATGGCATACAAAATCCAGTAACAACAGAACCTGAGCCTGGTTATTAGCTTCCCGGCCACACACCTCTTCCAAGACCAGAGCATCCAGACAGTCAATGCATTCCACAGAAGCAAAATATTTTTATCCAGCTCTACTAGCGTCTAGATAGAATCAGTGGGATTCGAGAGTTTAGATCTATTTAAAAAGACCCAACAATAAAAAGTTTCTCATTCCTTTAACTGAAAGGTAAGGTCAAAAATCCTCCTGACCCCAACAGCCCACAGGGATAGGTATGACTAAGGCATGTGATTTCCATAAGTGGCTCTAGGATTGAGAAAAGGGGCATATGGCAGATGTACTTAGTGCCACAGTTCAGACCATGGGTGGGATGGGGAAGAATCGCAGCTGGATGGCACAGAAGGCACAGGAGCGGCCAGGCAGGAAGAAGACATAGAAACGGGGGGAATAGGGCCTATCACACACGATCAAGGTTCTGAAGAATTATAAAGAGCAATGTGCCAGGTTCAGTGCCAGTCTATAATTATATAAATCTAAGGTGAATCTATTAACATGACTGGAGGTATCTAGATATACAGCAGTTCACGTTGATATTAGCTTCTCACCCAGCTTCTATACTTTGCCTGTCCTATACAAATGCATTTCACATTAGCTAATAAAATTGCTGCGTCTTATGTTTCTTAACCTTTTGGAATGATGAATATTTGGAATGTATTTTGAATGGTCTCTTGCCAAAGTCAAACAACTATCTGGAGGTTTTAAATCAAAAGGATGAGAAATGGAAACCAATATATTTTCACAAAGTTCACTGAAGTTTGAAAAGCAAAAAATAATCCCAGTAAAAGAGGCAGAATCATTATCATCAGGACTTCTGAGAATTGGGATAGTGAGTGATATGTTGGACTCTACACTATACAATATTAAATAGTAATGTTCACGTCCATGTGATGAATATTATAAAACAGCCATGCCTATCATTTCCCTTAATCTGGTTTAAAATATCAGACAACCCAACCTGGAAGATTGGGTGATTTATCAGTAATAAGCTATAAAAGCTTTCATGCCTAGACTTTGTCTGATCCAGGTCAATAACAGCACATTGCCTTTTTTTTTTTCATTTTAACATAGAAGGTCCCAAGATAGTTTAAAGGCACGAGTTAATAAATCTCAACATACCTTTTTTGGTTATGTAACTATTATCATAGTCTTCATTTTCTGAAAGAATAAACTGAAGCAAAGAAAGATCAAATGTCCAGCCCCAGATAACAAGGTTAAAAGAATAAGGAATCAAAACCCCAGACTCTTGCTTCAACCTCTAGGCTTCATTGGTTCCATAAACAACAATCATTTCTATGTGATCACTGACTGGGCCACTTAAAATAAGGATGCAAAGCAACCATCACAATAGAAAACTCCAATTAGCAGGCTTGTCTCATCAAAAAGGTAAAGACCTGGATGGGCCAAATAATAAGCTTCTGGCTCCCTCTGTGGCTATGCTCCATCTAGACACATTGGCAGGGCAGTGCACAGCTGCATACTTAAAATTTCTGGCCCAAGGGCTGTCAGTATAGGCACCAATAAATGCAATACAATTGGTTGAGTGCAAAAATGCCAATAATTTTTCTGGGATTTTTTTTCTCCTCAAAACCTCATATACTTTTCATGGTGGCAAGGGAACACTAAAAAGAAAAATCAGTTAACCCCACCCACACACACATTTTACTAACAAATAGTTTTGGTTTAAAAAAATGTCAGCTTTGAAACCAAAAAATTAAAATCTGAACCAAAATTGTAATGGAAACCTGAACATTTTTACCAGAATTAAAATATTTTCACCAAAGATATTTTAGTTTTGGTTTTTATTTTTTCCATGGGAAAAATGTGGACGTTTAGGTTTAAAGTGAATACTTTTGATTTGGCTGAAAATCAGCTTTGCACTGAAAAGTTGTTTTAATGAGACACTTTAATCCTCTCTAATCATGAATTAAAAAAGAAACTTCTGTCTCTGACCTCCTATAGAATTAGGGGTAAGACATTTCACCTCTGAGCTTCAGCTATCCTTCCAATTCTTTTCCTGCCTTTGAATGTATGTTCTTCATGACATGAAGGGTCTTTCTGCTCATCTCCACTGCTCTTGGCACAATGAGAGCTATCTCGGATCTAGTTGTTTATAGGGTATAATACTGAGTAATAGAAAAAACCATAATAAAGTATTGTGAATCTAAACCATAATGTCAATATCCAGAGAACTATAGAAAAATAGGGCTGGAAGGCACCTCAGGAGGTCATCTAGTCACACTATTTGCAATACTGTGCTTAGCAGTCCTTTTCTAAAGCATTAGCAAAATTATAGTTATAAATTTACAACAACAACATTTGGCAGACACATTGCAAAAGTACTGACTTTTGCATATTAGATGTAAAATGACAAAAATGAGCATAGTTACAAGTACATTGCATCACAAATGGCACTTTGTCTTAATTTCATTCTAATCAAACATCATCATTCTGCTTAGTGTATTAGCATATGCCCTAGCATATATTTTCTAGTCATAGCTGTTATTAAATGAGACTATAGTCAGGACTCCACACTTAGTTCTTTGTTGAATGGGGGGAGGTCATCATTTTTGTAATATGAAATGTAATGAATTTCAAATGAACAACACACAGCTGTAAGCCACTGACGGATAACAGGCTTCACTCTACATCTGATCCAGAGCAGGTGGGTCCTTTACAGCTGTCCTAAAACTTAGGTTGCTTTAGGAAATTGCAGTTTTTATCCACAGAAATATTTAGTTCAATCCCTATGGCAGCCAAGATGGCAGCTGTCCGTGTGTTATCCAAGAATAACTGCTTTATTGTTATACAAGAACCAGTAGACCCTTACCACTTCCATTCACTAATCACTTCTATCAGCTTTCCAAACATACATTTTAATGAACACAGAAACCACAAATCAAATGTATTTAATCATCAAAGCATTGATAGTTATACAAAGCCACAACAGAAGATACACGGAAAAAGTCCTGCTGGTAACTAGAGACTGCAAAAATGTCACCGAACTATGCAGGGGAAATCTAATACAGAAGAACAGAGTCTTTTCAGTCTTCTAACCAAGTGCTCAACAGACAAAAAAAAGAAAGGCACAGAGACAGAAACAGGCAAAGAGAAGCACAGTGTACCTCGGAAGATGCACCAGAGATTAATTTAGTCCAGTGGGACAAACAGTAATGACATATATAATGTCATCAGTGACTAACTATATTCTTACTAGGGGTGTGCAAAGAGGGCCCTATTCAATTCAGATTCAGGCCAAATTAGGGACAGTGATTCCATTTGCTGGTTCAGATCACTGTCCCCGATTTGATTTGGCTGAATCCAAATCTGAAGATTCGATGCTATTTTGGAGAATCAGCAATTCGGCCACAGACACAGCTTAAAAGTTTTTTCTCGAGGTACCAGCGTGGCTTGTGAGTGCTACGATGCTGGGGTAGATGGAGAGTCCCACAGGAGCGTGGCGGGGGGACCCTCCACATGCTCAGCTGTAAACCCAGAAGTGGATTGGAAGTACTTCTGGTCCACTTCCAGGTCCACCAGGGAGCATGCAAAGCAGCCCCCTCCACACCCCTATGGGTGGTTGGGGGCCTGGCACACTCTCCAGCGGACCCCAGGGAGGACCCTGGCCACGGGGGGACCCCAGGCGCCCCCCCCAGACCCAGAATGCACCAGTCACTGAGCCAGAAGGGTATGCCCCCCCACGCATTCCCCAGCAGACCCAGAAGTGGACTGGAAGTGCTTCTGGTCCACTTCTGGGTCTGCTGCCAACTGCTATGGGGAGCCCCCCCGTGCTCCTGTGGGACACTCCATGCGCTCCAACCTCGCAGCACTCATGAGCCCCTGCTACCTAGATGTATGTAGAAAAACACTTAAAGCTGTGTCTATGTCCGAATCTCCAAATTTTCCAAATCGGTTCGAATCAGAGGACACCTTAATCTCTCTGAATCGATTGGGATTCAGAGATTCGGCCACCAAATAGGGCCAAATCTCCACTGAATCAAATCAGGGATGAAACTTTACACAGACCTAATACTTACATGCTTAGTATATGTTTGTGAGAAAACATGGTAGCTTGGCTCACCATTCACAGGGGACTCAAAATGACCTTGCCTGTCTTGCCCACTGTTCAAAAGATTTTGCTTAGTACCTCCATTCAGCCTGTGAGGCCAGAAACAGGGTGAATGCAGGTATGCCCTTCATCTTTAGGCTACCACCAGGCAATGGTTTCCTTGAAGACCTGAACTACTACTATTTCAATAGCTCCATATTTGTGTTGATGAAACATCTAACAGCTCAATTCAGAAACAATGGGGTTTTCTCTTAGCTAGTTTCTAGGCCTACATAAACAAATCAGCCATCTCTGGAAGTGGAAGGATTGTGGGATTAAATACAACAGAATCACTCTTCTGTTTTCTTCAGACCACTACCTCGTGTTTAGGGGGACTTCAAAATTCTCCCACTCTCCAAGCAGGAAGTATCTAGTGCTACAACCACAAAAGCTCATGGGGCTGTTTCTTTCCAAAATTTTCTTAAGAAAATGCTACCAAACTAACAAGTCAAGAGGATAGATGAATTAGAAAGAGACTACAATCGCTCTGTAACTGAAGTGACTGACAACCTCCGGCAATGATGCGTTTCCTCCCCTCACAGGTATCTACATAGTTCTTTCTTAAATTATTTAATCAGACAAGCAGGAAGGCACATCGATGGCAGAAGACACAATGAGGTTCAGGCAGAAGCAATTCTCACAAATCTTGACTTCTGCTGTGGGAGAGGCCAAGTAATCTTGCTTCTCTTTGGCCATAGCTCCCTGCTCCCATAGCACCATAGCTCTCATGCCACAGAATTGCTCAGGCTGTCAATTGGTTTTACAAACTGCATTTTCTTGTACTGACCTCCAAAACCCAGCATTTTTGCTCTGAGGAGCTACAAAACCACTTTGCTGAAATCATCCATCTTGGGAATGGCTTCTCTGGACATCAAAAATAATCAGTCAAGGACAAGCCCAGTATTACAACCCTTCACTCATAGAAATTCTCATTCATGCTCAGGCAGTACTAACAGAAATTGGAGCCATGACCTATAAAGCTGTTGAGTGTCTTTCCAAACTAGCAAAAGACAGATTACAGCACTACATTGCCTAACTGGGGAAGACAACACATCCTTTGAAGAAGATCAACCTCTTACCCTGAAACACAGCAGAATTCAAAAAAGCTATTTTAATTAAACCACAAACTACTGCCTACTACCTCTTTCATTTCAGAGCAAGCTAATCAAGCATGTGACAGAGAGGTAACTCCACGTCCACCAACCTCCCACTAGCATGAACTGTCCTAACCCCTTCAGATATTAGTCTTCAGATTTTCCCATCTTTTCCTATGATTTCTTCTGTGCGCCTGGGAAAATGACTTCACCTGTTCATGCCTCAGTTTCCAGCTCAGTCTTACAAGTACATAACATACCTGAAGTTGATATCATCATTCCTGGAATATGAAAACTATTTTGTAAGTACTAAATGTAAAAATACTACAGACCTTAAGGGCTTCACATCTAGTTAGGAAAGAGCCCTTAATACAGAATTGACTGCCAGATCCTGAAATGGGGTTTTAAAATGCAGTTCATTCAATGTTTGCTGGAAAAACAGAAAAGCATTTTCCACAGAGAAGAGGACATCCAAGAAAAGCCCTTTTGGACTGAAATTGGCAAGAGTCTTCCAAGCATTTATCTTCAGCATAGAATGTGCTCTGTCAGGCGGGCTGTAACTAACAATACGCTAAAAAACATGCCACAGACTTCCACTGTATTTTATTTGGCACCAAAGGATTATTCCTCAGCACAAAGTATTTGCAACTGGCATCAGTTAAACGAGAAATTACAACCTTCAAAAGATCTATTTATCATCAACTGCAAGAGTATGGAATTTGCCGTTGGCTTCAGTGACAACAGATTATGCACCATAAACACTGTGCACACACTGGGCTACAATGTGTTTGGCAGCAAGCAGCAATTCAGGGTGGAAGATTAAGAGGTTAATGTTTAGCACCCCTTTTTGTGCTGCCTGTTTTATGATATGTTATTTCTTTCCCCTCCCATTCCGTCAATTTATGCAGCTGACAAATTCAGGGCATTTGGATTAAACCACCATGATGCTGATATTTTTTTTTAATAGCCTGTCAGAGGTAATCAGTAATTTGATAGACCAATATTTGCCACTGGCTCCAGCCAGGCTGCAAAGAACCCCCAAATGCCAAAGCATCAGTTTAATTTGTAATTTTTTTCCAAAAAAAAGAGTTGGATTCTGATTCCATTTCCAGTCGTGTCAATCCCAAGAAATGCCAATGAAATCTATGGGCCAGTTTTAGCTGGAGTAAATTGAAGTCAATGGAGCTGTCAGTTTTCCCCAGCAGACAATCTGATTCAAACTGTTTCAGTATAAAAGTTAAGGGAGCTTCTCTGCATTTACACCAAGAAGAGTTTTACCTTTAGTAACAAAGCAAACTGACACAAACCAACCTGAAGTTCTTGAGACACGGCAACTGGGCAGGAATTCTTATGAGAAACATATTTTTATGGCATTCCTTTGAAGTAAAAAGGGCAGAAGATATGCAAAAAGGAAAAATATAAGCACCAAAGATGCGTTACGTGACTTTTCCAACCCATAAGACTTTCCTCTTAGGTTTGGTTTGAGTGTAGATGAGTGGTTACTGTACCCGTACTCATTTTCCCCACAATAGTGAAGAAACATAAGACCAGATCTTCTGCTACTGTGAACTAAAGTCCTCCAGTTGCTGCCAGCTGAGTTCTTGCTCCTACTTTGAAGCTGGGATATCTCAGACTGGGACCACAGAGGACTTTGCACTGTGTTCCACAAGGATGAAGGGCAAGCGGCTTCAAGCATTTGAACAGTGCAAGGCATCTGTCAGTTTTTATAGTTGTCTTCAGTGGCATATATGAATGAGTTTATGTCCCTGTTACTCAGGTCATCCCATAGTGAGCCATATGCTGTGGGAATCCACAAGCAAATCACAGCATTTCTGAAGGAGAGCAATTACACAGTATCATCTTACCTGGTTTGGCCCTTCTTATGGAGCACATAAAGGAATGGGTATAAGAAAGGGTAGGACACAGGAGGGGCTGTATTCTTGTATCCCATGTGCCTGGATTCCTATCAGGGGCAGGAGGTAATGCTCCCTCAAGCTATATTACTTTTGTTGGGTCTCTTCTGTGGCAATTACTGAACAGCCCCTGCAGGACTTCACTCTTAGCAACACAGTCCCTGCAAGACTCAACCCTGCTTTGGAGGAGGAGAGCCAAGCAGCAGATGTGCCTGCAGGATGTGGAGATGGGAGAAGCTGCAGACAGTAACCTTCACCAGTCCTTCCACACTTTCCACAAGAGGTTGTACTATCAGGGGCATGGTAAAAAGGAAAACCATGTGGTCCTTATGCACGCACACGTGCACGTGCACACACACACAAGCATACCCCTGGCTCTGTCAATGGGAATTATCACTAAGCTGTCTCTTAGTGCTACCCTTTTCCAAGAATCATAGGACTCAACTGGATATCTCTATTTAATTTTGTTAAACTACAGTAAAAGGAGCCAGGATATTTCTCAGTCCAAAAATAATCTCTTTTCATTGGTTCTCAGAATGAACTCACGAGAAGTAAGCTTCAGCTAAATTAAAGCTTTCATCCAGCAAACCCCAGGTCCTTTTACTGAGTGGTAAATGTTCTCTCTCTCTCTTTCTCTCTGTGAGAACTTTACTGTTTCCTTCCTCTGGTGGAGACCGTGCTCAGATTCAGAGAAAGTAGCTCATAACAAACCTGTAAAGACTAGTTTTATTTTACAAAGACTCTTACTTTAATTTGCCATAGTGGGATATTTAAACATTTATAGGGTTTTCCAAAATAAAAAAAAGTTTGGGGAGCTGGTAGGGAAGGGAATTAAAATTATTTACATATAAATAAAGGCCTACAGACCTGTCCCCCAAAAGGAAACATGTGCTAGCAACATTTCTGCTCAAAGTCCTCGTGGAAATTAAAAATTAAAAAAAAAAAAAAAGCATCATGTTATTTGTTAGGGTTTGAAACAGATCTTAAAAGGTTAGTACATTCTACACAGCACTGAATTAGCCTCAGGTCCTACAGGCATACGCAGCAGCTTAACTTTCACGTAAGTAGTCCTCCAGCTTCAGGTTATGCACATGTGTAAATCCTTATGGCGTCAGGGTGAGAGATTATCTGTCACACATCACGGCTATTACAATTCATTGCATTCATGGCATTAACCATGAAGAGCCAGATCTTCAGCAGGTGTGAATTACGGATTCATGCTACCAGGGGATTTGGCTTTAGGGCCCTAATCCTGCAAACATGTGCAGATCTGACTATGAGAAAAAAAGACAGTAGGAAGGAAGAAATTATCATTATAAAGATTTAGGAACTAACTGCTCCTCTGGATGGGAATGGGTAATTCTGTACAGGACATTTTGCTTTCCCTATACAGTGTATAACACCTTTTCTTGTTATCTGCAGGACAGCAAAACCAACTGCAATACAGCCAGTCCCAAGAATTCAAAATTTATGAGTCAAACCTCAAAAGGCAGGAGATGGGCTTATAAACCTGTTATGAAATGTTAAAATAAAATGAAAAGCACATAGTGGTGCCTTTTTATTTAACATCTGTGTTTTTTTAACCTATGTTCCTCATTCAGGCCACATTTCCAATCTTTTCCCTTCACCTATAAGAGCTAGGAGAAGGAAAAAGAAGGAGAAGGAGGCGGCGGCAGCGTCGCCAGCAGGTGGACATAGGTTCTCACTGTCACAGGGCTCCAGGATCTGAAACTAAAGAAAAAAAACACCAAATGCCACATGGCCCATGATAATGCAGAATGAGCTGTCACCCTGATAACATAGCACCTAGTATAAAGGGGCTTTGGTCTCAGTTGCCATATTGACAACTATTGCTGTATTATCATGAACCGCATGGCATTTGGTGGTTCTTTCTTAAACTCCAGATCCTGGAGTCTTTCAGCATACCATATCTTATGCTATACTATTTACTATTATAATCAGTTTGTGTATAATAAATTACACATGCATACACTCACAGCATTTCGTTCAAAGATTACACAATCTAATAAGCAAGCAAGTATAGGATCCCACTAACTACCATTGATGTCTAACTAGTTTGAGGCGTGAGTTAGGCACCCAAATCCAGATATAGAGACCTGAAGCCAATGGAATTTCAGCACCTTGGAAATTTAGTCCATTTATATTTAGGTGCTTTAACTTTAAGCAACAACCTTTGTAAATATTGGCCATTTATTGATAGGAGAAGCAAGGGTTTTTGTTACACTTTTACGTGGACCAACTGTATAATTGAGAGATGTTGGATAAACTTTTGGACATAAAGTGCCCTACCTTCCCAGGCTGCATTTTTTTAAACCTGAAGAAGAGCATCTTGTGCCCAAAAGGTTGTCTAACATATGATACAGTTAGTCCAATAAAAAAAAAAAAATTACAAAAACCCTTGCCTCTTGTACATTCCTTGGACCATCATGGCTACAATACTCCATCCCTACTATAGTTATTGATATGGAAGTGCATAGTATTATTTTTCACTGGGACAAATCTTGGAGTCCTTCTTAATTCTTATTCACTTGAAGTCAGTTTTAAAATTTATTTCACCATCTATCAAAACAAACCCATTCTCACAAAGAGAGTTGGCTTAGTAATACCAACATGGGAATGATTTATTCAATGACTAAGGAAAAAAAATAAATCAAAATGCAAAATCACTTTGCATTCTTGGACCATTTATTACAGCTAATGAAAGATATGTTTGTAAATGATCAAGTTGCCAATTCAGAAAAAATGGTTAAGTATTTGTTTAACTTTGAGCATGTGTTGAAGATCTCTTTCTGAACAGGGATGATTTCCTAAATCAGGAAAAAATGCCAAAATTCAAAATCAGATATATTATTCCTAACAAATTTGTTTTGATCATATCTGTTTAGAATATTAAAAGCATCATAGCAGCTGGAGAATGAATACCCTTAGTAAAGTATAAAATCAATCTTTCATTCTCTGATGCAGTATGTTTCAGCTGTGAAAGCCTTTGATTCAGCAAATGCCACTGGGAGATCTGTCCCTGCAAGTTACTCATTGTGATTATTCCTTTAATAACAGGTATGCAAAGTCATGCCTATTATGGACATGGTGCTGTTATGTTATGCATAAGCTTCTCAAGAAAGCCATTCTTATTAAAATTATGAAAAAAAAAAAAATCAAGCATTACATACCCTTCCTCCCTTAAATTTGGCAGTTTTATTAGAATCAATAACTACAGGACAGCCCCACTGGTGATAATATACTGTATGCCTTCCTCAACTTTGGAGACAGAAATCATAGGGGAAAAAGAGGCTGGTAGGGACCTCAAGAGGTCAGCAAGTCCACCCACCACCTCCAAGTAGGATTTGCTGTACGTGGTTGTAGTTTTTTTTTTGTTTGCATAACCAGTCTAGAACCAGGATTTTCACAATGGATCAGTATCCTGCACAGTTTCCTGATACTGAGCTCTTCCAAGTACTATAAAAAGAATATGGACAGGAAGGATCATCCAGTGATTAGTGCAGTCACCTAGTCAAAATATCAAGTCAATTTACCATAGGATTTCTTCCTTACCCTAGTCAAGACCCTCAGTTCCCCTCTCTACAAAGAGAAAGGTGGCAAGGGCAGTACCACACCTCACAGCAGGAATGGAAGTGTGAATGACTGCAAGGTATTCAGGTGCAACTACAGAAGGGACCTTATTAGTACCCAAGATAAACAGATTGGGGTGCATTATCACTGTTGAGACTCTTTAGCCCGTTTTTCAGAGGGGGAACGCTCAGGACCCTTCAGCTGCCTCACTTCCCATAGAGATGTGGGTGGGAGATGCAGATACTTGATGCAAAAATGGAAAATTAAAAATTCTCCACTATGTGACTGTGGTCACCCAGAACAGACTGTGGAACACATTATGACTCAATGCCCAATCCACAAACATGAAAGAGGTATCACAGCAATACACTCTGCTGCTCATGACGCAATTGTCTGGCTCAACTATCTAAATGTAAAATTATAGTTGCTGTTCTGTATCTACATCAGCTATACGAAAGAAGCTGCCTCAAGTTGAGCACTCAAGAACTACAGCACCGCCCCCCCCCCCCAAAAAAAATCATTGATGAAACATTTTGGCTGCAACTCTTCCTGCATGGTTCAACCCCTGCATTACTCTAGGGTCCTCTAATCTCTCTCTACAGAGGAAAGGAAATTGTTGACTCCCATGGGAAAACCTCCAGTGCACTCACTATCTCTTGACATGGGTGGGAACTGGTCCAACACCATACCCAGTAGTAACTGTATCTTTTTAGCTAGACCAGTGGGAAGGTGTCCAGACCTATTAGGAACCATTCAGTTAGCAGCAGCTGAAACAGTCTAAAGTCAGTCTGAAATCTGATTCTTTATGCAAATGAAACTTCTTTTCCCCCCTTTCATTAACAACGTTTTGATAATGTCTGTTGTTGCTTTCCATTTTCATCAGAGCCTCTGTATTTCAGCTCCAGTGCAGGTACTTCTCAACCCTTTCCCAGGCAGCTAGTTTCTTCTGGGGATTTTCTGCCCATGTTTGTAGAAGGTAAACTCTGGATAACAAAGAGCCCAATCTATTCCCCAACTATAGATAGATGGATAGATAGATAGATAGAGATCTATATCTATATAAAATATTATATATAGAGAGAGATATATAGATATATGTGCCACACAAAATATCTAGAGACAGAAAAAGTTGTTCTAAAGTTCAAAAAGAAAACAAGCTCTATGAACCAGATGAACAGAATCACTCCCACCTGTACCACTGCAGGCATTGCCACCTACTCTTTGTCTGTTGTGTGTTGTATTACACTTGTTCTAGAGTCCAAACTCCACTCCCCTACTTCCAGCTTGGCATAAATGTTACTTGCCACCAGTTTGTTCAGAGATGTATAGCCTGGATGTTTGGGGTCTGGCATGCATCCCATCAAAATACTTCCATTGATGACAAGAAGCTCAGGAGTTCCTTATGAATACACAAGCAGTGCACTTTTCTAAGGCACTAGCATGGTTTCTTCTCCCAAAGTATGTACCTAAGCACTTCATAATCCTCAGTGAATTTGCCTCTTCAGTCATGGGGGGGAGGGAAGGAAGAACAGTTGACTTTCTCTTACAGAAGGGAAACTGAGGCACTGAGAGAATAATGCTATATTGAGAGCTTAAAGACACATCTACATGATCTCTGTGTGGCTCCCAGAAGCACCATCATGAAAGCACACCCCACTCTTTTGCTCCTTCTCTGTGCTTGTCAAATCTCAGAAATGAGGCCCCTTAACTACCTGAGGGTGAACCCAGAACATGGCAGTGAACCTGCCACAGAAGACGGTTTGAAAGTGGTATTGGATGCATGCTCAGAATAGGCCATCTAGTTTTCAAGAACTGGTGAGCATGGGGTAGGGCTGAGTTGACAAGGTGAGCTCCACAGCAAGGACAATGTAGAAATGCCCTTTATGATTTACCATATGGGGAAACTGGAAGTCAGTATCAGAGACTTAAATCTGTATTTCAAATCCCAGATTACCACCAGGCAGTCCTTCTTCCTTTTTACTTACCTCCCCTGTCTCCAAATAATACTACACATGGTATCAACTAGGGGTGAGTGAAGCTTTGGTCCCTGATTCAATCTGAAGAAGATTCAGCCTAATTCAGAAGCTGAATCACAGAATCCAAATTGAATCGGAAGACCAAAAAACCTCTCCAAATCAATTCTGGAAAGATTCAGAAAAAGATTCAGAGATCTGGAAGGCAGTCTTTCAGGGTAACAGAAACTGAAGGGGGGATGGGAATTGACATCTGTAACTGGGCAGTGACTGTGATCTTTCCTTGAGTCCCCTTCCAACCACAGTGCTCTGGGGGAGGGATGTAGAAACAGTATATAAGCCTCTATTGGCAGTCTTCTTGTCCCTTTTGTGAGCTGTTTCTGCCTGAGCAAAAGAAGAGCAGGCAGATGGCCTGGAAACAGGTGGGTGAACAGAGATCTAACCATCCCTGCTCTTTTCATCCAAATCTGCCTTAACACACACAAGTGACATGAGTTTTGCTTTCAGCAGTTTGACATGAAGTTTCCCAGAAACCCCTATACCTATCTCCTTGAAACTCAACAGGCTTCATGCCCTCAGAAAGGGGATACCATCCCTGCTGCTTTTATCCAAATCTGCCAAAAAAATGACAGTTATAGGTATTTCAGTGATTCCCCATTATAGTTTATGGCCAAATCACTGAATCTCTCCAAATCAGCACCAAATCTTCTAAAGCCAATTTGGTTGAATTAATTTGGGACAGTGATCCAAGTCTCCAAATCCAATCACTGTCCTCCGAATCAGCTGAATCCAAATCCGAATCGAATACTGCCTCATTTGCACAGGTCTAGTATCAACTTGCTTTCCAAATGATCACCTCCTGGACAATCGAAAGATATTTCCCTCCTCTCCCTCCCCACCAGACCATGCCCTGCTCCTTTGGGTAGATTGTTTCCGTGACAACTTGCAACCGTCAAACTTTTGCCATTGCAATTTTTAGGCCCACTCAAAGAAAAAAATATTTTTTTTCCATTTTAACTTAAAATAACCCCTTGACTGTGCTTGCTCACACTTTCTCAAACCAGAGAACAAGCCTGGCAAATTTCAGCATAAAAGTTGAATGCTTTAGAAAGATATGAATCAAGGGAACAGAAAGGAAATGGCTGTGCAGCATTTGCTATGCTGTGGTGTGTGCGTGTCTGAAAACAATGCCTTTGGTTTTCTGTCAACAACACTTTCAAGTTGCAGCAAAATGAGATTTTTGCTTAATAATGTACTTCAGGCCTGGGAAGGAAATTTGAACACCAGAGTAACTAAAAAGTTTTCCTCCCCTGTTCTCCCTCCTGGGTTTTTGTATTCAGGGCATTTGGCATCCTGCTCCGAATACAGTTTGCCACGTTGTAGTGAAATGAGTTGAAAACGCGCCTATGACTTTCAAAACAGCCACAACAGAAAGGGCCTTCTCTCCCAGAGGATGCATCACAAGAGACTGTCCTGAATCATTGAGAAAATGAGGCCAACATGGAGTATGTTCCAGAAGAGAGAGGAAAAAAACAGCAACAGAGAATGAGCATCTAAGAAACACAACTCCCACTGGCGTCAGGGAGACCTAGGAGGGAGAAGCTTTTGCCCTATAGAAGTTAAAGAGAGCTGAATACCTCTACTCTCTTGGGCTCCTTTGAAAATCCCAGTCTAAATTTTTAAGGTGGTTCTTGCATCACGTTTCTTTACCCTCTGCACCATCATCTCTATTCTTTTTTACACTTCAGAGAAAGCCAAATGGTTAAGGTGGTGGGGAAGGGTCCTATTATTTCTCCAAAACAGTGGCATCTGGAGAATCAGGTCCTAGAAGACTACAGAGCATACATCTACACTATGGCAGGAGAATGCACAGTCGCTGCTGGAGAAATAAACCCCACCTAGCCAATCCCAGAAATATAGAGAGGATACCCTAAGAGTATCCTCCTGACACTGCACTTAAGACCTGGGTTTTCAGTATGCTTACAGAGTGTGCCTTGGGATGCCCCCAGAGTATTTTCAGTGCCTCATTTTTGGGGTTGATGAATATGAAGTGGGAATGAGAGAGATCCAAGGTTTACTACCTCAGCAGAGACTGAATCATTTGCTGCTTTGATATAGATATATCCACAGTCTCTCCTTTTCAAGACTGTACCCCTGTGGGGTTTCAGGCTGAAATACTTGCACCACTAAAGTGATTTGCAAAATTAATCAACTTCCATAAAACCAGGATTTCATTAAAATCAGTAGTTGTACATCTAATTTATACACCAATATGTCCAAGTCTCCAGTCCCTCTGAACTATGCCCAGGATGGGACCAGTATGCAAATCATCTTTGATATCTTGGTATTCCAATTAAAATAATCCCCTCCATCCCTGGCATTGCCCATCTCTTCCACAAAATGTCTCTAGGCTTTTCCCCCTTGGAAAAAAAAAAGCACAGTACATAATTTTCAGAGGCACTAATAAAGCCTGGTCCAGCTCCCTGTGCTCAAAATGCTGCCCTCCCCCCCAATCACTTTTCAAATGAGAGTAGGAGGGGAGTGGGCAAGGGGCAGAGGGCAGGTAACAGGCTCCAACAGTCCCCATTATCACAGTTAATGAGCGACTAGCAACAAGGTAGACCTATGTGTTCCAGTCTAGTTCCTGCTCATAGCTGTGCAGACAGCACAGGGCAGTGGGTGCTTTACAGTCCAGGCCCTTTTATTTGAATGAACGATTACACAAATCTAGTGTTTATGCTTTTGCATGACTTTCCAGGGTATTACACTTGCCAGGCCAGTTGTGTAACTATATCCTGGTCACTCTATATCCCCGTTTAACAGCTTTTGAAATATGACTGTTTCCTCTGTCAACTTAAACAGCAAGAAGCCCTGTACAGATGGGAAGCTGTTACCTCGTTTCTGCTCACATATCTCAAAAAGTTGTTCCCATTAAAAGGCCCCGTTTTCAGATGCTTAAACCCTTGCCAAACTTTACTTGATTAGGCTGAATTTTTTTGTGCCTTGTTTCTGCCTCAGCAGGTGCTGGGATTTGTTTTGGAAAATGAAGTAAAGTTCTAACAAAGTTATAATTATTATATTACAGTGAAACTTAAAGACCTTAATCAAGGTTCTAGTGTGCTAGGCATTATACAAACAAACACTCTATCTACTTACAAGTTAAATAAAACAAGATAGACAAAGGATCAGAAAGGAAAAGGATTAAAAGCGGGGAAGAATTTTTCCAGGGTCACATGGCAAGTCAGTTGTAGAGCCTGGACAAGCATACAAGTCCCCTGAGTGCCAGCCTACTGCCTCTAAAGAGAGGCTTTAACAGAGTATCTCTCTGTAGAAAATCTTTACTCACTGGGCGTGTCTACACATGCATTTATGCTGGCTTTAATGAGCTTTAGCACCTGTACAAGTAGATGCTGGCCTATTTCTGCTTACTGCTCAGTAACTTACTGTGCAGTAAGCAGGAATAGGCCACCAACTACTTGTACAGGCACTAAAGCTCATTAACACTGTGTGGACTGACTTGAGACTCAAGTTAGTCCCAAGTCAGTCCACACACACAGTGTTACTGCGCAGTAACTAATCAGGGGTAAATTTGATACTCAAGTCTGTATAAATCACCATAGTTACTGCACAATACAGGCATGCACATCTAGACGCGCGCCCATTCTGTGTAGTAATTTCGTTTACTGCACATGTGTAGACACACCCGCTGAGTAGGCAAACTATTTTGCCTGGATTGTTGTTTGCAATCTAACTGGCACTATTTTAGTAAGATCGAACAGAAATCCTTAAACGATAGAAGTCAGTAAAGGGTAGCTTTCCTACTGCTTGTATTTTATATAGCATTAAGTATCAGAGTCATACTTGGGCTCTTCTGCACCGAGCTAGCAGAGGAGCAGTTGCTATTTTTGTGCACACACATACACACAGACCCCAGCTAACTTGGTGCCTGGGCCTGGCACCAATTGTCCTCTCTCCCCTCCATTCCCTCGTAGTTATGCCACTGCTAAGTATTGCTCCCCATAAAACCCTCCATGTGAGAAGGGTTGTCGAGTGTTCAACACAATCTGAGATTTGGAAATCTGGCTCAGTTTCTTGCTTTGCAACAAAATCCCAATGTGGCCTTTGGCAAATCACTTAATACCTCTGGGTGTGTCTATAAGAGATGCTTAACTTCACATTAGCATAGTTTACTGTGAAGTAAATGTGTGTTTCTACATGTGTACATGTTTACTTCGCAGTAAGACTCCCTAATCCCGAGTAAATTTGCTACCTGCAAATGCAAGTAGCAAATTTGCTTGAGATTAGTAATGGTGCTGTAGTGCTCTGTAGATGCCTGACTGAGAGCAAAATGTGCTCCCTGCCTCTGGGAGCTGCCTGCTGCCAGGGCAGGCTCAGCCACAGGATCCTGGGTGGGGACTATGTCCCCCTGCCAAACCAGCAGGGAGCTCCAAGTTCCCCCCCTCCACCCTCTGAGATTGCAACTGGGGACCAGAAGCTAAGAGATCCTTATCTCCCACCCCCCACTCCTCAATTATGATGGCAAAGCGGGGGCTGGGAGACCCTCGTCTCCTAGCACTGGCTCCACTACCACAGGGCCAGTGCTGGGAGATCATTATCTGCATGCAGAGCAGGGACTAGAAACTGTCCTGGTCAGAGATAGGACCTAACCCATGCCCCAATCAGGTGATTGAGACACGGGACATTGAAAGTTGCAGGAGTGGGGCAGGTCCCAGCCCTCTGCCCTAATCTGCTGATGGGGCAGCTAACAGCAGAACAGCTGCTAGTTGCCCCATCAGCAGATCAGGGCAGGGGGCTGGGACCTGTCCCTCTACAGCTCTTTCCGAGTCCCCTGACCCTGACTGGGGAGCCAGGAATAGCAGCTCCCTGCTGCCGGGGCAGAGGGACAGCCGTCTCCTGGCCCTGTGCTCCCTGCCAGCCCCTGGGCTAATGGGCTGTGGGGGGGGAAGCCTCGAACTCCCCCCAGTGGCAGCAGGGGCCCACTACAGGGCTGCAGGAACACTGCAAAGAAAATTAAATCTGCTTCCTAATCCCTATATATGTAGCTTGCCCAAAAACACATACTCTGGATTAGTTTACACTAGGGTAAATCTAGGCCAGCGTAAATGCATGTGTAGATTCACCCTCTGTGTTTCAGTTGCTCTTCTCTAAAGATAATAGTGTTTCTCTACCACACAGCTGTCTTGAGAAGCTAAATATTTACCACTGTGAGGTGCTTGGGTAATATAATTGTAAAATACATAAAACAGATCCTAAATCTTAACCAGTAGATGGCATTGTGATAACAGAAAAAGCTTTCCAATTCTTACCCCATACTATTCCATATTCCCATAACACTAACTCATTCTAGCAGCTTTCTTTGCTGCACTACTTTCTAAATGCTGAACATGAGTCTTCCACCCCATATGGTTTTGAAAAAGGGTGGGTTGTTTTTCTTGTTTACAGACAAGTTATATTTACAGCCCACACTTCAGCACTGAGTCTAATATTTTTTAGAATATATGCAACAAAACTCTCAAGTACAATGGCTATATTAGAAAGATCAAGGATAATAAAAAGTCCTTTTTCAAATATATAGGGAGGATGAAGAAGGCACCGGGTAATGTGAGACCCCTGCAAAGTATGCTGGGCAATCTGGTGGTCGCGCCAGAAGAGAAAGTGTAACTCTTTAACCAATTCTTCACCTCTGTCTTCTTGTGCAGGGACTGGGACTTCCCCACTGTGCTGCCAGACAGACTCGAGGGGAACACCTCCAAACCTCAGGTTGGGGAGGACTGGGTTTCCGGAGAGAGCTTCTGGAGGGGCTGGACGTGTTCAAGTCAGCGAGTCCAGATGCTCTCCACCCCAGGGTATTGAGGGAGCTAGCTGGGGTTATTGCAGGGCCCTTGGCATGGCTTTACGAGCGCTCGTGGTGCTCGGGCCAGGTGCCAGATGACTGGAAGATAGCCAACGTGTTCCCCATCATCAAAAAAGGGAAGAGAGAGGACCCGGGCAACTATAGGCCCGTCAGTCTTACCTCAATCCTAGGGAAACTCTTTGAGAAGATCCTCAAGGAGCACATCTGTGATGGGCCGGCTTCAGGGATGATGCTCAAGGGCAACCAGCATGGTTTCATTAGGGGCAGGTCAAGTCAGACCAGCTTGATTGTCTGTTATGATCAGGTCACAAAGGCAATGGATGCAGGTGTCGCCATGGACATAGTCTTTCTAGACTTCAGCAAGGCCTTTGACACCTCATTAAAAAACCAGGCGACTGTGGCATTGATGCCTACACAGTAAGATGGATTGCAGATTGGCTGAAGGGTCACACTCAGAGGGTGGTGGTGGACGGGTCATATTTGACTTAGGGAGAAGTGGGCAGCGGAGTCTCCCAGGGCTCGGTCCTGGGGCCTGCGCTGTTCAATTTCTTCATCAGCGATTTGGACAACGGGGTGAAATGCAACCTGTTTAAATTCGCTGATGATACCAAAATTTGGGGTGAGGTGAGCACACTCGTAGGGAGGGAAGGATTGCAGCAAGATCTGGTTAGGTTACAGGAGTGGGCTAACATAAACAGGATGTGTTTCAATACTGACAAGTGCAGGGTGCTGCACTTAGGCAATAGAAACCAGCAGCACACTTAGAGAATGGGAAACTCCCTTCTTGGGAGCACGGAGGCAGAAAGGGATTTTGGAGTCATTATTGACTCCAAGATGAACATGGGCCGACAATGCGAGGTCACGGTTGGCAGGGCTAACCGGACCTTGTCATGCATCCACAGGTGCATCTCAAGTAGAGCCAGGGAGGTGATCCTCCCCCTCTATGCGATGCTGGTCAGGCCGCAGCTGGAGTCCAGTTTTGTGCGCCCCACTTCAGGAGGGATGTGGACAACATTGAGAGGGTCTAGAGGAGGGCCACCCGCATGATCCGGGGACAACAGGACAGACCCTACAATGAAAGACTGCGGGACCTAAACCTGTTCAGCCTTCACAAGAGAAGGCTGAAGGGGGACCTGGTGACTCACTAGGAGGAACCAGAAGGGTTTGGGGGAGATGCTGTTTCCCCTCGTGCCCCCTGCATAACAAGGAATAACGGCCACAAGTCGCTGGAGAGTAGGTTTAGATTAGACATCCGCAAGAACTACTTCACGGTCAGGACGGCTAGGAGCTGGAACCAACTTCCTAGGGAAGTGGTGCTGGCTCCTACCCTGGGGGCTCCTACCCTGGGGGTCTTTAAGAAGAGGCTTGATGCCTACCGCCCAGGCGGGGGGTCGGACCTAAAGATCTACAAGGTCCCTTCCGACCCTACTTCTATGATTCTATGAAAGAACTATGTGGATAACTACATGATTTTTCAGTTTGCTGGCAGTCCCAAATGTTTTTAAAATGTATTAAATTTAAAATTTAATTTTTAATTGATTTCAGGCATACCCCAAATATTTTTTTTGTCCCAAATCTTCAACAAATGAAAAAGGTTTTTTTAAACTGGAATTGAACAAAATGGTCTTTTCAACCTTAAACTAAAATTTTCTTTTTAAAAACCAATTTAAGAATATTTTAAAAACTAAATAGAATTAGAACATCATTTGGAATAAACATATGAAACATTTCATTTTGAAAGCATCCAAGAAGAGTTTTTAAACTGTGGGGGAATTTGCCAAAAGGTGACACAAATTTTCAAACTACCGCTGACCTGAATCAAAGTAAAGTATTATTATATGTCTTGTTTTAGATTGATATCTTGCCATATTTAAAAAGGTTGAGTGCGGCTACATTTAAACTGAAAAACTTCACGCAGCTATAACTAGGAGTGATTTTATATATATAGAATATTCATAATTATTGCCAGGCCAATGCTGGTCAAGATGCATAAAATTAGGTCCCATATACAATTTTTAGTAGAATTTGTTGTAAGTCAAGAGGGGAGGAGAAAGTGGAGTCAACTTAGTCCTGATGGCCTGAAGCAGTTGAGAGTAAGAAGCATGCAACAATGACAGCTATGGTCCTGACTCAATAAGGTATGTACCTAAATTTACGTGAGAGAATAATTCCATTGACTTCGATACTGAATTGACTCTCAGTCACCTGCTCCAACCTCACTGGAGTTAGCGGTGGTCCTTCCATTTACTTCAACTGACCTGGGAGACATAGGCAATGTGTAGAGGGGGCTCCGGGGGACAGCATGTGCCCCCTCTGAGTTTGGCTGCCACCAAAGCCGTTGCACGTGGTTGCTGCCTGCACCTGCCTCCCCTCTCACCATCTATGCAGCCAGTGATGGCTGCAGGTGGTCCCCACTCACTGCTCGCCACCCCCCTGGCATCGCTGACACCACCAGCAGCAGCTGTGGGTGGTCCCTACTTGCCACTGCCAACACCACAGGCAGCAGCTGCGGGCGGTCCCCACTCGCCGCCATGGTGCCCCCCCAGTCATGGGAGGCACCAGTCATTCATGCCAGGGGAACTATATATGTTCACTCCCTGCCACGTCAAGGCAGTTGGAAGATGTGGGATGTTTTACTGGTGTTCTTTTACACAGCCATCAAGTCACCCAGGTTATTTCTCCCCATCAACTTCTTCCCTTGCCTATGGTCTGAGAGGTCCTTGGCACTAGACAGCAGGAACTGCTGGGAAAGACATTAAGAAATGAAGTAACTAAGGATTGCCTGATGTTTGAGAAGTTGTCCATAGGTATATGGACTGGCTGGCAGCCTTATCTGAATCTAGAACAGAAAGCAGAACATAGAAGAAGCTTCCTGAATTGTGGAGCAAGAGCTTAATTGCATCCACTCAGTTCATATCCAGACCCTATCAAAACAATCTCCTGTCTTTTCAATAAATCTTCAGCCATCCATTTCCCACCACAGCCTCCTGCAACAAGCCATTTTTGGGCACAGCAGTTATATTACTAGTAATCACAAAGCTACATGCCCTGACTTAGTCTCCTGGATCCAACCCCACTTCATGCCACCATACAGGTTTCTACCAACATCAGTCCACACTGTCCATCATCCATTTCTGCTCCCCAGTTTCTGCCTTTAAACTAAGGAGGTGATTGCTGTGCCTTGCTAAGGAAGTGTTCAGCCTACAAGGGCTACCAACTGAATGACCTGGTCATTTTTGTTTCACAGATTTGAATGGATGGTCTCAAAATAATTTCTAAAGCCACGTCCAGTCTGGCACATAAGCCATCACTTACTTACTGCATACATGGCTGAAAATTCAACAATGGGGGTCAGAGACCCCATTCAAACCTCTGAAACAAACTAACACAACCTGGTAGATATACCAATGCACTCATCTTTTCTTAGGATGTATACTTGGCAGTTCCTTGTTTGTAGAGGTGCTGAGATAACAGCCTAGTACAGCCATATTGAAAGGTAAATTAAAAGGAAAAATAAAATAGACCTACAACAGAACTCACCAACAAGCCCTATCCCAGTATTAATAATATCCTGTCCTGGATCTGAACGTTTGGGTTCGTGATGATTATTACAATAGGGCAAAATTAAAATCCAAAATGCAAAAGCTTCTGAATTTTTGGAAAGTTCCAGTTCAAATCTGGATTCACATCACAGAGCCCAAACCAGTCTGCAGTAGAAATTTAACAGGTGCCAGAATAGCTCATACCATTGGTCCATGGAGTCAGATACCCTTCTTCCTATCAGAAGTGCAAGAGAAAAAGGAGAAATACTTCCTAATGCTCAGCCTGCTGTACTGCACTATACTCTGTGACCTTCCTGAGCCTGCTGCGGTCAAAGGGTGCCATGAAACAACTCTCACACAATTTTTGTTTCTAGCCATGTACTTTTTAGAGTCAAGAAATCAAAGGGATTGCTTAAGCAAGTAACTATCCAAATCATACATGCACGCACACACTTCAATACAGAGGAAGCTTATAGGAAAGTCAGACCAGCTTCATTTGATTCCCAAAGGTGAGCTCATGTTTCTTAAGTCTCTTCCTCTGCACAACTGTCAGTATTATTGTTAAGTGCAGCAGTCGTCAAGTCAGGTAGTGTATTATCATATCAAAAACCTATATGCAGTATAAGTGATGAGGGCTAGGCTGAAACATCTGGGGCAAAGCACTTTTCTATTGACTCCTAACAATCACAGTATGAACACCTGGTCATTACGATTTCAGTGGGACAATAGGGTTCAGTTTGGGGTGCAAGTGCCATATGAAGGCCTGAAAGTCTTTAAACAAACAGCATTAACCCTTTGAGATAAAAAAGGAGGTAGTCTCATTCTCTTCACACTCGGCTTAGCATTGCTATGATCGCTGACTTGCTTCTGTTTTACACCAGTGCAAAGGACTGAGCACTCTACCCAAAAGCAAGAAAAGTTGAGCTTTTAATATACATATGAGCCTGAGGTAAGAACCAGGAGTTCAGGCTCACAATCCCCTCAACTAACCAGCATTTTTTCCCCAGGGTGAGATCCTGTCAAGTATACATCATTAGAAAACTAAAGCCCCACTAAGTGTTTCATAGTCTCTAAACAGTGGCCACATCTACACGAGATGATTAATGCGCAGTAGCCTAATACTGTGCAATAGCATGCTGGGCAAAATCTGTGCTAATACACTACTGCACAGTAGTATTAGGTGACTGCACAGGAAGCATCATTAAAAACCTGTGGTCCAGCACTACTGTGCAGTTACTCTAGTTACTGCACATTTAGTTACTACTTCATTAAGCAAGTACTATATTAAATGTGCTAGGAAGTCAATCAAGGTGGTTTTGAGCTTCAGACACCGACTAAAGGAGAGACGAGAGAACGTCTGCTGACTTCGTACAGGCAATAAGAGGTTTAGAACCGATGACTACTGATAGACAATCTTGTTCTAACTGAAGTTAAGTGGAGAGACTCATAGAATTGAGTCGGTACTGGTCAGATCCAAACTCAACTCAAAGACAAGGACTGCTTGGAGGAAGAGAAGCAATGGAATACCGCCAGTCTCCAGTTAGCAAAACTGAATTCTCTAAAGAGACGAACCCCTCCCTTGTTCTTCCACTCCCATGTGTGGGCACATGTATACACACACACATTATTCCATCTTGGTCTTGATGCAGTCCTATCTACAAGAAAGTTTTACTATCAAGTCACAAGGGACGCATCTATACAAGATGCTTTACTGTGCAGTAGACCAATTTACTGTGCTGTAAACATCAGTGTCTACATGTGCAGATGTTTACTGTGAAGTAAATTGGTCTACTGCACAGTTAATTTGCTACCTGGCAGATAAATGCAAGTGGCAAATTAACTGCAGAGTAGGTACTACAAAGTAAGGCACATGTAAACAGCCAACTGAGAGCAAATTTGCTCCCAGTCAGTTGGGCAGCAGGGGGTAGGAGATTACTCCCTGCCCCCAGGAACTGCCTGCTGCTGGAGTGGGCTCCGATGACAGAGCCTGGGCCAGAAGCTCCCTGCTGCCAGGGCAAGGGGACATTGTCCAAGCCTGGGCTCTGCCATTGTAGCCTATCAGTTATTTAATATTTATGTCAGCGAGTTATTTACTATAAGAAACTCAAATTCAACCAGCTTTGATCAGACTGCTAAGTTAAAGAAAGGCTTTTGTTCCTCAGTTGGATGAATGCAAATAATGGGGTCAATATTCCAAAACAAAAACACCCAAGATCATGAATTGAGAAAAATGCAAATATTCCGCATTATTTCCTTGTATTTTTCTATTTGAATGGACTTCCCACTAGCTAACAGGAAATATTCATGGCAAATGAATATAAAAATGGAGTACAGGCTCAGCTAAGCAAAACCATTTAGCTTTTCAAATAAAAATGTAGTAAAGGTTTCCTTGTGCCACCCCTACTCTCCCCACCTCATTCAATCAGCCTTAGTTTGGAGCAACCAACCCAGACCTTTACCAAAAACTTACACTATGAATTTGGACCTTTTTCTCAGACTAGAAAATGTTTAAAGTAACATTCCTGCATTGTTTATAGTCCTGTAACAACCACTCTACATTTGCTATATTATCCAAGATCAAAATAACCATAATTACCAGAAAAGTTGTTCATACAGAATGCCCAACATGGACAGAAGCCAGAAAGCTCAAGAAACATCCTGTTATTCTTAGAATTGCAATTTAGTTTTGTGGATGCAAAGGGATACATTTTAGGGAAAATACAATCTTTTAAGTCACCAACCACATTCAAATCTCAGGCATTTAGAAGTCATTCAAACATTGTAAATATCACTGCTATTAATAAAACGCTATTCCTTATACCCCAGGTATGTATGGAATCTTGTTCTAACAAATGAAGGGCAGCATAATCATCATCATCATCATCATTTGAAGAGCTTCATTCAAGCCTGTAAACAAATTTGCAGAACTTCCAGCAAGCAAATTTACTGGTGATCATGTTTACTGAAAGCACCAATTTGAGTAAACCTTGCAAAACACTCAATTTTAAGCACTGATGAGACTGTTTAAATCGTCTAGTCCTACCTTCTGTGCAACTCAGGCCATAAAGCTCCACCCAATTACTCTTGCACAGGAGTCAACAATTTGTTTGACAAGTGTCTTTTGCAGAACTGCCTCTGTTCTGGATCTGAAGGCATCATGAGATGGAGAATCTGCCACTCCCCTTCCTAGTTTGTTCCAATAATTAATCATCCTCCCTGTTAAAAATTCATATAATCCAGTCATTCATTCTTCCTATGCCTTTCTCTGTTGGGTTAAAACTTAATTGATGCTCATGGATAGTAAATTTCAAATTCATAATGACAAGTATTTGCAATGGAAATCTAATGTTATGTTACAGTTGTCCAGTGAGGGAACAAACATGCACCATGTACCCTCCGTACCCAAAATAAACAACTCAGATTTTGAACTGAGAATATACACTAGATACAGCAAGCAGTTCATGAACATATTATAAAATCTGTGCTTACTGTTATGAAGCAGCATCTCTATGGGGTGTGAAGGGACACCACAAATAATCACGTCTAGTCCCATTACCAGAGTATCATTTTTTGCTTGCTTTGCACCAGAAGTGCATTTTAAAGGAGAACAATGTAGCAACTCTATAGATCTGGCTTGGGATCTTTTTTCCACTCATAAGGGCCACATGAGAGAAAGCAATGGAAGTGCCTGTTGGGGAGACAAAAGTTGAGTGATCGAGGCTAGCATGACTGGAGGAGTGAAAAGCAGAAACTTCCAGAATCAGGCCTTAAACTAAATCATACATGTGGACAAGGAAATATGAGCTGTGGGCAAGGCACTTCTGTAGTACGCAAGAAATTATCTCTGTTATCATCTCTGCCATAGATTCCCCACCTGCCCTTGGGCACATCAGTCTCTTTCAATGCTTCCCTTGGCTATTTCCGCTGCAATCTCTTCAGAGGAAGCCTGTCCCTTGCAGGTTGTTTGTACAACGAGTGGAGCCTTCAGGATCCTGTACTAAGAACAATATTAATGATAACATCTGGCATATAAACCACTAATCCCAGCAAGTTTGCACACTCTTTCCTTTCTTATCAGGTTTGTTTGCCACTTGCAAACATTCTGCTATTTCCAGTTCGTGAGGCTAGATGCAAAAGAAAGAGATCTGGATCAAACCGTTGCTCTCCAATTTCCCCATGGTGATTCAGTTGCAAAGAATTTGTTTTCTGTTTTTTTCACATTCCATCTTCTTCTGTCATGACATAATGCACCCCCAATGCCTCATGGGTGCCTTACCTCATGCCACATGGCAATTTGTGCATGTATGCAAAAGAGATAGAAAAATATTCCATGATATGAAAGTGGCTCAGTGGTTTTGCTGAGAAGTAGCAACTACAGGCTAACATTTTGCAGATTTGCTTGCTAAGGGCAATTCAAATCACTGGCTTCAAGGCAGAAATGGATCGATTGTACCTCAGGAATCAGGAAGAAATTTCAGCCCTACTCATGATGATGCAGCTTTTCATGCTAGTGAAATCCTAAGTTTCCCTCCTTCCCTGCAAAATGGTTGGTGGCCAAAAGTAACTCAAGCCATAAAGCTCCAGGTTTCTCATAGAAACTCCTGTATTTCTGTAGAAAAATGGTTTAGATAGTAGGTACATGTTCTCAAGAATCTGCTAAGCAGTCTTTAACCGCAGAGCTCCATGGGACAAAGGCCCCTGGGCAGTGGCAGTATTCAGGATCAAGATGAAGTAGGATCACACTGCTTCTACTTCCTCCCTCAGCTCCTGGAAGCTGTGGTAAGGAGGAGGATCTGGGATTAAATCAGTATGTAAGATTTTTCCCCCTTTTTCCTGCAAATGCTAATTTTCCTAAGAATGACACTTCAAATGCTTGGGCTTCTCAGGGAGATTCACTGCATCTTCAGCCTTGATTGTTTGCCACTGCTTCCAAAGATGATCACATTAATAAAATGGTAATTAATTGACTGACAGGCATATACCTTTCCCCTCTTCTTCTGCATTGTTTCTAATCTTACTGAGATTTCTATATATCTGTAATCCGGGCGGTACTCCAAGAGGTACTCCCTCTCCAATTGAAGGGAGCAAAGCAGGTGCACAAGCGCTGTGGGAGGTGTAGGGACTCTCCTCCCCTATAGAGCAGAGCCAGACCACCAATGGGGACTTAACCATATACTTTTTAATACTGGGAACATAACAGACATAAATCAGAGGGTATAGTGGACACTACATTGCCTCAAGGGGGCAGGATTCAACAAAGGTTAGACACTTACAATCATTGACAAAAAACAGGGTTAACAAAATATAAAAACACAAACAGCAGAACAAACAATATGCGCTGGTGAAATATAAAAGAGGCACAAAATGCAAAATGTCAAATGACAAGGAAATATAGGGCCTTGGTACCTGGAGGGGGAGAAAGAAGGGGAAACACAATGGCCCCTTTCCACTGCAAGAAGATCTGTTTCTTGTTAGCTCACTCATCCCAAGTCACCTCAGCTGAGACGTAAACCCAGATCTCCATGTGGTAGGCAGGAACACTGTCACACAGCTACCACTGGTAGCATGGATCCAGCCTGCTAGGGGTCTTGACCTTGCCAGAGCACCAGCCTCAGATTGGAAGAGCTGGAAGCAGAGCTGGGAACCTCTCAGGTCGCTGCTCAGATCCTCCCTGGAGCGAGGAAGCCTCTCCTGCTGGCTGTAGCCTCTCGTAGGGGATCCTAGAGCCCAGTGGGGAGTCTCTCCTGCCGGCCACATGCCACACTGCTGCAGGTCCCACTACTGCCTGCAAGTCCCACTCCTTCAGGCTCTTCCAGGGCACTGCTCCTGCCCCACTGACTCAGCTTTATGCTGCTCCTTCCTTGTTGCCCCTCACTTGTCTCTCCCCTGAGTCAGCCCACACTGCCCCTTTTATCCCCCTCCAGGGGACCCAAGGGGCCAATCAGGACAGTGGGGGGGGCGAGTCACTGGGGCCTCATTGGTGCAGAAAGGGAATCCCAAGCCCTCCAATCATCTTTTGCCCTTTCAAAACCCCTGGGCTAGGTCACTGCCAGCCAGCCCATCACACATCAATTTGTTATTCCTCAATCTTCATCAAATAGTTTGGACAATCAAACAGCTTTCAGCCTACAGGATGCTTGTGAGTTAGTCTCTGTAACTGTTTTCTTTTTATTAGTGTGACAGGCTGGCTGGCAGTGACCTAGCCCAGGGGTTTTGTAAAGGCAAAAGATGATTGGAGGACTTGGGTTTCCCTTTCCTCACCAATCAGGCCCCAGAGACTCACCCCTTGTGTCCCCTGATTGGCCCCTTGGGTCACCTGGAGGGGGATAAAAGGGGCAGCATGGCTGACTCAAGAGGGACCACAAGGAAGGAGATTCAAAGAGCTGAGCCAGTGGGGTGGAAAGAGTGCCCCAGAAAAGCCTGAAGGAGCAGGACCTGCAGGCAGCAGTGGGACCCTCAGCAGTCCAGCATGTGGCTGGCAGGAGAGGCTCCCCACTGGGTCCAGGATCCCCTGGGAGAGGCTGCAGCTAGTGGGAGAGGCTCCCCTGCTCCAGGAAGGATCTGAGCAGTGACCTGCGGGGTTCCTAGCTCCTCCAATCTGAGGCCGGGCAGCTCAATGTGAGGCTGGGGCTCAAGGAAGGTCAAAACCCGTGGCAGTCTGGCACAGCACTAGCACTAGTGACTGTGTAGTAGCATTTCTGCTTACCACATGGGAGATTTGAGTTTAAGGCCCAGCTGGGGTGACTTGGGGTGAGTGAGCTAACAGAAAAATTCTTCTTGCAGTGAAAAGGGGCCATTATGTTTTTCCCCCCTTTCTCCCCCTCCAGGTACCTAGGCCCTATATTCCTGGTCTTTGGCATTTTGTGCCTTTTTATATTTCACCAACCAGTATTGTCTGTTCTACTGTTTGTGTTTTACACTTTGGTTAACCCTGTCTCTTGTTAACTGGATGAATATGTCTATGATTGTAAGTGTCTAACCTTTGTTGAATCCTGCCCCTTTGGGGCATTGTAGTGTCCCCTATGCCCCCTGGTTTATACTGGTTATGTTTCCAGTATATTTACTCTATAGGGGGAGGAGAGTCCCTACACCTCCCACAGAGCTTGTGCACCTGCTTTGATCCCTTCGATTGGAGAGGGGGTACATCTTGGAGTACCACCCGGGTAATATTAGTTTTATTGCTTATGGTGTGTGATTGGTCCCTTATGTTTCTGTTCCTCAAACAGATTATGCAAAATTTTCTTTAAAAGAAGAATAAGGAATAATATGGAACAAATCATGAATAAATGACAGGCACAGAATTTCAAATGCTTGTTCATTGGCAAAATCTCTTGTTCCTACATGAATATAGGACATGAACAGCCACCGAAACAGCAAACTGCAAGCAAAAGTCCATTTCTGCAAATGATCAGGAATAGGGACAAGCCAAAACCAAACCAAACCAAACCCTACAGTTGACTCAAATAGCCATTTGGAATTTAGATGTATGTTGGTGAATACTGCACTAGATTTTCAGCTTCAGTGGAGCTAAACCAATTAACACCAGCTCATGATATGGCCCATTAGTTATGCAGTAATCTACCAACTCTAAAAAGTCAGTGGGCTCCTTGAGTGCATTTTTCTGAAAACCAGCTATACCACAGCATGATCAAAATGATCACATCTAACCAACAAAGCTCAGATTCTGATATGTATTGAAGACTGAGACAGATCAAGCCAATGGATAAAAATTAAAACCTGAAATTCATCAAGTGAACTTCAAATCACCTTCCAGGAGCAAAAAAAAAAAAAGACAAAAAGAAATGAAGTTTGTACAAGGAGTGTATGCTGCAAATTACTGTTTCATTTCTTAACAGGAAGGAAGGGTAGGGTACCACCTTAAAAACTAACTTGTTCAGAAAAGCATATGTTTTTGTAGGTGATGGCCTATTTTGTCAGATTCTGACATAGGATCTGACAAAGTAGGCCGTTGCCTACAAAAGCATAGCCTTTCTGAATTAATTAGTCTTTAAGGTGCCATCCTGCCCTGCCACCTGCATGATTTCAGACCACATAGCAAAGTACCTCTCCTTGCTTAAACTGAAGTGGACTGTTTTTAGTTAACTAATAACAAGCTTTAACAATAGGGACAGTGGAAAATCCTGACTAGCTGAGAGAGACCCTCACTGCATCACTAACAGTACCAAGCTCTTATATGATACTTCTCTCAGTAGGACCCCAAGTGGTTTCCAGAACAGATCAGCATCATTATCCCTGTTTTTACAGATGGAGAAAGAGAGGCATAAAAAGATAAAGTAGCTTTTTCCAAGATCAGGCCAGTAGCAGAACCAATTCTGGAACCAAAGTCCTTGTTCCAGTTTAATACCATGTCTATTGAGCCACACAACAAGAAGTAAATGCACAGAGGGCAAAACAACTTCTCAGCCTAGACACCCTTCACTGTTGAAAACAGCATGGAAAATATAAATATGAAGTCTGAAAGCAAAAGTGATCCTTAACGTCTACATTTGAACCGAAATAAAAAATGGCAACTCCTCCACAGCTACCTCTGCAGCAGATGTCAGAGACTTCTTTCCATCTAAAGGTACAGATGGAGAATGGCCATTGGCTCAATGTCTTTTACATTTACACAGCTACAAACATGATAGGCTTAAGCCACAAAACTTGGACCTGGATTTCTAGTTGGATTTGATTTAGTCCATTATAAAAAAAGGAACCAACTATGACCAAATTTTGCCGGTATTTTGGTCTTGTTTGCATTTGACCCTTTAAAACAATATATTTATCACTGTTTCCTACAAGAGGGGTGCTTGTAACAACAAACAATAATGCATTTGGTTATAATTGGTACCCTCATGGCTAATCCCCACAGAAAAGCTAACGACCAAAAGGCCTTCCAGTTCAGGGATCAGGCAGTGTGAAGGAAGCCACTGATATTGTATTTTTGGGGGGGAGATTCAAAGTTCTTGCATTTGGTACATTTTTTACACACACACAGAGTCTAGATATATCCCATACACAAATCAGCACTAAAAGAACAAGTATATGGGAAGCTGAGTTTGCTATCCTTGGCTTTGCAGTAGACACTGTTCTTGCTTTTAATGTGCACCATCTACTAGACAGCCATCTACTTGATTTCTACTCTGACAGCATCTTTTAAAGGTTTTCATACCAGTACAGATTTCAGGTGCTGCTCCCAAGATCACATTCTTGGCTGTAAGAACACTGGGGTGCTCTTCTGGCCAGCCAGGAGCACGCTGGAAAGATATCTTCCAGAGCTGTTGGACTGAGATGAACAGAATACTACAAACCTAGATTACTACACCAAATCAAGGGTTAATTGGTTAAATGCCAAGCAAGTGTATATACATAGGCCAACAACCTGTAGTGCATAAAAGAGGAGTGGGAAAAACTGAGAAATGGCATGGGATGACTATTAAAGCCAGTATCCTACCTAGGCTTTAGTTACATCCTTATGACAAAGCTGGTGGGAAAAACAGAGCTTACCTTGGAGAAGATCCTATGCTGTAACCTCCACCAAGCAAGCATGGGTTTAAAGCATGGGCATAACATTCTGTATTAATAAGGTTGAAAGGGTTAAAGTAAAAGCCATGTGGTATCTTGCAGTGTGCCTTCAGCCTTGACATACACATAGTGTCACACACGAAGGAGCACAGTGTCACTGTGGACACAGCCCCTTAAGTACTATTTTAGTGTTGTCCACCATGCCGAGGTAGCCCAACTCAAGAAGAGTAACCTGAGCACTCAAGTTAACAAAACCCTTCTAGCAAGCAAGCCAGGCTCTTCCCTGGCCCACCTCTTATTGGCAAAGACCTGGCACAATCATCACATGTGTATGTTGCTGGAAACAGAGCTAAGGGAACAGGGGACTGCTTGGGCTGGTGTGACCAAAGAAAGCAGAGGACTACATATACATTTTAAAGCAGAACCTTGTGGCGATGAGTAGGAGGTGCATGGGGGTTCATGTGCACCCCCTAAATGGCTGTGCTCGCCGCTTAGGCGATGGGTGGGGGGCAGGTGGGAGCGCTGTCACCCCCCCCTGCAAGCTCCGGCTGATCACTGCAACCTCTCCCAGAAGCAGTTGCAGGCACTCCTGGAAGCGGCTGCAGTGATCAGAAGGGTCAGCCACAGAGGGACCCCTCCCCCGCCCCCCAGTCGGCAGGACTGGTCACAGGGGGGGCACACGTCCCCCCAAGTAAGGCAGCATGAGTTGCCCATGGCAGAATCTATAAAAGGTGAGATGCTGAAATTCACTGAATGCATGAGAGGCACGCTATATATGGGGGGCATGCTATACATGACTATGGTCTAGGAACCCAAGGAAGAGAAGGAGGTGCAAATCCATCAATAAAAATCTAGGCCGAGATGAGGCCTGTGGAATCTCCACTCCAACACCTAAGACCACCTGCAGATTCCCCAGAAGGACTTTCTGGATCCCCTGCTGTAAGGCTACACTTTGTCCTTGGGACTACATAAGACTCAAGCAAAGGTTTTCAGTTGCGTTTTGGCTTATTATATTGCATTTTAAATTAGACTAAGTTGTGTGTACTGTCACTGTGTCTTACTGGGCTGTGTATTAGCTTAGGTGAAGTTTTCTGTTTGTTTGTTGTCGTATGTTTAAAGTTAACAATTGTTGTGTTCAATGCATGCTGTCTTCAGAGAATGGATAATTCTTGTTCAAGCATTTATGAATTCAGTGCCACTGCCTAAAGTCTCATATTAAATCTGGTAATACCCTCCACTGCTCCCTCATGACATTTGTTCTTTGATGTTGGCAGGGGAGATTATAGTGTGCAAATCAATGACTGCCTAAAAAAAGTCACAGCTCTTTCTGTAAGGCATCTCCTCCCACCAAGCTGTGATGTGCATCATTCTACATCCCTATAATCTACCCAAAAGCCAAATTTCCTTTGGAAATTGTTACTAGGGTGGAGAACTAGAACCACAATGAGTCATTCTCATCAGAAACAGAGCTGAGACCAGACTATTGGAAAGGCCCAATACTTGTAATACTGCTATGACACTGTGTCAATTACTTATGATGCATGTAATTATGCAACAGAAAGATTTGCAAGAGCATAACCACATAATCCCCCAGGGTCTACTTAAGATGTCTTTCACAAATGATTAGATATACCATAAACAGGCAACCATGAACTACACAGCTATAATCCTATCAAGGAGATCTGGTGATATCAAAAACCACAGGAGCAGAGCTGAAGCTGCCAGAAAATCCCAGAAGGAATTGTTACCTAGGAATCTAAATTTTCCTTAGATTTTTGCATTTTTTTTAAATTTCATCCTCTACCCCTTCTTCATCCACCTATTCCATGATCATGTCCCTCGCCTTTCCCTTCCATGGAGATCAGCACAACTAATCGAAGTGACTGACGTAACCCCAAGGTATGAAGGGCCAAATGCTCAGTGTAGAATAGATAAATAATGTGGGTCCAGTTCTGTGACCTCTGCTAACATGAATAATTCTCCTGAAGCCACTGGTTGTATCATGTGACTCAAGTCTTTAAATTATGCAGATGAGACCCATACATTCACTAAGCAGTACTTACATGAACAGCCCTACTGAATTCAGTGGGACTACTCATGTGAGTAAAGTTTGCACAAAAGCAGCATAAGGTATTATTTTCCATGCCATTACTGTTTTATAAATCATTTTAAAAAATGGAAAATAGACTGCCTAGTAGTGGGAATTGAGAGCAGATGACAGAAAGCTGATGTTCATTAAAAGCATTCAAGTAGTTTAAACCAAACATTTGTGTTTTATGATAGATTTCAAAATCTAACCTTAATAGAAATGTTTTCATGACATTTTCAAAAACTTAGCTGAAAACCTTTTTCAGATTAAAAAGTTGGAAGCTCTCTGTTGAAGTATTGAAAACATAAATGCAACAGCAGATTACCAGATCATGAGAACCAGGAAGTGAAGCCAATTACAATCAGAAAGTGAAGTTGACTACATGCAAAAAAAAAAAAAAAAATCTAATTTCACTCTCCAAAATGAGTGCAGTATGGCTAACTGTAAAAAATTTTGAGTCAAGTCTCCAGCACCACCCCATACCCCAAATCATAAAACTTTTGACGAATAATAAATTTCCCATTATTTTTGTTTATGTTCTGTTTTTAAGGCTTGAGGTTGTCCCTTGGCTTATGTATCTTTGAAACCATGAGGGGTAGAAACTTACTTAAAGAGTACCAAAAAATGTGAAAAAAAGAAAGCACAAGCAACAGAAAGGGAAAAAGCAGATCAGACTTCTCCCCTCTCCCTGAATTTCAGTGATTTAAGGCTTGTCCTACAGCATTTATAGTGCTGAATAATTGTTGCTCATGTAAAGTATCCCTAAGACTTCTTACATAAGCATACAAAAAAGCTGTTGGATTCAGCATCTATGGTTATTTTTGATAAAACAGGTAAGAAATGTTTTAAAAATATTTTTAGTCCAATCACATTTTCAAAAAAGGCAAAGGGGTTTTGTTACCCCACTCCAAGAACAGTGTTGACAGTGTCAACATCAAGATGCCACTTATGCTAAAGAGTTAAATGAGTTGAATAGTCTTGCCTTGTTTATGATTTGTAACTTGCTGGTGTTAACAACCAACCCTTCTGTAGACATTGTGCTTGTCCTTGGACTGTATACAAGGGAAGGAAGGTAAACTTAGCAGCTGCTAGTTTTAATAAATCTAAAATCCCATCAATGTTCTCTCTTTCTATTCATTGTCCATCCCAAGTCCACAATCTCCAAATCTTCTGAGAATGAGCATTGTATATTAAAACATAAGAAGAGAGTCAGATGATACTAAAAAGGCTATAATAAACCTTTGGAAAAAAAACAAAACAAAAAAATGAATAGGATTTCTCAGTAGATCATAACTTCCCACCTCACAATTTGTGCCTTTCACACAATCCAACAAACAGGTTTTCATTAGTGACTTTGGAGGCATCTGATGTGTCATATTGCTGGCCGTATACCCCATTTTGGTGGAATGAGATGTTTTGTCTTCCTTTAAAGTGCAAGCAGTTTTAAGATGGGATCTAGCCATGGTAAATCTCAAAGTCTTTACAAACATCTCATTGTTTTTGAATGACCCTCTGTGGAAAAGCATGAATTCTGGTTTACAAACATTAGTCAGAACAGACTGAAATTAGAAAAGGCTCTGAATGAACCAGCCAAGGAAAAAAAAGAGGAGCTGTAAGGGAACTCACCAACCTAAACCAGGGCAAGAATAGAAGAGCGCTTTGATCTAACACAATAGTTCTCAATCTTTTTAAACTCAAGGCACTCCCCAGAAAATGCCAGCTCTTAGTTTTCACTCCTTTTTCATGACAGGAAAAATAATACAGCAATTCTGTCGCAAACAACTCAGAAAAACCACAGCAGGTCAGAATGTGATTAACACTATGGATTCCTATTTGAAATCTCTGGGTTTATCTTGTTGATCATGTTTCACACCGAACAGTGCTAACATTACATGGCACCTCTGAAGGGTTCTCAAGGCATGCTCTCTGAGAGTCACTGTTCTAACCCATCCCCTGTATTTGAATCCTTGTATTCCCAAAGGTGAACAAAGGGACAAGCAAGTTATGGGACTTGCCAGTCCTGGGGGAAAGGACAGGACCCCAGAGCGGTGATCCCCTGTGCCTGCTTTAACCGCTAGGTCACACACTCTCACCCAAATCTCTTAACCTGAAGGATGAAGTTCTAGTCCACCCTGGTGCTACCACCCAGTTACAATAATGCTCAAACATGCAGGGCTAATACATCAATTAAATAGACTTGGTTAGGAATTTTTCCCCATACAATTTTCAATAAAACCATTGTTCTCATAATTTATTGCCTTCAAAATTGGAAAGGCTTTCAAGGGAGGAAAAAAAAAAAAAGGCGGGGGGCGGGGTGCAAAGCATCTTTTACCAGTTCTAGAATATGAAATATCAGCACTATTTGGATTTAGCAGTTCCAGGTACACCTGTCTATACATAATACAGGCCAACTCCTTTAAGGCATTTCCTTAAAGAACAAAACAGGGAACAGTCAGTGATAACAGATTATGAGAAACTAATCTATTTTCCACAAAGAGAAATGTCCCAATGCAGCATAGAAGGAAAAGAAGACAAAAGCTACGATTGATTCTGTAATGAAAATGTTCGCCCCCTTTTGACTGCAAGTCAGTACCCCTGCTGGACTTCGAGTATGTGCATCCCTCTCACCACCACCCCTCCCAGCATTGGCAGGAGACAAATAAACCCCAGCTAATTAAACCAAACATTGGTTGTGTTTTGTCTCATGATTTGGCATCAGAAGGAAATCAGCCTTCAAAATCTTTCCAGTTAAACTGCAGATGTTGACTATAAATTACAATCAGCTTTTAATCCTTCAGGGTCTGATGTTCAGAGTCGCCGAGCATTCACAAACCCAGCGGTGAGAGCCGCAGGTACTCGGCACCGCGGAAACCCGCCACTTCGAAACCTTACGAGGACAACAGGAGCGGAAAGGTGGGAGCAACTGAAACAGCGTGTCATGGACTGACTCAACCCCCGGAGCCCCCCACCCCGCCCCGAAACACCCGTCGGAGTTGCAGCAGAGCCTGGTAATCCCGGATCGGCCTTGTCAGGCATCGTCGGAGCCACAGGTAAAGCAATCGTGGAGACGACCATCCTCAGCTGCGAGGGATTACCGACGACTGCGGAAACCCTATCCTTTAATAAAATGACATTTACAAACATTGTTTGTAAATGATAAATGTTCCTGATATACATTTGGAGTAAAGTCGCTGATTTGTCCGGTTATATAAATGATTGATGTGGGTAAAAAAAAAAAAAAAAAGTTGGAATGCAGGAATGTCGAAGCATTCGTTTTGCTCAAAAATTAACAGAAAACGTTTTGCTAGGCCTGAATCAAACCAGTTTCTAACTTGAAACCATACACAACTTTTCAGTAGTTTGATTTTTCGTCTCACTTCGGGCTACCCAGAAATGTCAAAATGTCAGGTTTGCCTGCAGAATAGGAAGTCTGCATCTGATCCTCTCTACACAGCACAAGGTTTTACGGGACAACTCTGCCTTCCCTTCCCTAAACAGCCTGTATAATAATAATAAAAATGTGTTTAGTGGGGGGGGGAATGTAAGGAGTTCGGACTTTCGCAGAAGAGAAAAGCTCATCCCATTATTATAGCACTTAGCTCTTTCCATCAGATCTCAAAATAAGCTCAGGTGTCACTCACATTTTCCCATGGAGAAACTAAATCAGAGAACGAGGGGCAGAGGGGAAGAGACTTGCACAAAGCCCCCCAGCAGCACAGCCAGAAATGAAACTCCGGAGTCCAGTGCTATCACCATCACAACACACTGGCTTCAGCATTGCCAGTGTATTTTTTCTATTTAAAATGTTCTTCCATTATACCCGATAGGACAGCTGCTGCCACTGTCAAAACCCATCACTAAATCTGAAGTCATGAGAGACATGTCCCAAACAAGGAGCAGGTGTATATTTTTGTCCCTGCTTTCCTACCCCAAGCGGGAACGAAACCCTGAAATCTGGCATATGGTCGCCTTCTTGGTGTCACAGTGAGGTGACACGGACAGAGGGGATGGGTGTCATTTTATTCCCCATCTTCTGTCTCGTGCTTGGGCCCTGAGGGGAGTGACTCTCAGCTCTCAGGCAACGGCAGAGGATCAAAACCAGGGGGCAAAAAAAGTGCTGTTTTCTCCCTAACCCACCTGTCCCAGGGAAATTATTATTTTTTAAATGTTAATAGGATTTTTACAAATGTTTTCCATTTTCATCAGAATAATCTGGGTTTTCCTTAAAAAACAAACAAACCCTGAAACTCCCCCCCCACCCCGCCTTCCAATTTTCCCCCAAAAGACGAGGTTGAGTTGTGCAAACAAAACAAGTAAGTGTTCACTTCGGGGGTTTAATTTGGGGGAGTTGCTTTTTTCTAGGGGAGGGCATTGGTAGGGCTCTTGGGCGGGGGGGAATCGCTTCGGACTCGAGTCGGGAGCGGCAGTCTCGCACTCCAGGCGTGTTTGATTGTCACGTCCCTGTCTCCGCTGCAGCAAACACTTGCTTGCAAGCTGCCTCTGGCTGCGGGCGGAGACGACCAAGAGCACAGCGGCTGTTTCTAAGTGCCCAGCCCCTCTTCACTGTTTTAAATGAAACCCTGTGTTAACAAACGTCTTGGGTTCGACTTAAAATGTGTCGAATAACACGGGAAAAGAAACTCCTGTAAGACAGCTCCCTCTCTGGGCTTTTGGATCGTACATTATTGATAGCAATGGCCCTTCTTCTCCGCGTTGTCTCCGTCTTTGCAGTGCTTGCTCACTTGAATAAGGACTTCACTATGATTCTATGATCGCTCTTTTATTTCAACTGCAAAACAGTCCACCTACTCAGCGCCTTGCAGCCGAGCTGCCTTTTCCATTATAAACATTTCTGAGGACACGGATTTGGGGGGGGGGGGGGCGGTTAGCCTCAGTTCCATGTCGTAAAACACCGTGTACAGAAATTCAAGGAGTTACCCAGTAGATCGGTTCAATAATTAAGACTAGGTTTAGTTTGCCACTCAAATTGAAGCCAAGCACCTTCGTTATGAGTGTAAAGAAATGTTGATCGTAACCAAAACGACACCCAGCACTTCAGGGAGAAAAAAGAAATGTTGATGTTTCTAGCTCGTGGCAAGTCAATTTTTTCAGATGTTGGCCGGGTGGGAGACATTAAAAATCAATTCTTTTGAACCGCGGGGTCTCCCACTTTCTGAGCCCTCTTCCCGCAGGACCGGCGCGGGGTTGAAGGCGCCCGGCTGGGAACCGCTGCCCAGGCCCGCAGCACTTCCCGGCGGAGTTGCTCGCGGGAGAAAGGGACCGGGGGGGGGGCTCCGCATCCTCACGCCTCTTCCCACCGCGGCGGCCGGTGTTTTTCGGGACGACCCGTCCCCTGGGGACAGGCACAGCTGAGCCCGCGGGGCTCCGGCAGACGGCACGTGCGGCTGTCAGCTCCCCGGAGACACGGGCACGCATGCGGGGCGTGGGAGAGCTACCAGCTGCTTTGTCTGGCCTGGTGGGAGCGTTTCAGGGAGAAATCCGTGGGATCCTTCCGATCTGTTTTCTCTGGAGTTTCTGAAAGAGATCGCCCAGGGACGCGAGCGCCTCTGGACCCGGGCCGGCCCCGTGGGGCGGACATGCAGCGCGCGTTTCCTCGCAGCCCTGACCCACCACCTCTGGGAAGTCCCTCCTTCAGCTTCACCTGGCCCCGCGGCGGCGGCTTCTGAGGGGGCCGCGTTATCCGCCGGGGATGGAGTCACGCCTCGCTGCCCTTTGGGGCAGGGCGGGTTCCTCAGCTTTCCGGCTGCCCCGGCACACGGTGCGGGTTCAGGGAAAGCCTTGGGCCCGATTTCCCTAGATGGGGGCAGCCTCGCCCTCGGCTCCGCTGTCTCCTCTCCCCCCTACCAGACACCCACCGCGCTCCCCGGCCCCTGACTCAAGCCTTCCCTCACGGAAATCGCCCCGGCCCCATCCATCGCCTTCATCTTTTTTTCTCCTCTGCTCCCCATAGCACGGAGGCTGCCTCTGCCGCAGCGGGCAGGGCCGTGTCCTCTGCTCCCCCCGTCCCCGGGGGAGAAGGCGTGCGACAGCCCTGCCACCTCCCCTCCTGCCAGGGAAGAGGTGGGGGCCAGCACTGAGCTATCGGAGCTGGGGAGGGGGCTCGTGGGGGTGAGGATCCCCAGCCTCCCCCCACTCTGCTCCCAAGGGCCCGGGGAGGGGGAGTCGCGCGTGGATCGGATCCTGGCGGTGAAATGGACACGGTGGATCAGGGCTTCTCGCAGCCGGACCCGGGAGATCCCCACCCCCAGCCCAGCTACCCGGGGGAGGGGCAGCCAGAGTTTCTGGGGTTCAGACAGAAGTGACAGTTTTCCCGGATCTGGCCACAGAAAGCAGTTTATAGCTGTGACCAGACACACGTGCCGGTGGGAGCTCTCTTGACGCGCCCCGGTGGAAGCTGGGCGGCTTGAAGAGCTTCAGAGGCGGCTGCCCAGGGGCAGGGCTCTGCCATGGACCTGTGGGTAGGTGCCAGGCAGAGGGGGCCATTTCAGGTCCGAGCCCGCATCCCCCACAGGGGCTGGCTCTCTGGGACCTGCGGGCGGAGGGAGAGCGCCAGGGAAGGGCTGATCCGCGGCGGGGCCGGGTCCTGCAACCCCAATATTGCCCCCGGGGGAGAGCAGCGCCCGCAGCCCTACTCCCGCCCAGCCGGCACCGCAGCGGCCCTCGCCGCGACGGGGAGATTTCTTGTGCCAGGCACACGCAGTTAGTGGCAAGGGCAGGAGAACTGGGGATTTAAAACAAAAAAAATCGAGATTTCGAAATGGCCGAAGGGGTTTAGGAACGGGACTCGATTATCATTTACCCCCCCCCCTTTCTCCCTGGATGAGACGCTGGTTAACAGCAAAGCGCTGGCAGCGGCGCGGTGACAACCCAGGGACTTCCCTCGCCCCCGGCTAAGTGTGGCTCTGGTGGGACCCTCCCATGCAAAGCGCCCGGGCTGGTAACCCACTAGCCGATGCCCACACTCAGCGTGGCCGTGGAGGCTTGGGGTGTAAAGCCCCCCTCCACGTGCCAGCTCTTGGTTTTCACTCGGGTGGGTTTTGTTGACTACAGAAACTGAATAGCAGCTCTGGCCTTGCAAAAGACTCAGCACGACGGGGACGGGTTACAAACCTTGTGACCCTGCGGACTCCTGTCGGAAATCTCCGCGTTGATGTCGTAGGCACACCTAACAGTGCTAACCCGGCGTGGCACCCAGCCGCACCGCAGCAAGGATCTCACGGCACCCCAGGGCGGCACCTTAGTTGAGAATCACTAAGTTTAAAGGAAGAGCAAAACTTCCCAGCGCTTCCTGCCAGGTCTCTGCAGGAAGAGGAGCCTCATCCCCACATACACCGAGTTACTGTATTGTGCCGTGCTCAGATCAGTGCTAAATTACGCTATCGGGATATAAGATGCAATACTGGGCACGCGATTGTTTTGTCATCGAGATGTGTCCAATGCAGGAGACCGACTCGCGCCCGTGTGGGGAAGAGGCAGACGGGGGGAGGGCGCCCCTGGAGTGGGGGAGAAACCCTAATAGCGCCAGGCACAGCGGGCACAGAGGCTGCATCCTACTCTGACAGGGAAAGGATCCCGCCCGGGATCCCGTATGAGGCCATAAGGGCCTGGGCGCTGTCTATTCGGGGGGTGGGGGAGCTGGGCTGGGGGGGCGGGGGGCTGCTGTGTCGGATCATCACGGCTTGCTCTGTAAATGTTTGGATACGGGCTGGAAGAGGGATGGCAGAAGGCGATCCTTATCCAAACAGCCTTTTAACCTTCCAGGTCTCCTGGCCCCGCAGGAGTCTGCCCTACGTCTTATTAATGACTCTGGCGATTTACACGGGGACGCGACGGCGAGCAGACAGACGCGCACGTGCAGCAGCGCGGGGAGCTCTGAATGATTTCTGTCCCCCCCCCCCGGGATTTCGTCCCCAGGTGACATCTCGGTGCCTCTGGCCATCTCCCCGGGGGCAGCTTCGCAGTGGCTGCGTCTCCTCCCCCAAACCCCGTTAAAGATGCACAGATTTCGAGGACCCGTGCATGCCTAGCGACTGCGGCTAGAGAAAAGAGGAATTAACACAATAATTTATTCTTGTTAGGATTATTATTCCTCCGAATAAATCAACAGTTGTTTGCTGCGGAGACACCTGTAGCTACAGAGCGCAGTAGTGAGCCGGGGGATCCTGGCAGCCCAGCAGCTGAGAAAGCGCTGAAATCCGGCTACCAGGCTGATGACTTGGGCATCACTCACTCTACCTGCCTTTCCTGGCACCGATTTAGACCCCGCGGCGGCCCAGATTCAGGCGCTGGGAGGATTAATCCCGAGGGCTCTTTCAGCCAGACGATGAGCCACCCCCATCATCGGTTTTAGTCCGCTAGGAAGCCGGTGGCGATCAAAAAGGTATGTTTGTTTGCCATAAGCAGGGCTTCGTCGAAGCCGCAGCGCATCCTGATTTTAAAAGGCCAGTCTTTTCTTCGGACGGATTTATGGATCTGCGGAGGAAGCCCTCCAGCTCCTGCTGAAATCTCTGTCCACGGGTCTTCTTAATCATCGCCATCATCAACTCATAATAATAAAGCAAAAAAGCAGAGTTCCTGCATTGGCATAAACAGATGGTGGGCCTGGGAGGGACGGGTCCTCATGAATTTAGGGCCAAACGTGCCGCACGATGTTCCCCAGACTGCCCCCAGGGGCCGCGACTCCCTTCCCCGGGGGACCTGCTGATCTTCATGCCCCTGGGGCGCGCGAGCCCCGGGGCCGGGCTGCTCCGTTTCACGCCGGCGGCGGAGCTTGCTCCAGGCGCCCCGCAGAGCGCTTCCCTCCGCAGCTGTGACACCGGCCCGGCGCCGGGTACTCCCGCGGCTGCGCTTCTTCTCCATCGCCGCTCACTACAGGTTTCACAACCCCCCGGGCCCCTCCGAGCCGCCGCCCGCCGCCCGGACGGCAACGGGGAAGCCGGTGGGGCAGTGAGAAGTGTGCGCAGACCTCTGAGGTCCTCTCTGTGTGCCCAGTGGGGCGACCGTCAACCACAGAAGGAGCTAAGTGGTCACAGGAGACGGGACACAGCTGCTTTTTAAAAAAATACTGTCGTGTAGAGACATCGGAAGGAAACAGGAGAGCAGTCTAAATAAAGCCGCCCTATGCCCCTAAATAAATGCTCCTGACGGGCCTAATTGATCTTTGATCGATGGAAGCTCGGGCTTAGATTTCAAGGAGAGCCGTAACACTTGGTCATGGCAGTGTCCCGTTCAGGGTGAAGTAGGTGCTATGCTAAGGGGGCCCTAAAAGCAGGTTTCTTCGCTTTCCCAAGCGCCGCTGTTTCCTACACTGTCAGTCCCTCCCGGGCCGGGGAAGCTGGACTCTTGTGTCCCTGAGCTCCGGCTTTACAAAACGGAATTTCCCTCCAAGGGGCGTTTTATCGCGAAATAGACTGGTTTAGGCTGCGGGTGGGGAGATGAAAAAAGCGACGCCAACCAGGAGAGAGGGAACAGATAGGCTCCGACGGGGGATAAGAACTCATTTCTGAACCTAGATCCCAGGAGATAAGTATCCTTGCGGCCTCCTCACATCTGATGTGAATTTACTGGAATAAACCTATCCGGCCTATCGGGCAATGTATTCCTAGGCAATAAAATGCGTGTTAGCGATCACAGACAATATTTCTGTCCCCGGAGGGAAGCGCCGCGTCCTCCCACCCCGTTCCCTGACAACAATCCCCTCTCCTGCGAGGCGGCGCCTTTGGGATCCTTGTGTTTTTGCTTGTAAAAAGCGATTGCTTTATGCCAGATACCCCCCTCCCCCCCAGATCCGCTCCCGATCCGCGTTCAGACGTTTCACGCCGGGTGTCAGTGCTACAGACTCAATTATCGTCGCTGCCCTCCGATGATTAATATCTTCCCTTTAATCTTCTGCCTCCTGACTAATCGATTTCTTCCAACCCGCCTCAGATTGGTTTCCGTGGCCGGTGGGGAAAGGGGGGCGGACCGGGACGCCCACCCCACACGTCAGTTTGGTGTCTCTAATTGACTTTTAGTCTACCTTTTTATGGCGACATGTGTTTCTAGCAATGATCTTATTAGGACAAGCTGGCTGCACTAATTTAAAGTTATAGAAGGTGGAAGACGGAGCCGCTTTATAGGAGCCTGAACACTCCCACCTCCGCCAGCGACACAGAAACCCGCTGCCTGCTGAAGGGCACTGGGCTGGGGGGGTCCCAGAGAAGCAGATAATCGCTGGGATCATGGGAACCAGCGGTGCGCGTCTGTCTGGTCGCGGGTAAAGTTGTAACTCAAAAGGCTTTGCAAAAATCGTTGCAGCTGGGAGCTGCACTTCTGTCGGCGCCTCCTAGCAGGGCACAGGTACTGCGGAGCAGCCTCCAGCGGGGTCCCCCAGCGAAGATGGCTGGGGATGGGGAGCTCAGGAGGCTCTCGGCAGCTGGCGATTAAAGCAAGTGAAGGATTAGGAGCGGGCTGGGGGCCTGATCTGGGCAAGGAGAGGGGAAGCGAGCCGCGATTCCCGATCCGGGCCCGGCGGGGAAGACGCAGATCCCCGTGCCCATGACCCCCCCGGGGGAGTGCGTCTCCCGCCTGCCCTGCTCGCTGCCCAGAGTGACTGCGGGGCGGGGAGGCGGCAGAGCTGGGCAGCGGGCTGATCGCGGGGCTCCCCTTGTCCCCTGCTGCCCGGCATGCAGGCGACGTCCCTCGCCCTCCAGCGCCTTGAGGAGCGCCTGTGGGGGGCGAGATCCCAAGCGCGTTTACACGTCGGTTCAAGGCAGCGTCCCTGGCTGGCTGGTGTGGGTCCTGCCGCCCCCCGGCCCGGGCGGCGCTAAGGGGGAGGGGGCGGGTGCGGGGCTGCTCCATCGCCTCCCGGCGCAGCGGCCACAGAGCGGATCCCCCTCGGGCTCCGCATCCCTGCCCCCGGCGGCCACGTCTCTGCCCCGCGGCCCCCCTGGAGGGGACGCGCTAGGCCGGGACAAGGGCTTCTCCCGTCTGCCCGCAGCCCCCTCCGTCTGCCGGGAGCGCTTCGCCCCGGCGCCCGGCTTCGCTGCCGATCAGCCTCGTTTGCAGGGGACTGGAAGGGGGAAGCTGTCTTAAGTCATCTCCCGCCCCCCTGCCTAGGGTCCTTCTCGAGGCAGGCCCCGGCCCCACACCCTGCAGCCCGCTCCCTTCCAGATTACATCGGTGGGGGGCAAAACGCGGCGAGATCCTGCCCCTTCGGTTCCAGGGGCTTGGGCTGGAGGCAGTGGGGAAGGCCGGGGGGCGGCTGGGGCCCGCCCTGGAGGAGCGGCCGGATCGGGCCCAGCCGCTTCTTAACTCTCCTAGGCGGGAGGGGGCTACACCCGGGCTTCGCAACGAAACAGGGGTGTCTGGGTGCTGGGCAGGCCCGGCTCGATCCCGAGTCCCCTCTGCAGACCCCGAGCCCGCCGTTACCCCCAGCAAAGCCTGCCCAGGAGGCCGAAGAGCCCTTCCAGCCCTGCTCCCCGCCGGCTCCCGGCGCCCGCTCCCAGCCCCGCAGGGTCTCGGGCCCGGACTGAAGCGCTGCAGGCGGCTCTGCCTCGCCCTGGGCGCGGGGCTTTGTCCGGGAGGCAGCCGGGCCAGTGGCCCTTAGCAGTCGCGGACAAACAGCGGCTGACCCGGGGGAAGAAGGGTCCGCGTCTCCACCTTCACTGGGGGGTTCCTTCTCCAGCTCCTGCTTACTGGCGGGGAGAGGAAAGGGCGCTTCGAGGGGTATGCACAGGAATGAAGACGGGCAGGTTTCAGGGACGAAGGAAGGGCTGGGTCAGCCTCCCTCGAGCCGGCGGGGAGACGGGGCAAGGAAACGGGGTCCCGCGCTGGCATAAAGGCTGGTCCCTTGATGATCCCGATCGAGACTGAAGGTAGAAGAATGCCCTAGAAAAAGGGACCAGGGTCTGCTTGGGGGAGATGGACGGAGCCAGCCGCGGGGCGGCCAGTGCGGTGTGCGTGCGACCCCCGCCCCGCGCCGGCACGAGATGCTCCTGACAGCCCCGAGCGGCGCGGCGCTGGTTTCCCAGCCCGGCCGCGTGCGGGGCGCTCGCTATCGGGGATTTCGAGGTGCTGGAAACCCTTGCTCGGCAGCTGCTTTGGATGCGCGGGTGGCCGCGCCAGGACCCGCCCGGGGCACTCCCGAGCGCTCAGGGGGCCCGCAGCGCCCTCCCCGCGGGGGCATGTGCAGAGCCCGCGCCGCGAGGAGCTGGGGACTCTCGTCCCGCAGCTTTGCCCCGTCCCCGCGGCCAGCGAGCGCGGGATCCCGCCCCGTCCCGCCGCCCCGGGCCCGCACGCCGCCACTTACTGTCCGCCTGCGGCGTGTCGCTGCCGCTGGTCAGCCCCGGCGACTCCAGCAAGCTCCTGCTCGACTCCCCCACGCTCTCGTCGGCCTGAGCCGCCACCATGTCCCCGGCTTCCTCCAGATCCAGCAGGTGACTCACCGAGAAGTTCTTCTTGGCCTGTAAGTTGTCCAGGTGGCCGGGGCTCTCCAAGCGGGTGGCCAGCACGGCCTGTCTCTCCAGGACATGGGCATAGCTGGAAGTCATGGTTTCCCCGCAAGCCTTAAAGGGAAAGTGCAGGCAGGAGAGGAGCGGGAGAGCGCGGAGGAGGAGGAGGAGGAAGAGGAGGAGGAGGAGGACGGAGGGAAGGGACGCCCTCCCCCCCGAGCAGCAGCACTGCCGGGGCAGCAGGGGCCCGAGCGATAATCCAGAGCCGCTCTCTGCCCAGCCGCTCCCAGGTCTCACGGAAGGGGGAGGAAAGGGGGGCGCCCGGCGACAAGGGCCATAAGCCGAGCGGGGGGCGGGGCGGGGCGGGGCGGGGCGGCCGGGCGGGGCGCGGCCGGCGGCGAGCGCGGCTCGCGGGGGAAGCGGCGCAGTCCCCGGGCGGGCGCGGAGGCACCGGCTGGTCCCGGCTTTAAAACATCTTCAAGGGAAGGCGCTTCCCCCCGCGCCGCGCTCCTGGTGAGTCTCAGGAGTGAGGGAGGCGGTGGGAGGGTGCTGATGTCTTGCAGATGTACTCGGCGGCCGGATCCTCGCTGAAGGCAGAGGGAAGCTTTCTCCACGAGTCCGATCCGACAGGAGGCTGGCGTTTGGTTTTGCGGAGGGGTTTTTTCCCCCTCTCTTCCTCTCTCTGTCCCCTTCCCTCCCTCTCAGCTGCTTTCCACCCCCCTCCCCCTTTCTCCGCTGGATCGAGCCGCTCTCTGGCACTTCAAAAGGCACAGGCTGGCATGCAGGGAGCCTTTGTAGGGTCTACATGAAAATTGGACACCCCTGGGAGGGCAGATCGAGACTTAATAGGAGCCTGTAATTACGTGGCAAAGGCTTTGTGCTGTTCCTGACGTTTTACAGACCCCTCTTCCCCCTCGCAAGCTCTCGTCCTCCTCCCCCCTACCACCAAAAACACGCCGAGCCCCCTCCCGCTTTGCCACCATCTGACTTAGGCTCTCCCTCTCCCTCTCTTTGCTTTTCTGAAATAAAGACTCAGTTCTCACTGCCTCCCCTTTGCCACTGCATCGCGGGCAGAAAAGTCAACCTTGAAACCCTCGGTCACTTCAGCCAGGCTGCTTATGTGGCTACACATTGAACTCCCCCTAGTTTGTTTAAGAGCCTGTTGGAGAATCTCATTTGCATGTTTTGATACCAGCTGCGGGAGAAACCTTTTGGAAATACTGCCCGTCCAGTCCAATCAAGTTTTCTCCTATTTTTTTTTAACGTTTCCTGCTGTTCCAACAGTTTGGCTTCAGGCGATTAAAGAGAGAGAAAAAAACGAACCCAAACAAGGGGTTAGATTGTTTTTTAAAACATATTTGTGCCAGACAATGTGTTGTTATTAAAGAAAAGATCCAGCAAATGGGAGGACCCTGTGGAGAGCTGTTGGGGAGACCTAGAGGTATGGGGGGGGGGCTCGTAGGAACCCTCTCTCTGGACTGTTTTTGGAGTCTGAAGCGCAGGAAGATGGGAAGAAAAGGACTGGGAAATTTGGTATGTCAGCTTGGTTGGGCGATCTGGAATCAGCCAGAGTCAGAAACCTTTGAAGCGTTAGAGGCAGCAAGCTTTGCCTTGAACTCAGCCCCTACAGCCCTCTATACTGTGCCTTTAAGCAAAAGAAAAAAAAAGAGAGAGAGAGAGAGAGACCCATCATCTCTCTTGGAAATCAAGGGGGATTTGGGATGAGAGACAGAATGAGACAGAGAGAAAGAAAAGGGCCGTGCACACATTTGGGGAATCTAAATACCAGTGAATTTTGACTGATCACATGAGATTTATTCTATACCAGTTTGAATGGTCTCATAAGGGATGAATTAGCACCATCAGACCAGGTAAAATATGAAGAGCTTAAAATTAGGGAGTTCTTTAAAACATTTTTTAAAAAAGAAAGGGCAAAAGTAAGCAAAGAAGCCCTGCTTTCATCTTGCAGAGTGGTCGGCCAGGGAAGCCCACGGGGTTGCGTGAGTCTTGAGTGACGGTCTCAACAGGAGAGAGCAGGGCCCATGTGTTTCAATGGCAGGAGTCTGGGTCCAAGCTGCCATAGACAGACCAGAATTTCCAGCCCCCTGATCTTGGAAAAGAACATTTGATGCCATCAAAGGCCTTCAGATTGAAACCAGATGTGCTTCCCTTGGTTCTTTCCATGCATTTAATTAAGGAGCAAGGATGGAGGAGACTTTTTCATCATTAGTCCTCTCCCTTCGCCCCATGACCCCCCCCCCCCCTTCCCCTCTTCCCTGCCTGCAGGATTTCTCCTCAGCAACTCCTTTTACTCTTTGCAGCCTTGAGCACTCAGACTGCTGCCTTGGCAGCCCTGAGTGTGCCTTAGTCATGCACACAATCTCATTGCTTTGCATCCATCAACCTGGGTGCATGGGCCCAAATGTGTGTGCGTGGGGGTCTCTGTAGCTCTAGGTATGGGCTGATGGGGGCCTGCATGTGTGTGTGTGCATTCAACCCTCTGTGTGCGTAATCTCCCGTGTGCCATTTGCATCCAACCCTCTATGCTACATATATTCAACCCTCTGCATGTATATTAATGAACTTCTGCATACCTACTCGCATATGCGAGTATACATCCAGTCTTCTGCATATGTGTGTGCAAACTGTGTATATGCTTGTATATCTTACCCATCTGTCTGCATATGAATGTGTATCCAACCTTCTGTGAGCGTATGAGTAATACGTGTGCATGTGTGTCTTCCACCCCATGTATGTGTGAGTCTTCTCTGTGTATGTGTGTGTTTGAAGAGGGGTTCCCCATGAATGTGAGTGTTTGCATGTGATGTATGTGAGTGTGTGACTTCAACCCCATGTGTGTGAGTTTTCTCTATGTATGTGTGTGCTTGAAGAAGGGTTCTCCACCAGTTCGTATGTGTGTATGGGGCCAGTGTGTATGTGTGTATACAGGGGATAAGGCTGCGTAAGTGTCTGTGCTCTTGGAAGATGGTTCTGTGTGTACCATAGACAGTCTGGATCTGTCTGTGCATACAGGCCAGCTACATGACCGTGGTGTTTAACATACCCTAATAAAGTCTTAAACCTGTTTTTCTGTCTGTGCTTCTGGAGAAGGGTTCTCTCCCATGCCTGGACATGTGTGATTCCCACAGGTGTTTGGGGCATGCCCTGTATAAGAGCCCACGTGTGCAGGTACATTCAGGAGGATGCAAGAGCACTGCCTGCATTATGAGGCTGTGAGAATTTGCTGTGTGCGCCTGCTGCCCATATAGTAGGTGATGCATGGTGATCTCTCTCAGCACATCTCTGAAGCCCAGCATTGTGCTGGATGCCAGCACAGCAGACTCCCACCTCACACATCAATGGGCCTCTTGACTTCTTATTTAAAGCTGGCTTTTGATGGCTGTTGCAGCAGATCTGGCTTTTCTGGTGGTGTGAGGGAAGGTTGAGTGAGCCTGGTGGGGGATTTGCATGCTCTGGTTCTGGCTAAGGGCAGCCACCATGACTCAGTTCAAGGGTTATTCTCAGTGAGGGGGGTGGGGGGCGTTGTTGAGGCCACTCACTCCTGCTTCTGTTGAACTCCAGGGGCAGAGTTGGAAGCCATGGGGTACTCCCAGTTGCTACATGCCAAGTCCCTTTTCATCTGTCCCTCTGGAAACCTCTCCATGGCAGGCAGAGATAGCCCAGCCACACTACCACAGCAGAACACCTTCTCTGCCATTCCCCTCTCCAGCACACCCTTCTAATCCAGCAGGCTCAGAGAAAAAGAAGGCGGGAGGGGACCTCTCGAGGTCATCTGGTCCAGCCCCCTCAAGGCAGGATCACCCTTCACTGAACCATCCCAGGCCCATGCCTGTGCAACCTACCCTTGACAGTTTCCAAGGATGGAGATTTTAGAGCATCCCCAGGAAACCTGGTCCAGTGCTTGACCACCCTCACAGACAGAAAGTTCCTCCTTGTCTCCAACCTAGATTTCCCCTGCTGCAGCCTGAGGAGACATTTCATAAACCCTAAGCACTAGCCAGATTGGAATGGGTCTCCCTTGCTCCTGCCTATACCCCAGGGGTGCAAGGCTGAGGGAGTTTATCCCAAGGAAGAACCTGCCTTTGATTGGTGCATCTGAGATGAGGACTGCCCGGGGACCAACTGCTGTCACTGGCCCCTCGCCCACTGGCTGCTGAGGATCTACCCTGTTGGGGTTGGGAGCCTGAGCTGAGAACAGGGTGTAAGGAGAAAGGATGGTGTAAAGAGGAAGGAACCTACCAAGGACAGCTTTGGAAGCTGACCCCTTCCAAGGGGGCCTCAGTGCTTCGTTCCCCTTTGACATCCCAAGTCAGTATGAGGTCTCTGGGGAGAAGCCACCCAGGACCCCAGCTCCAGCAGGGACATGCCATAGTCAGCTTCTCCTGAAGGGGTGCACCCTGAGGGGCTCCTGATCCACTCTAGAGCTAAGGGGAGTGATCCCCCAGGTCTCTGCCTGAAAGCTCAGCTGCTAAACTAGAACCCCCTCCCCCACAGCCCCGGGCCCCCCAACCTGCTCTCTGCCCCACAGCCACAGGCTCCATCCCCAGCTGGTGCAGTGGGAGCAGCAGCCGGAGCAGGACATACTGCCCCCCAGGCCTGGGGCAGAAGCTGCAGCCACCCCTACCCACAGGTCTGATCTGGAACTGGCATCAGGGGTGCAGACCTACCGCTCACTGGGCATGTGTGGCATGGACCGAGCTCTGGGGGCAACCCCTTTCCCCACCACGGCTCAGTCTGGATGCAGAGGTGCCTAGCAAATGGCACCCAGCAGCCACGGTCCACTGTATTAGGCACACCTGGCCCAGCCTGGCCCAGCCACCAGTTTAATCCGCACTGAGGCAGAGGTCCCTGGGCCCAGACCTAGCTGGCCCATGTGTTTATCCACCTATGGCTGATATACTCAGTCTGTGGTGTTTCTCTATTCCTAAATCAAGAATGTGGGACCCCATCTGCCTCTGCAGTGCTGGGGGACAGGACAAGATTAAGTGAAGTGCTAGATTTCCTTCAGAATAAACAATGTCTAGTTTAGCTCTTGATGTAGGAGACCTCATCAGTAAACCAAGCAATGGAAACAAAACCAGGCCACTAGGTTACTGAGGCAATGGTTGCAAAGGTTCCACAGGTGTACAAATAGCAATGGAAAATACCTGTCTGATATGGCCAGAAAGCAACATGCTTTCCCATGCAACATGCAACATAAACCCACGTACCTGTAGCTGTACGATATTTCCATGATGCAAAAACCTACAACGCAATTAAATGTACAGGTAGCAATGGAAATTGTTTGCATGTTAAGTTATGACCCTGATACACATGCATCCCATACCATTACATGCCTTGCTATAGATACGGTTTGCATGTTATTACTAGAATACCCAACATTTATGATATGAAGATAGAGCCCCAGGCAGAAGAGTTACTCTATGTGTAACTGGAGAATGTCAGTATGATGTTACCATGATACATACCACATCCATGAATGTACCTGTACTTTTCTAAAATATTTACACGGTACTACCACTGAACACAATATAACTAAATGTACAAGCAGCTAGATCAAATGTTAGCTTGATATTATCATGATATACAAGCCTATACCAAAAGTAAACATGTATGTAGCTCTGTACAATGTCTGCATGCTATTACTGTGAAGGCACACATACAATATAATGACATGCACATGTAGCCATGTAAATAGTCGACATGTTAAACTTGTTACATGTACATACAAAATAATTAAGTTTACACTTGACTATGTAAAATGTTGTATTACCACAATACATTTACAAACAATATAATTAAATGTACATATAATGAATGACATAGATATTTAAAATGCAGAATTTAATAGATCACTTCAAAATCCTTAAAACCTTGTTCTCTTTCCTGAACATCATTCTGTAGAATAATAAAACTACTCTTTTTCTCTATTAGATAGATATGGCATAGTTATAAACCAAATTAATATGAAATAATTTATATTATAGAAAATACTAATTTAGCTTGTAACCATGACAGGTCAAATGCATACAATCTTGTCTGAGTTTAAAAGCTAAGCACCTAGAAATCTTGGGTGCTTCTAGTACAAGCCAAGGAGCTGTGGTTAAACACTTGGCAGATCTTAGACCATAGAAACCAAGTGAATGGCAAAATGTCATTTGTTCTCATTGTTGCTACTGAGCTGACTGATGGGAATCAACCAATATTAATTTAAATATTTGCACTGCAATGATACTTCTTAAAATGTGATTCTATTTTCCTTTGATATGTTGGACGTGTGTTTATTTTCCCTTTGTATGCAACTCAGGAATGAATTTCTTAAATCTCTACAAACAAGTGAAAAAAAAGCCCTTTGTGGACTATAATGTTTCCATTTATAATTTTGGGGATGTGAAAGGAATGTTCTCTCAGCTTTCCCAAAAGTTTACAGAAATGTAATTGTGACAATTCAGGGAATTGGTTCATGTACCAATTATGAGTTCTGGTAGATGTTAGACTCATAGAAAAACAGAGCTGGAGGGAACCTCAGGAGGCTATCTAGCTAAATCCCTACTCACAGCAGGATCGTCCCTTTCTAAAATATCTCAGCCACATTATTGGGTCTCTAACTTCTCTACATAAACCTTTCCAATGCTTAACCACTCTTATTCTTCCTAATATCCAACCTTAATTTCCTTTGTTGCCATTTAACACTGTCACTTGTCCTCTCCCTTGCAGCCAGAAAGAACTGTCAGTCACCATCCTCTTTATAATCACCTTTCACATATTTAAATACAGATATTAAAATCGCTCATCATTCTTTTCTTCTCCAGATTAAATAATCCAAGTTCTTCAAACCTTTCTAAGTCATGTTTCCTAGACCATTTTTTGTTGCTCTCTGCCCGATTTTTTCCAGTTCGATTATCTCTGCTTTGAACTGTGATGTCCTAAGCTGGACACAGTACTCCAGGTGAAGCCTCACCAATTCTGAACAGAGTGGAAGAATCACTTCCTATCACTTGCCTGTGACTTTCTTGTTACTATAGCCCAGGATGCTATTGCTGTTTTTGCAACAAGAGCACACCGGTGGGTCATATTGAGTTTGTGATCTACTATAACCCCAAGTCTTTTTCAGAAGTATTGTAGCCTTACCACATGCTCCCACCTTTGAATTTGTGCATTTGATCGTTCCCTCCAAAATACAGTACTTTGCACTGACCTTACTAAATTTCATTTAACTAGTTTCAGACCATTTCTCCAGTTTATCAGGGTCATTCTGAATCTTAATCTTATTCTCCAGAGTGTCTGCAATGCCACCCAGATGGTACCATCTGCAAATTTACTAAGTATACACCCAGTTCTATCTTCCAAGTCATTAATTAAGATTTTAAACAATACTGGACCCAAAGGAAGACCCCCGGGGAACCCTACTTGATACCTTCTCACAGTTAGATATTGAGCAATTGAGAAATATTCTTTGAACAGAACGATCCAATCACTTACGTATCCACCTTACTTTCATCTTGACTGTATTCCCTTAACTTACTAATGAAAACGTCATGGAAGACAGCAGTGAAAGTCTTGCTAAAGTTGAGATATATTATATCCATTGTTCTCCCCCCATACAGACAGCCCATCACCCTGTCATGGAAGGAAATTATGAATTTGTTGCATTCTTAAAAATCTTCATCTGTGTGGAATCAGCCATGCTGTCAAGCCTGTGCCATGTTTCTCCCAAATCAGGAAAAAATGGAAGGTCGTTAAACCTGAATGGCTTCAGTTTAAGGGGGCAAAGAGGTTTCTTAAGCAAAGGGATGGCTGAAGCCTAAGGAAAAACATCCAGCCATACTCACCTGCAAAGAGCAGGCTCAGAGCAGTAGAAATTCCTCAGAAGTAGAAGAGAGAACAAAAACCACATAGGCTAGGTAGGTAAGGGTGAGTCACAGAGGAAGCTCGATAAGAAGAAAGACACGCTCAATGGGGCAAACTCAAATGAAGCACACACAAAAGGAAGGAGTGGAGCATGCGTGTGTAGTAGAAGGGTTCACTCAGGAACAGTAAAATTGGCTGCACAGGAGGGACAGACAGACTGACTCAGTGATTCAGAGTGCAACAAAGCAGTGCTGGACTCCTTAGTGGAATGTGACTCAAGTCCAAAGAATGCTCAAGAGAGGTGAGGAATAAGAGTCAGAAAAATGCATGTAGGCATTTATTATTTTGTCAAGAAGTTTTTATTTCTTGTGCTACCTCAAGTCAAGAATAATTAGCTTTTGGAACCTTTACAAACCTTTCGTGTCAGGGAAAAGGTTTGGTTACACTTCTAGGAAATGCATAGGGGACGGATTCAGCAATGTCTTGGGAAACTTAGGGGCACAAATACCACAAAAATTCCATCGTCATGAAAGGGTAACAAACAGGGAGCATGTGCCCAAGAAGTGAGCTGGAAAGGCTAAGGAAGGAGCCAGTGCTGTTGTGCCTACTCAGAACAAGGGGAGCACATATGGTGGGGCCTGAGCAGCGTCCAGCTGGGGTATCTCTATCAAGTGTGTGTGACAGCGTGAAAATGAAATAAAATTAATGCAATGAAACAGCAGGAGCAGCAGGTTATTTATTCACATTAAAAATGAACAAGTAACTGTCCTCAAATCAGGAGCTGGAAGCCGTGCCAAAGGAGATATCTAGGTCCCCCCCATACGCCTACCTCCTTTATTTTATTTTTCAGACTTGTTATCTGATGCCTTTCATGAAGGCAATTACTTAACTCTTTATTGCTTATCAGTTTGGTGACTTTGGCTTCCTTCCTTGTCTAAGTATTACAGTGTGAAAGTATCACAGTCTAGGGCTTTCATAGTCAATATTTCATCCTGCTGGCCTCTTTCTTCTACACCTCAGCCCTGCTCATGTGCAAGCTCAGATCTTGCCAAGGACTGCAAACTATTGGGCACAGAGAGGCACATTTCTTTTCTCTCCCTATCTCCCTGTCTGTTGCAGATTGAGGAAAATACGCGGTTGTAACGTTGAGGCCTAAGCTCAGAGGCCCTGATTAAAAGTGGATTTGGAAGCTCTCCAAAGAATGAACAGGAGACCCCCCTCCTCTAGCCATTTCCCTTGATCTGATTCAAGGTTAAAGCCAACCCTGGCCCTGCACAACTGTTTGTTCTTTTCTCAGGTCTTTTGTTTTCAGTCTGGAAATGTTTATTGGACCTGTTCAGAAAACGGCAAAGTTTGAATTTCAATAAAAAGCGACGCTTTAGAAATTGTTTCAGCTATATAGTGCAGGCAGTCTCGCCATCCAACTAAGGTTAATTTAACTCCTTTGGAAACTTATCACTATCCATTACCATCTCCCATGCGTGCCCTTTTCAGATGGCTGCAGAAACAAAGCTCTGTCCAGTGTCCACTTCAGGAGGAAAGGGACACAGTCTCCTGACTAGCCATACCCTAGCTCGGACGCACTTGCAGAATCTACCTTGGAATGCTACAAGCCTTGAAGCAAGAAATATTAGGGTGCTCCATGACCCAAGGGTAGAGCGGAATAGACAGTTATGGGCTTATTATGATTAAGGCAGTGGATTGGAGATTTGGATTTAGTTCTCAGCAGTCACTGGCATCCTGTGTGGCTTGGGATTTTTTCTTTGCCTCAGTTTTTCATCTGCAAAACCTAAATAAACAAACAAGATGGACAAAGGAAATTACAGCTGTAAGCTACCCCGGGCAGAGACTGTCCCCTCCTGTGTGTACAGAGCCCTACTGTATTGGGCCCTATCTTAGTTCTCACAGTATTTCATTATACCAGTGAGGATATCAAGCTCAGTTGCTCTCCACAATATGTTGTGCATGCACAATGATGTTACCCTCATAGTAGCAACATGCTTCACAAATATTATATGATAAAGGCTACTGGCCTTATTTTATGGATGTGGAAACTGAGGCAAGAGATAATGAGGTGACTTGCCCTCAGCAAAATAGCAAGTATGTAGCCAAGGGGAAGCTCCAAACCAGAGCTCTCTAGCCTCACCTTAGCCACAAAATTATCCTTCCTCTACCACTCCTGGGGGGTAGGGACACAGTAACAGGATTTATATGGAGTAAGTGAACAAAGACATAGCCAAGGATGAAATAACATTTTATTTCACCACTTTCCAGGTCATGAACCTGTTATTTCGACACTTACTAACTTATCACTAGCCTGCCTCAAGCTGAACACACACTTCCCTTCCCAATTTTAAGCTGCCATCTCACCCAAACATCTTCAGCCCTTTCTCCTGGTCTTTTCAGTTATTCCAAGCTATAGCTCTACTTCTCCCCTGCTCTTTTTTCCCAGCTTGCTTCATAGTTCTTGACTTGTGCCCACTGCATTGGTGACACATCAGTGGGGCATGGGGAGGGACATGCCTCCCCAGATTTCTGCTCCAACAGTGGGGCACAGGGCCGTAGCCTGGCCAGAGTAAGGGCCCAGCAGCAGTGGGGGTGGAGGCAGCAGCATAATTTCTGTGCTAATGGTGGGGTGTGACACTGCAGCCTGGCTGGACTCAATGCCCAGCACCAGCATGGCACTGCGGAGTTGTGTTGCCCCACTGTCAGCACTTATGCATTGCCAGTGGCCTGCTGTGTGCCACCGGCTGAACTCCCCACTGTTTTATCAAAGCACGACATCTACCTTTTTCTAACAGAGGGGACTTGAGTGATGCCCTCTTCCCACAATACCTTCTTAGTCATATATTGCTCCTGATCAGACTATAAAAGACCCCTTCAGTGACGATGGACTTGGCTTTAAAAGAGGTCCTATTGATTCTTCCTTCCTCACAGCCTTTGGCCTAAGTGCAAGATTCTGCTACATCGGTGTCCCAGAGAGCAGAAGCAGAGGCTACTTAGGATTATCAATATCCTAATTTGGAAGCAGGCAGAGAAAACTAAGCTATAGGTATTACTCATGTGAGTAAAGTCTGCAGGATTAGGACTGGAGCAACCTCTACCTGATTCTGTGATGGCCCTTCAGATACCTTTAAGCCTTCATTTTGTTTATCCTCTTTCAGATATCACCAGCAAACAAGGGCCTGACATATTCCTATTGGTACAACTGATCTTACACAGCTCACCAGGCTTCTTTTTTCTCTCCCACCTTCTCCCATAGGGTGAATTATGAGCTCAGCAGTAGCTATTGCAGATAAAAGATATATATTTAGAAAGCATCCCAGTTGCATATTCTGCATAATAGGCAGGGGCTTGATTTCACTTTCCAAATTATGAACTTTTTTAGTGCATTCTTTAACAATGTGACCTTAATTAAAAGGAACAAGGTGGTATACTGTTTCAGAAGATAAAGTCAGAATGGGGGCAATATGGTCTTAACTGAGTTTGGAATCTACAATCTGAGCTTACTGATTGGCCATCAGTGATGTCATAGCCATTTCTAAAATGCCGTGATTGGTCTAATTATTGTATGTTTTATGTACCAGTAAATTCCATTTCACACCAGCAGTAAGATACAGTTCAGACTGTACATTTCTCAAGTGGTAAAAATCAGCCTTCTTGCTTTACGACACTAACTGAGGTGTATTATCATCACTCAGAAATGTGCCGTTCGCTCTCATCTTATTGTTTACATATGTGCCTCCAGGAGATCGTGGCTACATTTTTTTCAGTTTGCAAACTGTAGCTAAAAACTGGCTTCATGACTCAGGCAGGAAAACAAGAGAGAGAGCTTTATAGATTAACAAAACCCTAAAGGCTAAGAGAAAGAGAGATACTGATTCAAAAATTGTGCTGCTTGAATTCAGGGAGTGTAAAATTTTACTCAGGTAGAATGTGAGCTGTACAGCCACACTGAAATGGCCTGTTTTGGGTTGTGTTGCTCTGCATTGTGTCACCTTTTTGTTGCCCTAGTCTCTAGGTATGATCCTGGTGCCTTAACTCTAGTGATTCACCTGGGTCTCTCTTCATTTCAGAAAGACTACACGATCGGTAATCAACAACACCTTTCTGGCAAAGCACTTAAGCTAATAAGACTATTCATCAGACCAAACTGGCCAAAAGTTACACAGAGAACATCTACAGTGCAGGGACTGCAACTTGTGTAGACATCCCCAAGAGAGCTCTAGCATTGTAGCTGTAACAGGGAGCATGGAGCTTAACACAGGCTTCTTGAGTGAGTTTTACATCCTGCATTGAGCTCTGTGTTGTAAGAACTAGATTGCAAGCAGTCTCTGAACTGGCTAGCTGACAGGTGACTCAGGTCTGTCTGAATGAGCTGCAGTCACTGAAGTGTAAACATGCCCACAAAAGAATCAGGCAGAGCCAGGACATGACCTCAGATCTCAAATCCCAGGTTAATGTATCAATTGTAAGGCTATCTTTCCTCTCTAAGCTTGTTGCTCAAAGCATTGTACAATAAGGACATAGTAGTCCCATTGGTTTTAGTGTGTTATTGTACTTTGCCCCTGTACTAAAACAGGCTGCACGCAATGAAGTTTTATAAAAAAAAATAATAATAACTACAAAAACCCCCCCATTTAACTTCTGTTTTATAAGCTAATTTAATGTGAAGGAAAGGTGCTGGGTTAATAGATAGGTACCCTGGCTACTTCTATCCCTTTGAGCCTGTGTATTCCAAGGGACGGTCATCTTAACAAAAAATTCCCTCACCACTATTCTAATTTATACTACAGTAGCACCTCCAAGCCCTAACTTAGGTCAGGGCTGCATTGTGTCAGATCCAGCACAAGCACAGAATGAGAAACAGTCCTTGCCTCAATCACTTTACCACCTCGATGGATCAGAGGTGGAAGAAGAAGAAAGTCATTTGTGCAAAATCACCGAGCTGGTCACTGGTAAAACCAGGGTTAGAGCCAGCATCTTGTTTTCACTCAATACTGTGTTCTGTGCACACCAGAGACACCCCGAGTTCCTACTACTCTGGCTGCCAGGTGGGTGTTGAGGGTAAGGGTAATGTCCACACAATCCTGTCTCTTAAAATACTATACATGCAATTCTACTTTACACTTAAATTGCACTGCTGGCCATGTTCTTAGGTTGAAGAATCTGGGAAGTGCGGAGTGCCTTCCGAGAGATACAGAGCACCTCACTGCTTTCCCAGTAAGATGCAGGGTCTCAGAAGCCCCTCCATATCTCACACAACTAGGTCTTTACATGAAACAAAAACTTAGCCCCTTCTTCTGCTTGCATTGAAGTCAAAGGCTAAGCTCCAATTAACTCAAAAGATGGAGAACTGGACCTTTAAAGCTTATGCTGTAAAACATCTGGCACTGTATAAAATTCTGCTTAGCGTCAGTACAGAATTAGTAAGTGAAAAATCGTATTTCATGGCTTGAATATCTGAGCTGAAGAATATATTTTTCCCTTACTAGTTGTTAATGAATGCTTTGTTATGGCTTGTAGATATGTACCAGCCCTTAACATTCAATAATTATGAGTCAGCCCTGCCTGCTCCATCATAAGATTTTATTAAAAGAAACCACATAGTTCTAAACCATTTTTAAAGATTTATTTTCTAGTTTCTTAGCCTTTGGCAGTGTCACAGGCTCAAGCTTTTGCCTACAAAACTTATTTGAAAATGAAAGCTGTACGATCACGTGACCTCAAGGAGCTGAAGCTAAAAAAAAGCCACAATGAGGAATTACAACAATGTCTGTGTATAGTGGCATGTGAATGTGGTTGTGATACGAGTTGCAAGGAATTTTTTGTGAATTAAGGGCTGCCCTGGTCCAATCAAAGCAATGACAGTTTTTGCAAAAGTCAGCTGCAAAACAAGAGTTGTTCCTACAAGTGGTTTCTGTTGGCTGGATTCACCTCAAAATCTGGGAGGTGGTAAAACTTACTTTCATCCCTCTGTGTGCCTATGTGGATGGGGATGGTGGGAAAAATCACCCTACCTGAAATCAGGCAGTGATACCATCATTTTCCACTGATCAAGGACTCCAAAAGGAGGCTGTTAAAGGAAAGCACAAATCACCCTTCTGGCTGGGCTCCACCCCCCCCCAGGGTTGGACCTATTCCCTTCTGGAGTCCTGCCAGACGATGAAATGTCCATCCCTGCAGGGACTGGGATTGCAGCTGACTTGTGCAAGCCCTCTGCTGGTGACTATTGATGCCCTGAATTCAGCCTCAGTAAACAAATTTGACTGAAAAAGATTTTCCTCCCTACATTACTGAGTGGGTGTAGTTTTAACACCTGATTCCATGTCATCTTTAGGTTAGCCAAATTTCAACCCTTGGCTGAACAAAAACTACACTGCACTGCAGAAAAGAACACACGTAGAAACATTTACATGTATATTAATGTATGAGTGCACATGTATGCATGCATATACATTTTAACACAAGCACATGTCCAGGAATGCACTCTAATGCATGCACTCACTTACACATTTGACACATGTATTCGCATCAAATGCACACAATATTACCAGAAATCCCCTTTCCCACTAAGCTCCAGATGTGTTTTGGGGCCAATATATATCTTCATATTTCATTCTTCATAAGGGTGCATTAGAGGATCTTTGGGTATAAAGTAGTCTACATTCAATTTACACAGCAAGCTCAGCATTTGTTTTTTAATCCCAAACATCTTGATATCATCTGGGAAATGCCACAAGCAGTTTATAATTAGGGTTTAGTGCTCCACGATTAATACAGCCAGCTTTAGGGTGAACAGACAAGAGCCCAATCAAAGTTTAAATTGGGCAGCAATTTAAAATCAAGATTTATTATTCCTCTGTATTATATTTGGAGCTTGTGTATACCCATTCCCTTTAGGTACACAGTGCTTTCATTGTATGCTCTTATTATTGTTTTTTTCTAAAGAAATATTATTTTTTCTAAAGAAATATTGATTATTTGAAGAATGCACAAATTCTGCATTCAGAATTGAGACCCTGTACTGATGGAACACTCAAAGACATGCTTAACTTTAAGCAAGGTTGTCCCATTATTTATGTGGTTAAAGTTAAGCATGTGTTTAAGTCCTTTGCTGGACCGTGATCTTAATGAAGAAGATAAAATAGGGGAATGGAGCACAAGGTACTGCACTTCGCATCTATTGGCTACTGATTTGAACCAGGTAAACAGTAATTACACAAGTTGTTTGTTTTCCCTATTCAGAGGACAATGGCACCAGTGGATGAAATGAGTTGTGTGGTCTCTGCTCGTCTACAGCAATACAATCAGCATTGCAACTGGCATTATCAGACTTATTACAATTCTCAGTGGTATAGTGAGGAACTAAACAAGCTTGTAAACTCCCCCCAAAGGGACTGACTATACAAGGCTCCTGAGGGCCAAATCCAGGTGGCCAAGATACGAGCTAAATTAGCAAGGGTCTCTAGTGCAGCCTTTATCAGTCTTGACCTGAGCTGAAGGGGCCCATGGGCCATTGGGCCACTAGAGGTACAGTTGTTTGCAGGGGTGACTGGTGCCTCCTGAGTCTGGGTGGGGGGGGGGGGCACAATTTGTGGGCGGGCCCAGGGGTGGGCCAAAAGCCCCTATACTTCTGTGCCATAGCTTAGTGCCTCCCCCCCACCGCAACACGCTGCCAGTCCACGCAGCAAAAAAACTGCCCCATCTTGAGTGGTTCTGAGTTGGGGGCCAATCTCAAGGGGGGCATGTGTCCCCCTGTACCCCACCTACCTCTCACTTATGGTTGTTTGGTAAAACATCAGGGCCTCTGTGCTCAGTATAAAATGGGCTGCAGTAGCAAAGGATTCCACCAAAATCACTGCCTGATTACAGGTCCTCATAAACACCTTGGTTCCAGCATTAGAAGCCAAGTTCCTTGCTGGTGTCAATTCATGGAGTTGCACTGAAGCAAATGGAGCTAGGCAATTCATTGTAGCAAAGAATCTGGCCTTCAGATTTTAAATTGACAGGTAGCAGTACCCTGTGTCTGCCAGATCCTCTGAGGATGAGGGCTCTCTAAATGTCTGAACAAGTAGATATAACAAAGCATATATTCATTTTAATTGTATTCCTTAACACTTACATTGGTCTTCAACTCCTTTATGAGTGGAAAGAGTTTAATGATATAGGGTGAGATTCTAACTCTATTGTAATCTACAGTAAGGTGCTACCATGTGGGAGTAAGGAAGTAGGGCTGTGAGAAACAGCACCGTTTTGTTTCAACTTCCATTTCACCATTTCGATGGGACAGTGTTTCATTTTGAGTTTTGTTTCACTTTGAAAGCACTGTTCCATTTTGCTGCATTGAAACTGTTTCACTGTTTTGACACAGTTTCAATGTTTCGCCCATAGGCTATAATGAGGAAGCACAAAACTGCCTATAACTTTGTCATTTTTTGGCAGATTTGGATGAAAACAGCAGGGATGATAGCCCCTTCTGAGGGCATGAAGCTTGCCAAGTTTCAAGGAGATAGGTGTAGGGTTTCTGGGAAACTGCACTTCAAAGTCTTGAAAGCAAAACTCGTGTCACTTGTAAGTGTGAAGGCACAGGGGTTGAAAACAGCAGGCACAGTAGCCCCTGCTGAAGCCACAAAGCTTGCCAGTTTTCAAGGAGATAGGTGCAAGGGTTTGTGGGAAACTGCACCTCAAGCTGCTGACAAACAAAACTCATGATGTGTGACTGTGTGTGTGCTTTAAGGTGCACCCTCACTGGTGCTGGGGCCTTTACATGACATGGTAGTGTGCCCCAGTGAGGCATCCTACTCCCCTACAGCCTCATCCCGGTCCACCACTTTAAATGACAACAGGTTATAACTTAGTAAGCAGCACAATAGCACCGGCAGCATCTCAGGCAGCCGAACAGTCACAGTCAATATGAGAACAGTCCTTCCCCCCCTTCCCCTTCCCCTTCCCTTCCCTTATTTCTGTTTCCCTGCAGGCAAAGCCCAGCTTCAGCTTTGAAACTCAAAACATTTCGAAACTTTTGAAATGTTTCACCTGCCCTCGTTTTGTTTTGAGGCTGTTTCAAAGCCCTTTGTTTTGCTTCGATTTCGAGCTTGAAATGAGTCAAAACAGCGTTGAAATGAAACATCCGATGAACTTTCGCACAGCCTTATAAGGAAGTACTCCTCTTGAGTAATGGGGGTGGATTCTGGCCTTTGATTTATATTTCCAATTCAGATTATCATTAGCCACCATTCTACACCGAATAGTTTCCAACTCCCCAAGGAGTCACGCTGGAATCAATACTACAGCTTATTTATAAGGGTATGACTTGGTGCGAGTAAAAGGGAGCCAACTTAAGCTCTGAGTCCCTGCTTTCCCATTTAACACCAGCTGCTGTGTTAATTCCCCGTGCCTGAGACCTGAACTGATTTTAGAGCTTTTCCACAGAAGAAAGGAGAGTTTGGATAAGCCAGCAGTTTAAACAGGTTTTATTACCAGCCAGGGTAACAAAAGCACTCAGGGGTCATCCAGAAACTTTAATCAGCACCAGGGGTCATTGGAGAGCACTTTGAGACAGCAGACAGGAGCAAGGGGGAGGGAAACCAAATAAATTAATAAATATGGCTCCCCCCCCCTTCAAATGATCAATATGTATTATATATAATTTTTTAAAAAGCAACAGCAGTGTTCTCTACCATCAGAAATGTTAAAACAGCAGTAATTGCCCAATGGAAATGACAGTCTACTGCAAATTTAACCAACAATTTTATCCACAGACTTAAAAAAAAAGAGAAAAAGTCTTCACTGCTGGAGATGAAAGTTTGGCCTTATGGCTGCTTTCAGGATGGATATCAGATATCTCTGACCCTGAAGGAAGAAACCTTCCCAGCAAACTCCTCTCCCCTTGGAAAAAAAAAAAAACTTCCCATAATCAGAGTCTGGGCAGACAAATTGGCACCACTACTTTCCCCCTACCCCACCCCCCAGCTTTCCAAAAGAGGAATAAACCTTCAGAGTTTAGTCACAACTCACAAATATTTGGGGGTATTATATTTCAGAAGGGAAAAAACCACAGAAAAGGTAACTCTGAAAAGCTTAGCCCTTCAGTCATAGGAAGCAAATTTATGCTTTTCTATAAATCTCCTTTGTAACTGGTCATTAAAACAGCATCCAATTTAATATTTTAAATTTTTTTTTTAAACTTTCCAATGCTTTTTTTTAATCTTGCAAACAAATTATGCTATTTGTGTGGTAGTAATTAATTACAGAACAACCTCCCAATACATTTTGGGTTCTTCTAAAAGAAGACATTTTAATATCAGGCATTAATCCAGGAACACTTAAGCCTGTGCTTACTGGTAAGCATGAGTAAGAGCTGTGTTGGGTTGGGGCCTAACGCACAGCTTGTCTATTAGTCCTGGTTCCTTCAAAGACTTTACAGCAACTTTACAGTATTACACATTCAACTTAAAAAAAAAAAAAGTTCAACAGGAGTACGGGCATGCTTAGAATTAAGCACATATATAAGTCTTTGCAGGATGGGAAAACTTAGTTAACTGATATTCAACAGTTCCAAAATTGAATTTGATTTATTTATTTTCGTAAATCAAATACTTGCTACATTGTTTTTAAGCTACTTCTAAGGAAATGGAAACATGATTAAATGCCAGTCTCTGAAGATGGAACGTGTGAAAATACAGCCAACATTTTTTAAACTAATAAATAGATATGTTTTTAATTTAGAAACTATTAACTGTTTCAGGGCTGAATGACTATGCAGGGCATGAAACCATGCTACACAGAATATGTGAACTCCTGACAATGCTGTGGGTTTGCTTTTTCAGATAATATAATGGGAAATAAATACTTCTGGTGCTCTCAGAAAAGTAAGCCAGCTTTAGTATTATGGCTGTGAAAAGAAAAAATTAGTAATTTGATTCCAAGAAAACCATGTTGTATAGCTTGACTGTAATAAATACCAGCTTTGTTTTCTTGGTTTTTAATTCATTTATGTCTGAAATAGATCATTTTATTATGTTGTAATGAACACTCGCATTGTCCAGATCTCACAGGGGAGATAACTCTGATCGTGTCACTTAAACTACAATCAAGCACAGAAATAGGAGGGGAAAAGGGCTTTCACACACCCAGAATGATCTAACAATATGATTGAGCTGCACTGTTATCATTAATATTGTAGCACCTAAAGACTCCGACCAAGTACACCAACTGCTGACACCCAAATTGCCATGAAGTAAGCTAAAGTGTAAACTCAGAAGACATCAGCCAGTCCCCAGTAACTTGTTTAAGGTCACACAGCCAATCAATGGGCACAGAACCCAGGTTTTCCAACTCTTAAGCTAAGTACAAACAATAAAAAAGCCCAAGGCTGAATCGATTCAGTCTTCATAGGTTACTCTAAACTAAGTAGGTTGAATTGATAAGCAAATGAACAGACACTCACTTTTGATTCCCGAAATGCAGCCACATGCCTGCAGTGGCCCAGGCCAGAAGCCAGCACTGGAGCAGACAACTTGAGCCATGGCTAGCCTGCCCATCCTGTGAATGGGGGAGTGTGGGGGAGGTGCAAAGTATCCTGGGATATTGGAGGGCTGAGTTAACTTGGATCTGGAGGGGTCTGGGCCATAAGTTCAATAAACTGATTAACCTAAATCAGTGAAGTATGATACTACACCCACCCAGGTTTATCTTAAACCCGTTTCAGCCATTTTGAAAGTGGTTTATGTACACACTGAACTTCTGTTGTGTTACAGTTTTGAACCAGTTTCTAATCACTTACACCAGTTGATGTGTAACTTCTGTCCCCAATCCTAGTCTAGCATTCATGACATCACACACTCTGTATTGTACCCTTGTAACTATTTTTCTATATAATTCAAATACTTTTTTTCCCCCTCATTGGCAACTTAAAATGTTAGAGCCATGTCAGTTAGTCTTTCTCCAGACTAACACTCACACATTTTGTGGTTTGCTTGGAGATTTCTCTTTGCAGGCACTTCCCAGCTAAATCAGGGTTCTCTCAATATATAGTTATGCTCCCATCCTCCATCCTTTGTCCAAGATAAACAAATTTCAACAATAAAAGTGATAGGACAGTATATAAGTAGAGCATGGGGAACTGTGGGAGATAAATAATCACTATTTCCAGAACTGGTTTTAGCAGTAAACAAAGGCAAATGTCTGGGGCCTCTTATAAGTCATGTTGTTAGAGTAATGTTGCTAGTTATTCAGCGGGTGGGTGACAGAAGGAAGGGGCCTATGTCTCAGCTTCTGCCCAGGGCCCCCACAAATCTAATTCCAAGTCTACATATCTCCCAAAAAGGTCACTTGAAAGTTATCCTTCTTTAAGCTTATAGTGTCTAAACATGTGATCTAGATGGCACATGGCATGCAGCCCTTAAATTTCATGCACACCCCGCAACCCCGCATTGCCTAGGTATGCATGTACCCTAAGAAGAATCTCCATTCCTAAGTTCTACAGGGACTGATGTCCAGATAAGCATGTACAGCACAATTAAATTATACAACAAGCTTTCCTGGGGAAAAATCTAAAAATTACAGCCAGAAATAAATAGATTCTATTTGTCAAAACAGCTCTTTCAAGCTTTTCTTATGGGATACAATTAGCATGCTGGTGTGATTAAAACTGCATTTCACTGAGAGAAGGGCCAGATGCACCCAGATAACATTTCCATTTAACATAGCAAGCAGTTCAAAGCTGAGGCATTAGTTATCTGATTTGCAGCCAATCAATTGGAAATAAAACGTTCCTTTCTGTATAGCTACATCATGCTGTTAAACAGCCAAATCCTCTTCTCTTACATGTCCTTGAGTGAGATGGGTTCCATCTGGTTTGGAGAGAAGGAGCAGGACAGGAATGGAAAGAGGAGTGAAAGCAGCAATTCTTAAAGGCTGATCCACATTCCCCAAGAAAAAAAGAAGTGCTTCTACTGGCTTTGGTGGGCTTTAACACAGGCCCTTACTGCTTTATTGCTGTTTGGGTCTGCTATGCATCAGATCTGGTGACTCCACTCGCTTTAGTTTTCTTATTGGAGTAGCAAGTCCAGTGAAATCCCATTAACTGTCTTGAGAAAGGTGCTGGGCTGTACCCTCTCATCCAGTAAACCATTTTAGCACATGTTTAAGTGCTTAGCTAAATAGGGGCCTGGGACCTTGCAAGGACCTGACCCAAAGTCAATGGGAGTCTTTCTATTGACTCCAACGAGCTTCGAATCAGGCCTGTGTGAGCTGCTGCAACCAATTTTCCTTTCTAAATGGACTTCCATATGTCTAAAAATGTCTCTCAAGTGCTGGTATTTGTTACAAAGCTGATCTGTGCTTTGTTACTCTGTTCCCAGTTTCAACCAATTCTCCCTTTTAATTCTTTGATCACACACTTCTAGCCTTTATTTTACTCACTCTCTAGAAGGACCTTCTAGAAAAGTTTGCCTAAAGCAAACTTTTCCACTACAACAGATCTTCCCCAAGTTCATTTTACTCTTCAGGGAATTTCCATACTTTGAAATTATTGGGAAAAAGAAGTGATTTCATGTGTTGAGAAAAGGTGAAAAAAACCCGAAGGACATCTGAATAGCTGTTGTCTTGAAAGTGGTTTCTCCAAGATACAGATGCTTTTATGATTTTGTGAAAAAAGGTGTTTCAATTACTTTTTGCAAGATGATTCCTATTTTCAGTTTAAAATATTTGGATTTGCATTACCTCACACAAACCAACCAACCAGCCAACCAAAGAACAATACTTTTGCAGTTTGCAGCTTGGAAATTCTAACTTACTTAATATTTTTCAGTTTTAAGCATAAATGTGGGAAAAATATTGAAGAAAAATGTAGGCAGAAATGCACATTTTTTTGTTTGTCAAAAAATAGCTAGATATATTAAAAAAAAATCAATTTTCTGACTAATTTTTAAATATCATTTATGACACCAAGTCACTTTTTAGACATGTAGGAGCCTAATTCTCATCGTCTTTTAGTAACATTTAGGATACATCTACAATGCACAATTCAGTGCCAAGATATCAAGCGAGCTCTGAATGAACTAGCTCATGTACTAGAAGCAGCATACCTACATTAGCATAGGCTAATACAGACTACATGTACATAGCATACTACAGGGCACCCCCTGTTGATCAGCTATACTGAAGAAGTCTTCACTTTGTCATCTCCCCACCCTACTGACATGTCAGGGTAGCCCAGACTGAGCCTGAAAGCTCTGCTGAATCCAGAGCCAAAAGTCAAGCTTCACCTGCTCTTTTCTGTAGTGCATAGCACGTTCAGACTTACACTAGAGGCCACAAACATAGGAAATCTATCAGAAGTGACACTAACTCTCTAGTCCTAACTTCCATAGGTTCTGCATCCCACTTTTTTCTGCTACCCTTACAGCCAAACACAAGACAGACAAGTGGTAGAAAAACCTGATTGCTTGACTGTTCTCTCCCTCCTAAAAAAAAAAATCAGTCTTCCCACTGCTCACATACAGCAGCTGAAACACAATGCAGACAAGCGTGGTTTAGGTGGATCAGGTTATTTAAGATTACCCCCAAAATAGCAGCATAAATATATCCATTCTCTGCTTCTCAGCATGGCTAGTTAGCACAGGTGGAGCCCCTTCTAATGTGGAGATAAGCTTCCAGTAACCAAACTAGTTTATTTAAAGGTAGCGCAGGTGCCTCTGCACAGTACATTATTGTACCAGTACATAAATGTACCATTTGATTCCTAGTTCTAGTCACAATAACCTTGCCAAGTAGAAAGGGAAACTAAGAGAAAAGCTAATATCTGCAGATTTTTATGAACATGTAGATGCCTAATAAATGTATATCAATAAAAGCTCAGCAACAAAGTCCCCTTAAAAATCTGTTGCTACATGTCTAAATTACTTTTTAAAATGGGATTTAGGTTCCTAAGGCACCTTGGTATTTATGAAAACTGTAGTCTCTCTCTGCGTCTTGGTTTCTTTCACTGCTTCAAAGAGCTGTGGTAAACAACTGTGTGAATAGCTGTTTTTTGTTATCTGGATGAACTGAACCATCAAAAAATGATTTTATTCTGGGTCAACATTAAACACATTCTGATCTCCTTGCTAAAATAACAATCAGGGGAAAAAAGTTTGGAGGGAAGAAAACATTTTGTTCAAAAGAAAAGATTTTTTTAATGTCAGGGTTTTACATTTTTTAAAATAAAATTTAAATGCAAGTAAACTGGTCCCTAAAGGGTTGTTTCAAAATGAAAAATCAAAATGTTTCATTTAAAGAATGTAAAAGCAAAGTGTTTTGACTTTTCAGATATTTTTTATTTTGATTAATGCTATTTGCCAAATTTGATCTAGATACATGAACAATTTTAGTTAACATAAAACATACTGGTATTTTTTCAATAAGTAATATTAGCTGCCTGGAAAAGACATTTAGCTGTAATTGTGAGGATACTATCATCATGTAAGTATTTGCAATGATATAAATAATGCTGGAAGAGTGATGGCCATAAAGAATAGAGAGGCAATTTTTTCTTGTTATTTAATATATATTATATAAAAAATAATGAGAAAAATGTATATGCCTCTTTTCCCCGAACATTAATGTTTTCAACATAGAAGAAGTAAAAGAAAAGATTTAGTGCTGTTCAGAACAAATGTTGTACTGTGCCTTACAGATTTCAGCAAGCCTCATTAAAATCAATCTTGAAATATACATATCCTTTAATAAATACAGTTTAATGTGCATAAACACTATATTGAATATAAATTATTTTAACCAAGTATGTAAGGGAAAAAAAACTTACTGGAACTCCCCAATTCAAGGCCATTTTACAGTAGATGAGACTTCATCAGTGGTTTTACAGTTTTATGTGACTTTGGAGTTCCTGTATGAAGCTGGAAGTTCTGTAGAGTTTATTTTGCACCTTGTAATTTAAAACATAATACACCATTGACATTTCTTTTAAAAAAGAACCAAAGTAGTTAATGTATTTGGGTTTAACGTAGATTATATTCCACTCTTGCAAAAATTCATAAAAATAAGAGATGGGATTAGGAGCTTAACAGCCTCACACATTTGCGTAAGTGTAGTATTGACATATGTTTCTCTGTCCTTGTTGAGCTGGGAGCTTGTCTTGCTGCCTTTGGACAATCCTGAGTCACTAGAAAATGTCTACAAATTAAACTATTGACTACTGCATATTTGTTTCTTGAAGTAACAAAATGAAGCCATCTTCCCTTGGTATTTTCTATATTTTTCATTTTTTTGCAGGATATTCTACTCTTAGTAGAATTGATAGAAATGTGGTCCACTCACTTCAATGAAACTCCAGGCATGTCTAAAGCAAGCAGGATTTGGCTCTTGATTAAAGACGCCTGTATGAGAAAGTGTTTGGAAAGTAAAACTTGTGGAGTTTTACCTCTGTCATTCTACAGGAGGGACGGAAGTCTGACATTTCCCCTCTCATGGGATCCAAATCCACTTTCAGCAGATCTGAAGACAGAGCTAAGTGAAATGTTTGGTGAAAGGTAAATTTGGCAAAAACAAAATAAGATAAGTTTTGGAGGGACAAAACATTCTCACAAAACTGGGTCAAATGTGGGAAATAGTTTCAGCTGAAACAAATGTGAGGGAAACCTTTTAAAAGTTGGAAAAACCTTCTGGTCCAACTTTTTCATACCAAAATTTTTAAGCTTAAAATGCCAGTATATTTCATGTAGGCATTTCCAAAATAAAAGTTATTGAATCTTTGTTTTGAAATTGCATTTTTCATTTTAAAATATAGTTTAATGAAATCATAAAATTAACAGGATGTTAAGGGCGGGTTAAGTAACACCCATGTGAAACAAAACATTTAGTTTTCAGTTGAATAAAATGTTTTTGGTTGACTCGCAATGCTTTCTCTTTTTTAAAATTCTACTGAAAAATGTCTGTTTTGGTTCAAACCAAACTTATTTTTTCCCGGTTTTTCAGTTTTGCTACCAACCAAAGAAATTCTCTATCTGTCAAGCAGCTTTTGAATGCTGAGGGTCATGTCCAACAGGGATCTCCAAATGGCATTTAAATCATAGTTTAATTCATGGCCCACAGATGCTGGCTGCACCAACCCAGTGGCTCTAGCTGCCATGGCGATGGGGGCCAGGAAGGAGGAGGTGACAAGTGGTGGCGGCGTTAACTCCTTGGCTGCTGGTGCTGACACAGCAGTTCTGGCAGCTACAGCGAGAAGCCCCACGGCCAAATCTGGAAGTGGGTCATCAAGCCCAGAAGTTTGTATCCGACCCAAGAGAAACCCTGTAATTCAGTTCCAGACTGCTAGCTCGTTTGATTTGGACACCCATGATGTACACACAGATCTTGACGCACAACATTAGCTTCATGGTCCACAAAGCAGCTCTGGGATCTCCCCCTGGCTCTGGCTACTCTGTCTCATTTCAGAGTATCCTCATGAATCTGTGGTCAGGGGTGATATTTCCTAGCTCTCTCTTGACCATTGCACAAAGTTGCTGGAAAAGTTTCCTTTCAGGATATATTTCTCAGTCTTTTCTGGAAGTTAATTTTCTACTAGCCAGTAGAGGCTGGGAATGTCCATCAGGGCTTGAGTGCTTTGCTGCATCCTCATATGCAGAGTCATGTTAGCACTTGCTAAGGATGACGATGATGATGATGATTATGTTTTGTATTACTGTGAATACTACAGGCCTCAGCTGAAACCAGGGCCTCATTTTTGGTCAAATAAAAGATTCTGTTCCATCCAAAAATGAAACACTGAGATATAGTGTTTGAGTGGGCTCGACCTTTTTATTTAAAAAAAAAAATATATTGGGCAAATTTTTAAGCAAAACATCATTTTGAAATGAAACACTGAGACATTTCAGTGAGGAAAGGTCAGCCAAAAGAGTGTCATGTTTGCAAAAAAAAATTCCTTCTGAAACTATTTAGCATAATTTACGAATAGTTTCAGTCAACCTGAAACTCACCCAGACTTATACAGGAAGTCAGTGGCAGAGTGAGGAATTAAACTCAGGCTTCCTTAGCATAGCCCTAGCAAAGCCATTGGGCCAGCTTTTCTCTCTTATAACCCTAACGATTAATAAAGAGCCAACAAAGAGTAGCAGTACTTTTGTTGGCAGCATTAACATTTTCTTTCTGAAAATACAAAGAGCCACCTCCTTAGCTGGTGTAGATTAACATAGTTCTATTCACATCAGTTGAGCCTGGGTGAGTTATACCAGCTGAGAAGCTTCACGTCATGCATGAGCAGTAGTATAGAATGGTGCTCAGCCTATGTTTCATTTTTTTTGAGGTTGGATGGACACTGAGGGTCAGGTCCAAATGGAAGATTATTT